>NW_028242936.1:0-336153 GCF_964263255.1 Lissotriton vulgaris
GGCGGCTCAGACGATAGCCAGGAAATGTTCAGGCTCTACACCCCTGCGCGAATCCTTTGATCTATTAATCTTGGCCTGATAAGCATTCCCAAGTTTCAAAGAGCCAAGTGGGGGGGAAGATCCTTGTCATATTGTGCAGCAAGGCTGTGGAACAATCTGCCAGTGGCACTGAGACTACAACCCAATTTATTGCTTTTCAGAAAGGCCCTGCAAATGCGGCTGTTTACACCCAAGTAGATCCAGCGCATCGTAGGCCCTACATACACACTATAGCGCCAAGACGCCTCGGCATTCGAGTGCTTTATAAGACACATATCATCATCATCATCATATCATCATCAGTTCTCCCTTTGGTGTCCTTTGTTGAGTGGAGGCTGCCAATAGATCTACATGTGTCAGGGAAGCTCAAGAATGGAGTTGTACTTCATTGACTGCAACTGAGCGTGCAGGCGGACCCAGGACTGCTGTCTAGCCTTCCTTTTGGACCCTTTCATTTTGTGTCCTCTGCTGGCTGATTAACTCATAAAAAGCCCTCGACCTCTGCTACATAGATTCCACAGTCTACAAATCAATGAAGTACAACTCCATTCTTGAGCTTCCCTGACACATGCAGATACATTGGCAGCCTCCTTTAATAACGCCTTGTCAGGATGGAAACGTCGACGATAACGCAGTGGTGATTAGGAATAAGCCACGTGCTTATAACAAAGATCATAATGCTATTCAAATAAAACCTATATGCTTAGAAATTCATCACAGTTGAAGTTAAATTACATTTATCTTAGCCCAGAGAAAACCATACAGGTTGCTTCAAAGTTGCAAGTGCTTACAGAAGAGGACATACTGCTATTTGAATAATACTTATATGCATTGAAACCATACAGGTTGTTTCAAAGTGCCAAATGCTCCTAACAGAGGACATACTGCTATTCCGTTAAAACCTTTATACTTAAAGGGTTTTTAAAAAAGTGCCAAGTGCTAATAATAAAGGACAAACTACTATTCAAGTAAAACCTATATGAATAGAAATTCATCACAGCTGAACATTAGATTACATTTATACATTTATCCTAACTCTGTAAACACCATACAGATTACTTCAAAGTGACAACTGGTTATAACAGAGGACATACTGCTATTCAATTAAAAATCTTTATGCTTAATAATTCAACAGTGTTAAAAAATAGAGCTGCCTGCAAAGGAGTCATACAGTACTTCAAAGAATCACATGTTTATGTAAAATAGCACTTTTTATATCATAACCCACGATAAACAATACTATGTAGATCAAAGTACCATGTGCTTTTATACAACATATAACCTTGATCAACCAATCATAAGACCTATTCGGGCCAAAAAAACAAAAAATTGCCATGTACATAAACATGGGAGAGTAACTCATCCTGAACAGTGTGGAAGGACAATATAAAAATGTGAGAAGTTGGCTGGGTATATGATGTCCACTAATTAAAGAGGGCACCTTGCACCAGTCCAAACAACCCTTATGGTGATTTAAGAGGTCAAAGATAACATTAGAAAGCTATCCAAGTGGTAGCTGTGGAGAGCAGCCTTCAAGCTTAGTCTTGAAGGAATGTTAAGCAGCTTGTTTTACGAGAATGCAACATTAATGTATTGGTTAAATGAAAGGAGAACCACGCAGTAGTTATAAAAATAGGTATTTATTATTATAACACACCTTAAATAACTCACAGTATCTGTTAAATGCAGATAAACACAAAGCACACAATACCATAGCACAGAAACAAATGTAAGTAGCACTAATACACAGTGGGCTCCAGGGGGAGACCAAACCATATATTGAAATAGTTGTATAAGAACTCCGACTCGAGTCATAACAGTGTCTAGAGGTTGTAGAATCGCTGGGACCCCAAGGAACCACCAAATGTGAGTAAGTAGGGACCCTACAGAGGACCGGTGCAGTGTGAGAACACGACTGCGTGGTACATACAATTCAATGGGAGAGTCATGGTTGTAGTTTTAGTGTTTAAGGACCCATCCAAGTGGATTACGAAGAAACCCTTTAGAACATAGAAGGTTGGAGAGCCACCCCACCCGTGGATACCGAAGTACCAGAGTCATCTATCCCAGGGAAGCCAGGTGCATAGGGTCAAAGTGGCATCGGAAACCGCCGTAGTTCTCAATGGGAGTCTTTAAAGAAATGCAACTGCTGGAAAGAAGAAAAGTGTCCGGTGAACCCAACAGGTGGATTCTTGAAGGAAGGAACCTGAAAGCAGAGGGGACAAAGTCTGAGTCACACAGAAGTGACCACGGGCTTGGTAGACGAATGCTCATCGATGTCAGGTGCTTCATGTGTGAAGATGGAGACCTTGAGTCTGCAGCCACGGGGACCAGGAGATGTCGAAGACAACCAGGAGCCGGATACAACCTGCCCAAAGAAGGATGATGAGTGCTGAGAGGTTGGTGTCCGGCGGGAGCACCAACAAGCCTTGGCAGCGGCAACCCACGAAGAAGGTCAAGAAATGTCACGATCTGGCTCACCAAGGACCAGGAGACTCACCACAGCAAGGGGAGTGAGGGCAGACCTGGAGCAACTAGGGGAGCCCAAGCAAATCAGTATTGTCCCTCAAATGGACCCACAGGCGGATCGCACAGGAGTCGCGAGGGGACCTCCAGCAGTATCACAAAGTACCAGCTTGCAGGGCACAGAGTACAAGGAGGCTTAATTCCTTTGTACAAAATGTGCGCAGAGGTTGGGGCAATCAGTAGCCCAATACATTTAGTTGAGGAATGACAAAAAGCATAAGCAATCGCAAAAGTACATGGTGTACAGGGGTTTGAGTTATGCGGTCCCCACAAAGGATACTGGCCTCAGACTTAGTTAGAAGGCAGCTTAACTTCAAGAAACATAGGAACCAACCTCCTGTGTTGCTGGAGCCTTTGAAGTCTGCAGGAGCTCAGGATCAGCAGACTGGTCAGTTGGGTTATAGTGCCTGCGAATGCAGGGGAGTGACTCCTTCACCCCAAGGGAGATACTTCAGATATCCTTGATGCTCCACAGGTCCTGCACGGAGCCTGTATGGTGCACGGGCACAGTTGAGGCTTTGGATGGAGAGGGAGACAAAGTCGGGCCCAGTCAAAGTCCAGCAAAGTCCAGAGTGTTCAGACGGTCAAAGTTCAATGGTTTCTTGATTAGAATCTTGTCCACGTCGAATAAAGGGTCCTTCAGCCAGGTAAGCCGTTTTGTACCCACAGGAGAGGGTTGGACAGATTCAGGGTACCGTCCCAGGTGGGAGGATACTCCCATGTACTTTGTCCAGTTTCGCACCAGAGCAGGAGCCAACGGCTCCCAGGACTGGTTTGAACTGGACTATGCACTGGGACACACCTAGTGTGCTCCAGATGCAGACTTTCAGGCACTTTCAAAGTGCACCCACCCAGCCCCAATACACTAAATCCTGTCTGGGAGGTGGTCACACCACCCTGTAACAGGATGCCTATTGTCCTGCCTTCCACTGCTCGAGCTTGGCTCAGCAGCAGGAGGGCAGAAATGTGCCTGTGGTTGGCAGCAACCATTTTGTGCTGCCCTGCTTGGGAAGGCTGGTACCGGAAAGACCAGTGACCCCACAAAGCTTGCTTCAGAAAGGTGGAATCATTCCTCTCACACTGGTTTTCGGAGTGGTAGTATAATTCCAAGGTGTTTGATACCAAACATGACATGTTTTGTTGCAGCTGTTTTCCAGATAGCATTTTACGCGAGCATATAATGCACCTCTAACTATATGTCGGGCAGCATCACTGACAATGGTCTCCGAAGGCTGCAGAGGGACTCTGCTCATGCAGGGGCACCCTCTCACATAAAACTCATCACCCTGCCTTCAGGGTTGCCTGCTATAGGGGTGACTCATAAGTGTTAAGTGTAGTGACCCCGAGATATAGTAAACCTACATCTAAAGTAAGTGGTGCATGCACCATCTTACCCAGGCTGCAATGGCAGGCCTGTAGTTCCATTTTGCATGGCCTCTCATGAGTGGCATAATACATGCTACAGCACATGGGAGGGTTCTGGGGTACCTATGCCCTGGGTACATGTCTACCATATACTAGGGACTGACAAGGGTGCCCCAGTATCCAATCTGGAGTGTACCTAAGTACATGACATAAGATTTTAGGGAAAAAGCAGATAGGCTGGGGTCCTGATTAGCAGGAGCCCAGTCAGACTAGTCAAAAACAGTGCAACATCAAGCAAAAAGTGGGGGTAACCATCAGAAGCAGATCCTACTTATTTAGTAAAATAATTTTAAAATAATTTGACCATAATTTTGCTATAGTTTCAGCTTACTTAGCAAAGTGGGAGAAATGTAGGGAGCTTATGGTAAAGATGCAAACATTCTTTCTGCATTAGTCAAAAACGTTATCAACTGACAAGTTAGTGGAATTGAAGCACCTGATGAACTTAAAATGAAGGCCTGGAGGACAGACCTCACCCCTGCATCGAAAAATGACATTTAAAAAAAATATACGATGTGCATTATGCAGGTTTGGGCAGACATACAATATGCAGAAAAGCTTCTTGTGAGAGTCCACAGAGTCTATAATCTCTAGATGACCATTGCTGAATGTTAATGTTAATGTTAGGTATGTTTTTTATAGCGCGCGGCTACTCCGAGGAGTGTCCCGGCGCTTTATGACCTACAGCAGAAACAACAGGGCAGGCGAAAAGAAAAGAAAAAGACCTACTGCACAAAAAGCCAAGATTTCAGACTTTTTCTAAAAGCCAGCAGATTGGAATTACTACGCAGCGAAATAGGCAGGGTATTCCAGAGCTGAGGAGCCAGGCGCCTAAAGGACCGGCCCCCAGTCCGTGCTCTTCTTGCAACAGGGACCACGGCAAGAGACAACGACTCTGACCTCAGAGATCTAGCCGGATGGTAAAAAGCCAGGTGTTTCTGAATGTACTTAGCCCCAGAGGCATGGAAGGCCTTGTGAGCCAGAGTAAGTGCCTTAAAGACTATCCGCTTCCGGACAGGCAGCCAGTGGAGTGACTGCAAGAGGTCCGATGCTCTAGCTCCCCCGGGTAGGCCAAAAATGGCTCTCGCTGCCGAGTTCTGGACCACCTGCAGACGTTGGAGAAGATACTCCGACAGGCCCAGATACAGGACATTGGAGTAATCTAACCTTGACCCAATATGGGCCTGGAGCGTAGTCTTCCTATGCGCCAGCGGGAGCAAGGGAAGAAACTAGCGGAGCATCTTGAGGAGGCCAAAGCATGTTCCTGCTAAGCCAAGAATCTGGGACTTCAGCGTTAAGTCGTTATCGATTTTCACACCCAGATTCTTGGCTAGCGTAGAGGAAGCCGCAGGAGGAAACATGTTAACCGGCCACCATTCCTGGCAGGTCGGGTCAGATCGACAGCCAAATGAATCCATTTAGGAGTGCCATCCTTGGTAGGTTATCGGCCAAATCACAGTTAAAAAAATGTGTGCATCATACACAATCGATATTAAGTGGTCAAATATGGCTGACTTACCAATATTCGGATGAGAATTAATCACTGTCCAGGCATGCTTCTTTGCAGCTAAAGCCTCCTTATCCACAATAAACAAACTAACTTTTATTGTTTGATTTCAAAACTGTCTAAAACGAAACAAATTATTTGCTAAGGAGCCAGCTTCTGATAGAGACAGAGAATTAATGCATTTTCAAAAATGACCCTGGAGTCACTAAAGACTGTCTTCAGAGATCAAACAAATTACAGCTTGGCCAACTGACTATGGGGTTTCCAAATGCGTACTTGCAGGCTTTAATTAGCAATAAATCAAATAATTTGGCATCCTTTCCGTTATTGATAGGTGAGCCATAGGGAAATCGTCAGAAGCAGCTTGGCTTCCATGACTTTCAGAAGATGTTCATATGATTGGCCTCTTAATTTGTTTCGTAGTGACTTAAACACAAATATGAAAGGTGATGTTTTTGCTCCCAAAACCTTAAAATTACTTTCAAATTAGACTTTGTTATCGAATAAAATGCCCAAATATGTATATGTCCTTACTTCCTCAATTTACCTTCCTCTCGCTTTGCAAGTTCGAGTTTTAGCATTCAATGGGCCACTTGTCATGATCCTAGTTTTCTTATCATTCAATTCCAAACATTTGGCTGTAATGTATTCATCATATGCAGTGATTTGTCGTAGACCTATCGGAGTTTGACTAAGTAGAATCATATCATCAGCAAACTGAAGATATTTGAGATTACCATTGGCAAGTTTAGGGGCGTGAGCAATAAAGGTTTCAAGGTGTTGTAACAGATCTGAAATAAAATGATAAAAAATAAATGGGACCAGTACACAGCCTTGCTTGAGGCCATTACAGGTTTTAATTCTCTGGGACAGGCTGAATCCACCCCCTAACCTAAGTTAACCTGAACCCAAGTATTTTAAACAGAAGTATAATAGCATCCAATAGTTTTTGGGGGATTCCGTATCCAGCAAGGTTTGTTCATAATACAGATCGCGGGTCAGATTCAACAGCTTTTAAGTCTATGAAGCAAATTCATACTTTTTTAAAAACACCTCACTCTACCAGTAGGGTGAGAGTCGAAAAGTTGGTAATTGTAGATTGACGCTTGTGAAATCCTGATTGACAAATTGGAATTCTTTCCTGTGTTGTTGCCCACTCATCCAAGTCGGGCAATAATCGGGAGGCGAAAATCTTCGCCTCGACATCAGTTAAAGCTATTAACAGATAATTTTAGGGGTTGTCTGACAGGCCACCTTTGTGAATTGGCTGCACATTGCTTCCTTGCCAGGTCTCTGAAACAATATTATTTTCTAGATCCTCATGGTACAAGGGAGGAAGGACCACGGCCCAAAATCCGGATTGGCTCAAAATATAGCATTCAGAAAACCATTTGGGACTGGGGCCCCATCCGATCTAGTCTAACACAGAAGATTAGCTATTTCTTTTTAGCTCAAGGTTCCGAATCATACAGAGACATTGCTGAGCTATTCCCTATCATTACAGAAGGCTAATTTTTCTTCACAGGATGATACTCTTGACTGGACTAGTAAAGTTGACGGCACTAGCTGGCAGATGCATCAACGTAGCCTTTTGCTATTCCTAAATAGCGATTTTTAAGGAATCGCTATTTAGGAATAGCCTACAGGCCCATAGGAATGAATTGGAGATTGCAGGAGCAATTTGCGAGTACCAGTAGGTACTCGCAAATTGCTCATGCAATTTCAAGGGTGCAAGGGTGTCAAAATGACACCCTGTTGCACCCCTGAAATTGGTCTCTGCACATATATTGCACACACACATGCCCTAAGGGCATGTGTGTGAGATACATGAAACTTTGAAAAATGCACAAAAGTGCTTTTTTCAAAGTTTTAGCAAATTACCATGAAGTATAACTTCATGGTAATTTGCTACTCCTATTAGCGAATTCGCTATTTTTTTTACTTTCATGCATTGCATTTAAGGAACCTCGATTTAGAGATTCCTTAAATTGCGATTTTTGCATTTGGGATGATGCATCCCAAATGCAAAAATACAGGGAGCAAATGTGCAGATTCTGAGAATCTGCCCATTTGCGACCAGTATTTACTTTGATGCATATGCCTGTAGGTCTACACAAATTAATGATGAACTTCATCCATGCATCTTCTGTACTGTTAACACTGTATGCCCTGTTACCACCTTTCTTCAATTCATTAATGACCCCCTGAAATGCTTTGGCATTATTGGTCTTGGTGGCACTTAGTAACCTATGCCACCATAATGCATATTGATTTTACATCTTCGCATTCCAGACTTCTTGTCTGTAGGACCTTCACAATAACCTCAGTTTTTCTTTAAGGGAGCGATAAGTTGACCAATGTTGATGGTTGTAAACAGCCCTTGAGGCCCTGTTAAGAATCTTTCTTAGATTGAATAGCTTGGGCATGTACCACTGTTGGACGTGGGATCTTGAGGGGTTCGCCTAAGCTGAATTTTCTGAAGTGAATTACTCCACAAGTGCTGAAAAAATGAACTTCCACTTGTCCACCATACTTCCTCCACTTGGCCTACACAAGTCACTTTGATTTCCTAGAAGGTAAGCATATTTCAATATTTCAAACTGTTTATGAGCATGCCAAACCAATCTTTCCAAACTATAGTTTTAAAGGACTGATTGTTGAAGCACATCAGCTTTATGGTTACAACTTATTGGCAGGTCCAAAATTAGTGACTGACGGTTATTGTCGTTTTCACTCATGGAATTACCTTGGAATCATTTTTTTGGGAGCCCAAGACTTCTGGTACAAGGGTGTAATCAATGATCAAGCCATATATCAAGTTTTTAAATGTTGCTATTCCCCTTAATTTGCATGAGAATCACTTGATGAGCATTATTAGACCAAGCTGCAGGAAATTATCAGGACAAAAGTTAGCAATACTCTTGCTTGACCGATCTGATGATTTGGGAGACACTAGGTGTATATTGAAATCACCAGAGATGGTTAGACCAGCCAACAGGTAACGGAATGCTAATGATTTTACAGTGTTCCATAGAATGAACAGCTGAGCCATCTTAATAACTTTTCTCATGCTTAGGTAAATATTCAATATTATCAATTGAAAGTCAGACTGTAGAAGTACACCTTGTATCAATGCCCACTGCAAATCAATAGCTTCCGCCTTGACACTCACTTCAGTTGCAATACAAAATGAGATACCACCCTTGGCACATAGTTGATTTAGTGGGCACCTAGCTGGAAGAATAAATTCCTTACAGATGATCAATGGAGGCTCCTTCTCTGTCCATATTTCCTGAAACATCACAATGTCAAAAGATTGTAAAAAGGAGATTGTGTCTGGATCAGCCAACAACCGGGCAAGGTAGTGAAAATTCCAGAAACAAATTCTTATTTTAGTGTTTTTTTACTGGTGTTATGCAGGCTTAAGTCCCCACCATCATATGCTGCATTCATTAACTTTGCCAGGATCCATGCCCAATCTTCAGATGTCACTTTATTTTGGTTAATATTTCGCAAGTGTGGACTCCTGAATACAAATTTGTGAATGAAAGGCCTGTAATATTTACTGGGTTATTTAAGGGACCAATCACACCTCTAAGTAGAGGATTAAGTTTTTTTGCTACTGTACTACTTGTATTCGATGGAACATTCTCGGCTTTTAGTAGCCAAAGGTGAGCTCCTTGAGGCTACCAAATCTACATCTCAAGCAGAGATAGTTAAATCCAGGGCTGACTATCGGAAAGTGCTTACCAATGTAAAGAGAAAGCGGGAGAACTCACAATGGGTTAATTTACATGAAGCCCTTACTAAAAAGAATACCATGGCATTTTGGAGGTCAGTTGTCATGACCACAAACGGCTACAAACCAACGCTGGACTTCTGTATTCAACCAAACAAGTTAGTAGTGCATTTTTGCAAGCTGTATTCTGATAAGTTCAGGACTGTGAGGGTAAACAGTGTGACAACAGGCATTGGAGCTATCTCCTCCTCCAGGAGTCTGAAGTTTTCATTAAAAGAAACAATAAAGGCAATCAACTCCTGTGTCCCAGGCCATGACAGAATACCAAGTGATCTGTATAGAGAAAATCCAGAAATTTGGGGGCCATATATAAACATGCTTTCTAATATTAACTATGCTGGTACGGCCATTCCCCATCGCTGGAGGTTAGCTGAAATTGTTACTATATTCAAGAAGGATGATTGGGCAATACCAGAAAACAATAGCGTGATTGCCTCCCTCCCAAAAATATTTTGCAAGCAGGTGTTAGAACATCTTAAAGAATGGTTCTATGAAGAGATGTCTTATCAGACTGGCAGGCACGATTGAGGTCCAATGTGAGCATGGCAGATCAGATTTCTGGTTTGTTTGCATTTCTTGGAAGGAAGTGATCATCGACAAGGGTAAACGATAGTAGTATCTTGGTTATAATGCTGTTCATGTCATCCATTGCTCCACAAGTGGAAAACTGTACAGATGATGTAATATGGAATGTTAGTCTCTGGAAACCACAGTTGGAGAAGGGCTGAGTGCCTTGCTGGCTGCTCCTGGTGGGGCTGTATTACTGCTGTACTATTGATCTACAATAAATACTCCTGAATCAACTCAACCTGCCTGGAGTGATTACTACAACTATATGTTGCCTTTGTCGATCTTCGGTTTACCTTTGATATGGTCCCTAGAGACAAGTTATGTGGAGTACTTGAAGAGATGGGTGTTCCTGCTCCTCTCCTGATCATTTTGGTACAAGTGAGATGGGGAGAGGAAGGGGCATTGACAGAACACATTTATTAGACCAAGGGGTAAGACAGGCGTTCGTACTGGCACTAGTGCTGTTCACATTAATGGTGTCATTAAGTTCTTGAATAAGGATGGGTCCAATGAACCCAAAATAGGAGGGCCCGCACTCCATTTTGCATATGATACTTTGTTGATTTTAAAGTCGTCCCTGGAGCTCCAACAGTTACTGAATGATTTTTAGTCATTTTGTTATGAGCGGGCTTTGGAGCTTAATAGCTCCAAGACCAAATGTAAGATTTTTTCCTCTCAGATGACGATTCACTGTAAGAGATGGATGTTTGTGGGTGACACCCGTCTTGAAGCAGTGGCTCAATTTGACTATTTAGGTATAAAATGTAACAGAAATTTATGCTGGTCTCCACAAGTGGAAAGGGCACAGCTGCCCTTAGTGCAACACATGGCAAGCATAACAGAAAACCATAGGAAAACTATTTCTAGAAGGGTTGTCCCTGCGCTACAGATCTTTAGTGTCAAGACTCTAGGGTCAGTCTTATATGGAATATATGACATTGCAACGCATGCCGTTACAACGCGGTCAGTACAACAACTGCGTTGTTACCACATGTACCATTACAACGCAAGTCATTACAATGACTTGCTGTAGGGGGGTGCTGGAGAATGGAATAGTATAGTTTACTACTCCAACTCCAGTCTGTGCAACAGTAGGGAAAGTGTTGGATTTAAAATCCAACACCTAAACCCCCCTTCAGCAAGTCGTTGTAATGACTTGCATTGTAATGGTATGCGTGGTAACAACGCAGTTGTTGTACTGACACGTTGTGATGACACCGCTTTGAATCAACAGTGTTGTAAACGCTGTTTCCCTCCTATATGGCGTGGAGCTATGGGGCTGTACAAAAACCAATAGCTTGTCAGTGGTGGAACATACATTTCTTCGATTTGTATTAAATCTTCCAATGAGTACCACACTGACCCCCCTTTACTTAGACTTGGCACACAAAAAAATACCTGCAAGATTGAGTATAGACTACTTATGTTTTGGCACAGACTATGGTCTACACCAGCCCTAGAATCATACAGGGTGGATCTCTGCCACCTTATGTCTCCGAAATGTGTAAGTAATATCTTGTGGCTCTGCACTGTAAAGGCTCTTCTTCAGTGGTTACACCTTGACACACATTGGGACTTTCAAGATTCCTTGAGCTTAATCCATAAGTCCAGTATCAAAGCTGTTTACTGGGGAAGTGTTGCAGTTGACAACATTCAAGGGCTCATTGTCTACTGGTATTAAATCTGCTCCGTTGTATGAGAATACCATTGATGAAATTATCCCTCCAGTAGCAAGAAACATATACCTTCCATTTAGGTATAGATACTGACCTGTAAATACTTTTCGTAGGAAGTGGCACAAAGAAATTGATATGAGTCTTGTACCTGCTGCCAAGGGGGGCCTGAGTGACTCAAGCATGTTGTATTTGTTGTATCTTTTAGAAACAAAATCGAGCCAAATGGATTGCTCCCCACTGCAGGAAACTGGGAACCAGGAACACCAGGAGGTGTTTAAACACCTAAGACACTCTCAAGCCAGAATGTGGTATTCTGGATGGCTAACTATCTATTGGCAATGTGGACTAAGCATGCGAAATGTGTACTTGATGGTTTTTAAAAGCTAACTCTTCCTGGGTATCTTTCCCCCTATTTTACAACTTGGATACAATGCTGCTAATAATGTGTTTTAGCATTCATAAGAAGAATTTTATTTTTACATGCAGCTATTTTAAAAGTATTTTAATGAAGAATTCTCGTTGTCTCTTTCAAGTGAAATTATTTATATATATATGCTTACATGGATGTGGACTAACAAATGAGCATCTAAAGTTCTTATAGTTTTATGTACTAAGTTTTATCTTGTCTAAAGAGTTATATTGTGCTATATTATGATTGTATGAGTTGTGTTCGGTGTAGTACTTTTTTGATCTAAAGTGATTGGAATAAAGCTTTTCTGAGCTGCGCTGAAATAAGTATATTGTGCTCTTCAGTCCCCAGGTTCAGCAGACAGTTATAAATCAGTTGAATTTCATTGACCTAATCTAATGAGACCCAATACAAGTGCATTCTCTCCACTTGCAATTTCCGGCTGAATTATCCTGCATCATTTTGGGATTCTCAACCCTTTTCCTCTAAGGCATTTTCATGCAGAAAACATATTTTCCCGTCAGGTGGTGAAAAGACAAAACCCGCACTTATTTCCTATTGTTGGCTGAAAGTGGATCAGTGCACAGCAAGCAGTGTCTCTGGGGACACACAGGGAGCCTTTAAAACCAATAGACCACAAATCTGATATTAATTACCAGTTGGCATTAGCAAATTCTCAGTGAGGATGACTGTTTAATTCATATAAGCAAGCTTGGGTTCTCTGAGCTAAGAACTGCAGTGCTTTTAGGGCGATGATCTGTCTTCCTCTGATGGGTCCTGTTTGTTTGCTTTACTTTCACCTCAGGGCCCAACCTCAGCAGAGTGAAGCTGGATGAATTCAACCCTGCTCTAATTGCAACGTTTATTATGCCACTCTGTTTGTTATGTTATGTTTAAAAAAATTGGAGAGCGCAACATATACCTTAGGGTGTCTTGTCGCTAGTCAGAGTAATGAGCAAATGCGAGAGCAGAAGCTACGAGTTAAAGAGCCAGGTTTTTAGGCACTTTCTGCATTTTAGAAGGGAGGGAGCTGATCTAATGTGAAAAGGAAGGAGATTCCACTGTTTGGGTGCTCCTGCCAGAAAACTGCTTCCTCTGCATTTGGATTTATAGTTAAACGTGTTTATTTGAAAAGATCCCATTGATATAAGATTTCTGGTGGGAAATCCAGGAAAAAGCTTTCCTAAGAAAAATTGGTCCAGAATTGTGGAGAGCTTTGTTAGTAAGGCAAAGAGATTTGAATTTGATCCTATTTTTTACATTCAGCCAGTGAAGATTTTATATGGCAAGAGAGACAGACTGGTGTTTGGGTTGTCTTAGCACTAGCCTTGCAGCTGAGTTCTGTAGAACATGAAGTTTGTTGATATATTAAGCCTGCAGGCTGCTCAGACGCCGTCCATGCAGGTAACAGGAGTGGGGCGGTGAGGCCGGGGGGGATTTCAACAGACGATCGTGAGTGAAATTTAAAAATAAATATATAATTTTCCATCGTCCATCGAACATACTCGGCCCGCTGCCCGCGGCAGAGGCTTCTGTGTAGGCCATTTCAACAATCTAACTTAGAAAGTATTTGGAAATTACTCTCCTTAGGATTTTACGGGTGTTATACGAGGATGAAATACTGCATTGATTTGCTTAACGAGATTCAATTTATCATCAAGGATAACCCCAAAACTCTTAACTTTAGTTGTGGGTGAGGGGTGCAGACCAGAAGTTGGGATTGTTTCCAATCAGAATCGCCTCCGGATTTTCTGAGTTCAACTTAAGACAGTGTATGCTCATCCATATGCTGATTTGTCTCATGCACTTCTGGATTTGATGGCTAGTGTCATTGGAATTATTAGAGGCGGACAGCATAATCTGTGTGTTATCCCCGTAGGATGTGAGCGAGAAACCAAACCAAATGATTGAATAGGAGGGGTAAGTTCTGTTACATATAAATTGAGAAGAGTAGGGCTGAGTGATGATCCCTGTGGAACTCCACAGGGCAGAGAGAAGGAATTGGACGAGAATGTATGTAATTGGACCGCATTTGCCCAATCTGTAAGGAAAGATTTAGGTAATTTTAAGGCAAAAAGTTTTATGTCAGTGGCTTCCAAATGTTGGACCAAGGTGGAATAGTCCACCGTACCAAACACCACTGACAGATTTAGTAGGATCAGTGCGGCCATTCCACCCTCATTCAGAATGAGCTTGAGGTCATCAGTGGCCTTAATAAGGGCTGTCTCAGTACTGTGTTCCGATCTGAACCCAAATTGAGTTGCGTCAAGTTGGTTATTTTCTTTGATGAAAGGATTAAATTGAGTGTTCCTGATCTTTTCTATTATTTTAGAGGGAAAAGGGAATCTGAAGATGGGTCGGTAGTTAGAAGAGTCTTCTGGATCAAGGTTGGGGTTTTTTAAGAGTGGAAGAATACACACCCTTTTCCAGATGGTAGGAAAAATATCTGTGATAAACATAAAATAAAAAATATCTGTCAGTTTCAAAGCTATGGGGTTCAAGATGGACTTAAGTACTGAAAGAGGGCATGGATCATCTGTTGATTCAGATTTAGTAGTATTGATAAGATCCTCAATCTGAGCTATTGTGACTGAGGAAAAAGCGTTTAAGGAAGCCAATGGGACATCACTATCCCACGAGCCATCCTTCCTGCTATTAGTTGCTGGCGGCTTAGTATTCCTGGGGTGATTGCACAGGTTAAAAATGTGATCGCCTTTACTTCTGAAGTGCTGAGCAATGGTATCACAAAAGCATTGACTGACCCAGCCTCCTTTAATCTCTGGTTGGTTAGTTAATTTGTTTATTACCTGATAGAGTTCCATGACAGAGTTTGGAAGCCGAATGTGATATTCTAGAAATCACGATGAGTCAGATTTGTTCTAGGGAAACGAGTAAGGAAAGGCACATAAAATTGTGTTTAATGTTAGATGCTTCAGGCATTATAATGAGTACTCAGCAGTCACCTGCAATGCTATTTTAGAGTGGGCATCGTCAATGTCCGCTCCTCCACGGTGGGTTGAGTTTTTGCCGTACTTCGCAATCCAAGCGGAGCGCTGTGTGGCAAAAACTCAGTGAATTCTGCCGACAGCAGAGTTTGCCTCCCACTTCTATTCAGAATATCATGCACACCTCTGGATTCATACAGTGCGTGTAATATAATTTTCCAATCATTAAAAGATTGTTTATTGACCATAGGCACAGCAGAGATCTCTAAGCAGGGTTCAATAACCAAGTGTGGTCCACCCACTGGTAAACTATTTTGACTTTCTTTATAGAGAAATGTCATCTGATGAACTACAGGATTAATTTCATTTTCCATCTTCAACCAAGAAACAAACTGATTAATGCCGTTAGGACTAACGTATGGTGCGATCACAGTCTCAATGTTTGCTGGTAATGCAATGGGGATTTGCAGTTGACAGGCCTCTCTATAACTTAGTATTTCCTTTAAGACACTTTTTTGGAGATCCATTGGCTGAGGGCCAGGCTGGAAGTTTGACTATATTAACTAATTATGTTCAGGAATGGCAACCCCTGTACCCATTGATATTGACTCATGTTGTTGTTTGAATTGGCCACTCAGTTTGAAGATGAGAAAACAATCCATGGGTGTTTTTACAGGTTTGATCAAAATTTCTGATAAAGTCTTCATTTTATTCTGGACCTTTCATAACCTTTTCCTAGCCCTTTTTGTTAGGGTTGGCTGTATACAAGATCCACAGATAGGATAAGACACGCACCGTTCAGTAAACCAAAAGTTGAAAAGGTAAAGAATTGTTGCGTGCAAACCAGGGCTTCGCTGTCTGTACCAATCAGCGTTGACATAAATACCAAGTAACAATCTCCCAGTGGGCGTTGTCCCCCAGTGCACCGTGTTGGGTAATACCCGTAGGTATGATAAAGTTCAAACAAGCACCAAGTTCATTCCAAATTAATTTGTAATTTATAGTATTCAAGTTTTCATTCCAAATTCATTTCTTGTTCCATGTGGTACACGCATTCCTTAAATGTCAATAAATACATCCACAATTTTCCTTTCTACATCCCTATGCATTTCGGGCTTATCCAGCCCTTCATCAGGGGAATAGTTAGAAAAATTGTATTCACGCAATGTTCACCACAAATTCCAGCTCGCGTATCCCCCTGATGAAGGGCTGAATAAGCCCGAAATGCATAGGGATATAGAAAGGAAAATTGTGGATGTATTTATTGACATTTTAGGAATAGGTGTACCACATGGAACAAGAAATGAATTTGAAATGAAAACTTGAATACTATAAATTACAAATTAATTTGGAATGAACTTGGTGTTTGTTTGAACTTGACCATACCTACGGGTATTACCCAATGCGGTGCACTGGGGGACAACTCCCACTGGGAGATAGCTACTTGGTGTATACAAGATCCATCATGAGGGCTGAGATGTTTAGAACTTGGCTTCCCTCACTGTCAGATCATCTGTTAACGTAGGACTTTTGACTTTTTCTGACACTAAAGCTTGTTCAGGCTTCTTACTATCATCTGTTTTCTCTGTTGATCTTTGACTGAAGATGCTGGTCGATCTATTATCTAGTCATTTTGAGCATATTTACAGGTATCAGGTTGGACTTTTTGTAATTGTTGGACTTTCATTGACACAGTCCGCACTTAAACCCGATAAAGGTGGAACTGATAACTCAGCCCTCGGTTGAACAGCCAGTCTCTTTACTTCGTTGAGTTCTGAGACATTATCTAGGGTACTTGTACATTTGTAGTTTATTAATTGATTATATACATCAAATTGAACTCCTACCACCAAATTGGTTAAATGATGTAGTTTGGTTTGTATTCCAGCAACATATAGGGCAATTTTCACGTATCAGAGTGGAAGTATAATGCTGTTGTTAAAGCATTCATTGACCCTAACAATTTTCCCTGTATTCGGGCACCAGATAGACTTTGGTTTCTGGGGGTTCTAGCTTCCACAGGATTAGGTGTATCATATTTGTCAAAGAAGGAGAGGTCAGCGGAGTTTAATTAATTATTGGGCAACCGACGTGCGGCCTTGGCCTGGCACGGTAACATTTTTAAAATATTTGCAGCTCTCAGTAGGAACAGAGCTAAAGGGATCCATTTAATTTTGACTCACCTGACCTCGGGGTTCGATGGTAATAGCATTATTTATTGACTTTAGTGATGATATCTTCAACATAACCTTCTTAAGTACCTTTTGATTTTCTTGGATATCATCCAAGCATTTGACAAGACTGTTGTTTTCACTAGGTCTGGGGTAGTGTTTTAATTTCTTTTGTTTCTTGTGGGACTTGGGTGACTTTTCGATTGGTTGATATATGACAGAATTGCCACTAACACTAATACAGCGTTGCTGTTTTTATCTGTCCCGTGCTGCACTGGCTACCATAGCTGTGCAAATTTGTGGTGCAGATACCGCTATTAATCCTGAAGCTGCATTAGAAGAAGATGAGATGCAGTACTCAGGATCCGCATGGATTTGAGCCTTAACTGCAGTTGTGTGTGTTCCCACAACCTTATTTAAGGCAGCTATTGGAGGGGCATTTGAATGTGTATCATCATCAGTAGACTGCTTTAAACAATCATGCAAAGCGTCACCATGGGGTAACATGCCATCACATACAGCTGCTGATCGACATAGGACTGCTGGGGCTGACATAGATAAAGACCAGTCATCCTCAAATTGGACTTTGACCATCCATTTAAAGAAGTCCATAATATAGGACTGGCAGGGCTGAGTGATATCACTGTTTGCAATGTTGGCTGGCTAATAAGAAGCACTCTCACCAGAATCAACCAGAGTTGATGTTGTGAATAAGTGAGCATGCAGATCTTAAAGATTCCCCTCTTTATAAGTTGATGTAGTATCTTGGACTTTTTCCATAGCCTTCGGTCTTTTTTACGACTGTAGGCTCCCTCACTGATGCCCGGACCTCATGATTCTTAACAAGGATGAAGATGTAAAAGATGTAAAATCAAGAAAGGTTTTCAGGCAAAAGAATCAAATATGAGATCATGTGGAGCTAAATGGTATGTATAGGTAGGTGGGGGAGCATGCGAGGAGCTTGCAAACACACTTGGACTTGGCAAGACCATCTCCACTACCCCTTGGCTCCATCCTGGTTACACCGTCGCTAACACTATTGCCACGCCAACCTACCTCAATTCATATAATGGGGCCCTTTGAACTAAGGTTATATCAATAACAATGATGTAAGTAGCACTTCAGGGTGTGTTCAAAGGTTGAAAAACGAACCACAGATGGAAGACCACATGTTAGACAATAGACACAGACCTTCCTAGGGCTTTACAAAAGATGGTTTGAGCACAATGACCACAATGAAGCTAACAGAAACAGTTATAGGCTAATGCTACCTCCTTCCACTCCAATGAAACACAGGTTGCGTCAGTGTAGGCACGAGCACACTGGCAAGTATCACGGTTCCTTAAATTGGACCTTTGCACCCTTGGCCCTTTCACCCCTTTGAACCCTTGGCCTTCTCGATTTCTGGAGTTGTAACTATGAAGGTGGGTGATAGTGAGACACTGAAGAGCCCAAACTGTCATTTGAGGTGGTTACAATTTAAAAGCTGATGAGGCTTAATAAAGTTTTAAAAAGTTTTTTCCTGAGTTGTGTCCCTTGTCGCGCCGGTGCCACGCTGGTGCTGCCTACCAGGTGCAGCCGGCACAGATAAGAGCCATGGGGTGGTGGGAGAAGTCGACATACAACAGGATAGGTCAAATTAAATTAAAAAAAATAAAAGAACCACTTACCTTGCGCTCACCAGATCACCGAGTCGGCGATACAGTAGGCACATGGCAAGTGGTATAAAAAAGTTTTTAATGTCATTCTACCTATCCCATCGCCTGTGGACTCCCTCTCACTGTGCCCCACCACTCTTACCTGTGGCAGCTGCGCCTGTTGCCTCCCTCACACACCTTGAACACAGGTCACATTGCAGGGTTTACCACCACACCATGTGGCCTATACACAAAGAGGACCATATATTTGATGATTGTAATGATGGTAAAAGTAATAAAACATGCGGTGGTTTATGTTTTTCAGAGTTGCGGGGGCTGAGGTGAAGACAAGCCTGTGGGTACGCTGGCCCCCATTGGTGTAGAGCAAGCCGCACTAGTGTAGTGTTGGCAGCTTCTACCCCACTTACGAAGGGACAGTGGTCTGATGATGGCAACTCTCTGTTACTGTCCTAAGAAGCTGCTGCAATAGAACCCCAATACCGAGAGGCTCTCTGTGGGCTGAAAAACTAGAAAGCTGTCTGACTGCTGTGCCCCATGCCACTCCACAGCAGGACAGAGAAGAAATCAGTAAATGGTGTGGAGGGATGCCTGCAGTGCAGAGGAACCTAGAAGACACAGTACGTGGTAGTAGCACTCACAGTTGGACTGTCGCTGCCGGGTACCAGCTATGAACGCATATAAGCGCAGGGGGTACAGGAGCAGAAGGGCTCCCCCTCGGTCCGCTGAGGGGGTACCCCGGAGCCTGGCAACCTGGCATGAATCCATTCATCCACTATCCAGTCCTGACCGCCAACCTTCCTGCTGCTGTGCCTCCCTCAATGCCATGCCACATCCAACTCTGTCCTGTCGTAAAATTGCAATCGTAATTCTTGTAAACTTCCTTGCAGTCAGCGAGGACATGCACAGGCTTTGGGCCAAACAGAATCTACTAGTTAGAGGAGAGATGCTGGAAGGAACAGGGGTGAAGCAAATTGACTAATTATGGGAAACTAAACATTAAAACCCCTTCAGATGGTGCATTAACCTGACTAATTGGAAATGCAAATTACTTTACTGGTAACAGACATCTTAACAGGATTAAGAGGGCCACCAACCAGACTGCAATACTCAAAAGATTCATCTTTGTCCTCCTGCACCACACAATATCAGCGCACTTTCAGAATTTACTAAATATTTAGTACCATATGACCTGGTTCAGAGTGTGCAGTTTGCCATACTTAAAACATCTCACAGGTTTCAGTTGGGTGAATTGATTGATTCTGCAGTCTCTCAACCTCTGGTAGCTAGGCACACAACAGAAATGCTTACCTTAAGAGGCAGTATGTAAAGTATTTGTGCAACACTCACACACAGTAACACAGTCCAAACAACACAAAAAGACTCCACACATGTTTAGACATGTATCTGAGTAAAACAAGATCAAGATGACAAAACTTCAATCCAATCAGTAGAAGTTGAGATATTATTTTTTAAATAATAAATGCAAAGACAGTGCTTTGAAGTCAAGAGGGCAAAGAAAAAGCTTACTTGTAGTCACGAGGTACCGGGGTAAATCCAAAGTTAAGGTTGACCACGATGGAGGGCTGGACGGCTGCGAGACTCATGCAGGTACAGCTGAAACAGTACCTTGGATGAAGCAAAGTGAGGACACGATGCTTCGTTCTTTCCTACGCAGATGTGTTGCTGTATTGTGGTAGAGCTCCATTGAGATGCAGGTGATGCGTCATCGTCAATCCGTGCAGAGTGTTGTCATTGAGCCGCACAGGCGATACAACGGCTGTCATCAAACAGCCTCTGAGCCTGTTGAAGGGCAAGGCATTATTTCAGATTGGTGAAAAAGGGACAATGCATCGGTTTTGTAGCAAAGTAGCTGCAGAACGCACTTTTGAGGCCCAGGGGGACACATCAGGCAAGGATTGGACTCAACAATGGCAAAATCCAGCACTATCAGCAGAATCGCAGGAAGTCCTTTGTGTCCCTGAGAATTCCATAAACAGGGGGCAGGCCAGCAAGCCCTTGGAGTCACTCTGGGTTCAAGTGAGATGGATCCAGTCCTTTTCCTCAGCAGAAGAAACACAAATGATGGACGGAATGCGGAACAAATGAAACATATACCTCAGTCAAGAGATCTAAGGTTAGATCCATTGTTCTTTTGCTCGCAAGTAACCCCAGTTTTGACCAAGGATTTTATAAATCAGTCTTGACCCTGCGCCTCATGGGAACTGTTCAGCACGAACTGCCAAGCTAGGTCCTGACTGGACCAGAATTTTTAAAAAAAATGTATTACCTTTTTTAATAGTGCGCATCGAATACAGTTCTTGAGTACACATTACAATTGTAGTGCTCCTAACATAACAAACCCCCACAAAACTCCTCCCTGTGTTAAACGACATCAATAATTTGGCAGTACATTATGAGCAAACAACAACGTACAGATCGGAATATACATGCCCTCCACCCGCTGGCATTACAAGACAATATAATCCTGTGATCATCAGAAACCCAGCAGTGTCACCCATCGTGTTCAGTCCTAGCTAGTAAATATTTCCTTAGGGGAGCCCAGATGTCCCAGGGCGTAAGGATCTCTGTAAATCTTCAGCGTAGAGATCCAGTTGCTCTTGGCAATATACCATATCTTTCAACCATCGTGCAGAACTAGGCCGCTGGCGGCCATCCCATGTGAACAGTACCCTCCTCTTTGCCAATAACAACGCCACTCGTAAAAAGTGACTCATTGTAGCTTTCAAACCCGGTACGAACCCCAATAAATATTCCAGTGGCGTCCAGTCTAATCTCCGGCCAGCCATGTCATATATAAGAAGGACAATCTCCTCCCAGTAAAGGTGCACCATCCTGCATTGCCATGCAAGATGAATTAAAATGGCTCCATCCTGCCCGCAATGCCTGCAGCAATCTGTTTCCCTAAGCCCCATTCTATGAAGTTTCTTGGGAGTGTGGTATGTCTGGTGGAGGTACTTTAAGTGAATAATTCACAAGTTACTATTAGACGACAACCTCCCCGTCAACATACAAATCTGCTCCCACATTTCCACCGTAATCTGAAGGTCTAGGACAGTATTCCACCGGCCCAAGCTTTTATCCTCCTGTCGTACCGTCTCCTCCTGCACAACCCTGCATAACCTAGTCAACAGCTTTTTCTTTGATGTGGCAACTATGACCAACTGTAATGCGTTTGACACTATTGGTTCCTCTGGAAAGCAGTGATAGTGATCTCGAACAGCCCTGCGCAGCCTATAGCAGGTATATTGGAACAATGGCGTGGGATTTAGTATATAATCCAGATCAGTACCCTTGATATATGTCCCCTCTTTGTAAAGATCACTCATATGAGTAAGGCACGCCTCCCTTTGAGCCTCGATCGGCCATGTTCCCCGGCCACTGAAAAAGCGGCATGACCTTCAATGACCAATGCTGGAGCATAAAGAGGCAATCTATTTGTCCGCCTCCCAATCTCCTGACATGCTGAGACTGTAGTGTCAATTGTGTTGATTTCCGACTTGGGTGTTTGCCTATTGGTGTGCGTGATTATACTCTTTAGTGGCACTGGGCTTGCATCCCCCTCCTCCACAGTAACATGGAGGGTAAAATGGTGCGGCTTGAACCAAATATACGCATACTGCGCCTGCCCACACAAATAGTATAAAAAAAGATCCAGGGCATTGAACCCTCCATTCTCAAATGGCAACGCCAGCGTGGCCCAGCCTATTCTCGGTGGTTTCGCCCCCCACACCAGCCGTAACAGTTGAGTCTGTATCGTTTTAAAACAATATTTAGTTAAGGGAAGAGGGACATTACAGAATAAGTACAGAAACGTAGGGAGAATAATCATTTTGATCACCGCTATGCGGTCCGCCAATGAGAGTGGCATACCGACCCAACGATCTACCCGCTGCACAAACTCCATTTACGCACACCCATAGTTTTCCCTCATTACAGTCTCAGGGTCATGGTGTATCCAAACACCCAGGTACTTGACTGGGTCCTCCGTCCATACTAAAGGATACTTCAGCTGAGGCGACTTTGTAGCAGGTATAAGGGGGAGGACAACAGACTTCTCCCAATTTATGGCCAAACCGGAGAAAAGGCCAAATCTGATATATCCCCGAATAACTTGGGACAGATATGTCTGCGGTTCTCGAACATAAAGGACCATGTCATCCACATATTTAAGAAATTCCCACCGAGAGACTGTGAGATTGGCGAATTTTACATGCTAAGGGTTCAAAAATGATAGCAAAAAGAAAAGGGGACAGGGGGCAGCCCTGCCTAGTGCCCCACTCAATGGTAAACGGTTCTGAGGTGAGCCCATCCACTCGTACTCTTGCAGACACATCAGTATAAGGGACCTGGATCCAGTGCACAAAACCAGTGGAAAACCCATCCTGTAGAGAATAGATATCATATATTCCCACTCTAGAATCAAATGCCTTGGCCGCGTCAAGAAGAACGGCCATGGCTGGCAACTCCGGGTTGAGCTCATCGAACATGGCAAATATTGTACGCAAATTTAAAGAGGTGGAGCGATCTGGGATAAATCTGGATTGATCCGGTAGTACCAGAAGTTGCATCAAAGGTTGTAATTTGGTGGCCAGCACTGTCGCCAGAATCTTGACATCCAGATTAATCAAGGATAGCGGGCGATAAGATTCACACTGCGTAGAAGGCTTATCTTTCTTCAACAGTGTGACAATCAAGGCCTGCCTCAAGGATGGCGGCAGATATCCCAGATCATGCACCTCCGCGTACATTGCCAAGATATGTGGTGTGAGAAGATCGACATACTCCTAATAAAACTCTGCCGTCAGCCCATCGGGCCCAGGGGCTTTTTTGTTAGGCAGTGAAAGAATGGCCTCTTTGATATCTGCCTCATCAATGGGAAGGCTGAGATACTTTCTATGCACATCGGATAGCCAGGCACAGGCCGTATCAGCCAGGTAGTCATGCAAGGCAGAGTCAGGCATGGTACCCTGGGACTTATAAAGAGTCTCGTAAAAAAGGCAAAATTGCTCCATGATGCCACTCTGAGAATAATAATCATTACCCGCATGATCAACTATATGGTCCACTGGGGGAGCGTCGGTTCTATCTCGAAGTCGTCTGGCCAGAGTCCTGCCAGGTCTTCCACCCTCGCCATATGCTCTCGCCACATATCATTTAGAGAGGTATTCTATTTCTGTTGATGCTAGCGAGTTATATTCTTCCACATACTCATGAATGTGTGCCAGTGTGTCAGGTGAGGGGTAAGCAGCGTATTGGGATTCCAGCTCTCATAAAAGGTCTTCCAACCGTCGCAGTTGACCCCTCAAATCCCGCAGAATGCCTGTCGAAGTACTTATACATACCGCCTGATCGTAACCTTGAAGGCTTCCATCAGGATTGCGGGACTGTCAACCGTGCCAACATCTAATTCAAAGTATTGTACAATAGCTTTTCTAATTGATTCAGCGTAAGCTGGGTCGAGCAGTGAATACGCCTGAAAGCGCCAAGTGAAGGGGCGATGTGGGTTAAGTGGGACAGTCATTGTAAGGACGACAGGATTATGATCCGATAGGGTTCTCGGCAGTGTGTGAACCTTCTCTACCCACCCATTAGCCTCCCCATTCAGTAGTCAATAATCTAGACGAGACCAGCTGTTTAAAGCGGGAGTAATGTATGTACCCTGTAGGACCCCCTCATTTCGCAACCGCCAGGCATCCACTAAACCCATCTCCTCCATAAAATCGCGTATACACTGTGCCACTTTAACCATGTGTGCCCCGGTTTAATTAGATTTATCCACTTGCGGATTCAGGTATGTGTTGAGGTTCCCCCACATAAAAGTGTTGCTTCCGCCCAAGTGTGCAAAACATTAAATAACTTCAAAAAATTGATGATGGATTGTCAATCGCTGGCCCATAGATATTCACGATAGTTACCAACACCCTCCCCAACTTTTCATGTACCACTGCCCATCGGCCCTCATAATCAATACAATTGTCAATAGGTTGAATCAAGACCCCTTTCTTAATAAGAATAAGGATCCCCCTCGCATAGGTAGAATAAGAGGAGGCAAGGGGATAAGACGCCCACCTGCGTGCTACTGAACCCTCTGTATGTTTGTTTAGATCGGTCTCCTGTAGGAGAGCAATGTGGACATTATGTCTATCCAATTGTGCCAGCATATGTCTCGTCTTCCTGGGTGTGTTTAGGCCACAAACATTCCAAGTAACACAATTATATTGTTCACCTGTCATCAATAGCTCCTCGACAAAAATTTCTATATGTGACAAGCCACTCTAAAATGCAGAAGGACACGTGCAGCTCAAGCCCGCCGATTGCAATGTTGCCAAATGTCAAATATGGTGTACAGGAAGACACTACCCACCAACCCACCACCCAGTTCGGCATCCCCAAAGCGCCAAAGACACAATCCACCCTCTCCTCCACCCAACAATACCAATAGAAAACATCGAACTTGGCGGGTCATACCCATCGGGGACCGTAGCGGCTAAATCCACTCCCATGTCAAGAAGGGAGCGGGCCACCGAGCATACAAATAAAGAGCCCACCACTGAAACCAACCTCCAGGAAAGCAATAACACTATCGTATAGGGAACATCATACAAGTAGGCACATCCCCCTACAGCAACTAGTAAAGTAAAGGTCATGTTGTCAACCTCACAGTACATCAGGCACGTGGTGACGTGTCCATCATATAAAGTGACCATACCACCCCACCATGTCAGGAGACCATGAAGGACCATCAGGCGAAAGCCACAGCAGGAAAGGGAATTATCTCCCACCCAAACTAGTATAAAGAAAACATGAGAATAAACATAGGTGCAAGAACCAAGCCCCCCTTATGAATCAGTCATCAACATCAGACATGAGGTCAAGTGATTTGCGTCCCCGCCATAGAGATCTGGCATGTTCCATTGCTTGTTTTGGAGTCGTGAAGATTTTGCTCCCGTCATACTCCCCGATGCGCAATCTTGCTGGATAAAGCATGGCGTACGGGATCTGTTCCTTTTGTAACACCTTCTTAACATTCTGAAACTCCTTCCTGGCCGCCTGTACCTGCGCTGTAAAGTCCGGCTAAAACGAGAGGACGTTGTTCTGATAAGTGATCGTGCCCTTTTGCCTGGTGATACTTAAAACGGAGTCCGATCTCTATAGTTCAATAGGCGAGCGATGATAGGGCGTGGTGGAGCACCCGGAGGGGGTCGCACCGCCAATGATCGATGGGCACGTTTAGGCTGTTCGGAATTCGGTTAAAACCGAGTCTCCCCGATATTACCCTACCGGCTGCAAATTAGCCGACCCGGTTTAAACCGAGTAATGCAGAATTTTTCACATTTAATTCACCACTTGGCCATTTGCACCTTTTCGCCACTTGAGGGCGCCAAAGCAGTCCAAACCCAGCAGCCGAGCTAAGCATCGGTAATTCCATGTGTCGGATTATCGTCGTCTGGGTTGCAGAATACACATTTTAGTGTAACGCACAGTCAGTAAGATGTATGCTGCTGCATAAGCATGTGTTGCAGCCTTGTAGACAGTACAATCCACTGTGTAGGTTAAGCCTGGGCGTAGTTCGCGTAGCCGCACTCCGCGAGCTACGCGAAGATGCACTTGCACTCCGCGAACTACGCATAGCTCCGCGAGCATGCGTAGTAGCTTGCTTGACCAGTTCGTAAGCCATTTTTCGTCTTCATGAGCGCCGTGGAACTCTGGAACCTGCTCAACACCACATCTCCAGACGTCGCCTTCCTCACGGAAACATGGATGAACGCCTCCTCAGCGCCCGACATCGCCGTCACCATCCCGGACGGATACAAGATCACCCGGAGAGACCGCGTCAACGAGACAGGAGGAGGCATCGCCATCGTCCACAAGAACACCATCTGCATCACGACCAACTCAGACGACACCCTCACAGCCGCTTAACATCTTCACTTCCAGATACACACCGACCCCAAGACCACACTCAGAGGCACCCTCATCTACAGACCCCCAGGACCTCGCACACAATTCAGCGAAGACATCGCAGACTTCATCAGCCCGCAAGCCCTCGCCTCCGCTGACTACATCCTCCTAGGGGACCTCAACTTCCACCTGGAGAACAACAACGACAACCAACACTACCACCACCCTGCTGGACAACCTCGCCAACCTCGGACTCATGCAACTGGTGAACACCCCCACCCACTACGCCGGACACACGCTTGACCCAGTCTTCTCCTCCAGCAAGTATATCTCCTTCAGCCACTCCACCGGGCTCCACTGGACAGACCACAGCTGCGTCCACTTCAGCTTCAGAAAGACCACGACTCACCACCACCCGCAACAGGTTCCCCGCAGGAACTGGAACAAGATCACCACCGACCAGCTCACCACTTCACTGAGCCAGAACCCACCCGCCAGCTCAACGGACCCCAACCAAGCAGCCAACAACCTCACACAGTGGATCACCTATTGCGCTCGCCCAACCAGCCTCGACCACTCGCAGTCCGGCTTCCGCACCAACCACAGCACCGAGACCGCCCTCATCGCAGCCACTGACGACATCCGAGCCCTGCTCGACAACTGGGAAACAGGGGCCCTCATCCTCCTGGACCTCTCCGCAGTATTCGATACGGTCTGCCACCGCACCCTAGTGCAGCGCCTCAGCAACATCGGAATCCAAGAGAAGGCACTGGAGTGGATCATCTCGTTCCTCACCGGAAGAACCCAGAGAGTCCGCCTCCCCCGTACAGATCCAAGGCCACCGAAGTCATATGCGGCGTACCACAAGGATCATCACTCAGCCCCACCCTCTTCAACGTCTACATGAGCCACCTCGCAGCCATCGTACGCCAACACAACCTCAACATCATCTCCTACGCCGACGACACCCAGCTGATCCTCTCCTTCACCAATGACCCAGGCACTGCCAGAACCAACCTACACGAAGGGATGAAAGACGTAGTCGAGTGGACGAGGAACAGCCGCCTGAAACTGAACTCAGACAAGACGGAAGTCCTCATCCTTGGATCATCACCCTCCGCCTGGGACGACTCCTGGTGGCCCCCTGCCCTGGGCAGCGCACCCAAACCAGCGGACCACGCACGCAACCTGGGCTTCATCCTGGACTCCTCCCTCTCGATGACCAGACAAGTCAACGCCGTCTCATATTGCAAAGAGGGAGCTAACTAGAGGGTGGAAATCAAAGGCGGCGCCGTCACACAGACGATGGCTGAACAAGTTCCTGAAGTGGGCTGCGGCGGAGAGCACAATTAGATACCAACTGGCCCGGCGTGGATCGGATGAGAAGGCTCAGGAAGCAGCAATGGCATGGGAAATCCTGGTCCAGGCTCTCAGAGATAGTGCAGTGGAAAGCGACGAGGAGGAGGAGGCTATAGAACCTGGGGCCCTGGGGGAGGCGGTCCTGAACCCGGCACTAACACCGGACACATGAACACATCACTAGGCGTACGACTCCTGGCATTCCCAATACAGCTGGAACTCCCGGCACCAGACAAGATCCAGACATCAGGGGGGGGGGGAAGGGCGAGGGGGGATGAAACACAACAATGATAGAAATCAATAAGCACCACATAGTTGTTTGGGGGGGAGGGTGAAAATTTAAAAGCAGAGAGCGGTAGACCGATAGTGATGACAGCACTCAGTAATGGAATTTACAGCCTACCGTTGTTATGAGAACGCCACCCAGCCTCCGGGATGTGGGTTGTACGGCTGTGTGCTTGATTACCGGATGGAACCGAAGGACCGTGGGTCCCGCGACAAATAATGCAAGTATTCTGTTCTACTTTCATTGAACTCTGCAATAAAAATTGTTTTACAAAAAAAAAAAGTTAACGCCGTCTCATCATCATGCTTCAACATCCTACGCATGCTCCAAAAGATCTTCCCATGGCTCGCCACCGAAACCAGGAAGATGGTCACACCGGCACTCTTCATCAGCCGAATGGACTACGGAAACACCCTCTATAGCGGAACCACAGCCAAACTCCAGAAAAGACTCTAACACATCCAGAACGCCTCCGCACGACTCATCTTGGATATCCCCCAACACAGCCACATCTCCGGACGCCTGAGAGACCTTCACTGGCTCCTTGTCAACAAGAGAATCACGTTCCAACTCCTCACCCACGCACACAAGGCCCTCCACGACCTGGGCCCCAGGTACCTCAACAACCGCCTGACCTTCTACACTCCCACCCGCCAGCTACGATCGACCAGCCACGCCCTCGCCGCCGTGCCACGCATCCGAAGATCCACCATGGGAGGAAGATCCTTCTCCTACCTGGCAGCCAAGACTTGGAACTCCCTCCCCATCCACCTCCGCCTGACCCAAGACCACCTCTGCTTCAGGAAGCAACTCAAGAAATGGCTGTTCGAGCAGTAGCGGACCCCCCTCCCCCAAGTGCCTTGAGACCCTCTGGTTGAGTAGCGCGCTATACAAATATCCTGATTGATTGATTGATTGATTGCCTGCATGCTCAGGATGTGTAGCGCGCAAAGTTACCCATGAGGTTTGTCCCGCCCGCTCGCGTCCCCTTATATCCGGTCACTACTAACGTGTTCGCGAGTTATTCTGTGCCAGATTGCAGTTTCTGCGTGTTCGGCAACTCGATCTTACCGACAAGCATCCTCGCGCACGCAAAAATGCTATTGAGCGCGCGAGAACTACGCTACGCAGCAGTTTGCGGAGTATTCAACAACTTCGCGTTCTCCGCGGAGCGCGGAGTTGCCGAAACTCCGCAAACTCCGCGAACGGAGCGTAGTTCTTCGCCCAGGGTTAGTGTAGGTGTCTTTTACCAGGGCCACGCATTATAGCCCACCGCTAATAAGTGTCCGAGCTATTGTGTGAGAGCAATCACTGCATCTGAGGTATGACGGGGCGCCCCACACAGCTTAAAATGGCGGTAACTAGCGTCTTATCCACGGCGGATTGACAGTTGAAAGCTACAGGTGGCCCCAGTCAGTTCAGAGCATGGGCTCCCATCTTATATTTCATTATTTCTCATTAAAGCGAATGTACGCCATCGCTGAGTACAACAATCCACAATGCGAGTACTCATTATGCACTGCAGCCAGGTGCAATTTAGGAACAGTACTGTTGGTGTCACATTGTCGCTCCCAGCCAGTACAGACCTGAGATCACATAGCATAGTTTCGGACTTTGTTATTCACTAACATTTGTCCAGACAAGCAGGCAGCATCACAACAACGGCCGTTTGGCATCCACAACCACACTCACGTGAGTGGACAATGTTGATGCTAATCGGGCCCAATAGTATTAAAATCCAGCAAACAGGCCTGCAGATCACAGGGTCCATGCAGGTCACCGGAATCAGTTTAGTCACTGAGTCTCACAGCGGCCGCTCCGCATGGCGCCGTGCTGTGCTGCAGGCAGGCCGCTCCATCACATACTGCGCTAGGCCAGAACCCGGAGGCCTCAAGACTGCAACACGTTGTTTTGGCCAGGGTTGTATTGGGAAGGTGGACATTCGGGCATTGGCTGATGGGCCGGGGCTCCAGGGGCACTTGTGGGCCGTTTTTTTTGGGCCTCTGCAAACCTGCCCAAGAGACTTAGAGTGTTCCCTAATCCCCGCCAGGCAAAGGCACTCTAATGAGGCGCCAGCATCAGGGTGCTCTCCTTACTTGCTGTAATTTGAGGCTGGGGGCCCCGGTGTTGCTCTGGCCTTTGGGGAATTCTTGCCTCGGCCCCCTGCTTCGTGGGGCCTGCTTGGCAAGTAGCAGTGTGATCCCCTGCTGGGCCTTGGTCTTTAGGTTACGGGGGCAACAAAGGAGGGTGTGAATACGCGCGGGAGGGGGGCGGGGGGGCGGCGGGGGGGACTGATTTGTGGCCTTTGTGCGTTCAGTGGGTTGTGTCGGGCGCCGGTAGCGCCTATTTAAACCAGCCAGAGAATCTTGCACACAACTAGTTTAGTTTAAAGCCTCGACCTAGTGACGTAGCAAGGGTGGGTGGGGGGACGGGACTGACTGTCACCTCATTTACCAGCTCCCAGTATGACAGGAAATAGTGCCATTATAATAACCAATACCCTGAAAGGGAACGATAATAAAATAATGTTACCGTATAATCGCAAATTAAAGTGAACACCCTACTTACAGATACAGTGCGCATAGAATAACATGCAGGTCACCCTGAATCCCTCTCTGGCAGAGCATGTTGTGTACAAACAACTTCACGGAATCCCAAAAAATGCAGCATTTGAAGAGGTCATGTGCACCAACCAAGATTTATATTTGTGCTACGTATTCAGCCGAAAGCTCGTTTATATTACCTGCAATTCGGTCAATAGCTTTGAAATTGACATATGCGGTTATGGATTTTTTAAAAAAGGTTCTAGAGTAGGTCAACGATGGTGATGCACCTTTCATATGCTGCTACACTTTTCTATCTGTTGGCACAGTGCTTATATCTGTTAATGCGGTACCTTGCATCAATATCTGTTGCAGAGCATATGTATCTCTTTGGAGCCCCCTGCACTGAACAAGGCTGAATTTATTTTCCATTTTCACCAACAAACATAAGCTCGGTTGTCTAGAGAAGAACATTTGCTCTTATTTTATTGGAGTGTCAACTATTAACTTTTATATTACTGAATTTCCATTTACGTTTTTTAATATTTTTTAAATACAACACATTCATTAAAAAATGTTTTCCTTATACAGTGTGCAAATCCAGTATAACTACTTTGTACAAAAATCAAATTGCAACTTTCAGACCTAACTTATGAAATGTCAAGACACTTCTGTTATTTATTTTCTTGCAATGGTTTTAAGTAATCATGCAAATAAAATTGTTATCTTGTCTTACATACTCAGGGGCCAATGCAGTGACAAACGTATGTACAGAAAATATGTGTGTGTGTCTATATGTAGGGAAAGGAGTTGGCCTAACGGCTAGAGCTGTTGACCTCGAATCTGGGAAACCGGGTTCGAGTCTCAGCAATGACGCTGAACATCCTGTGATTGTGGGCAAATTACTTAATCTCCCTGTGCCTAAAAAAATTGAATGTGTCCTAATGTAATGCAACTGGTGCTATGTAAGGCGCTCTGATACCTGATTCTGGGTCAAGTTTGCGCTATATAAAACTCTGTAAAAAAACAAACAAAAAAACACCCACATCCTGTCCCATCACAAGACAAAGGCTGGCTGCAAAGTGCCCCCATTACAAACAACAGCACTTTGATATTTTATGTGCAGGTGGCGCCAGGGTCTGGGGTGGTGAAGCAAAGCGGAAACGCCAACACAAGCCGCTCACACCTTGACCCGTCTGCGCGATCCTTATCTCTGCCCTGAACTGCTTCTGACCTCAGGAAACGGAGGCTGAGGGAGGGGATAGCAGGCTGAGGATGTCGCTTTAAAAATAAAGATACAAAAATGGACAAAGAACCTGCACAAAACTAACCGGCACATCCTCAGATTCCAGACCGATAGCTTGTTGGCCTGGGTATGCAGGGAAACTGTTGACCGCAGAAATGACAGCGGCATTCATACCAACCAGCACTTGCACCAATCTACCACAACACTACCCCACCTACTCTCATACCCGCAGCATTCCCGCACTCTAAGACAGACCACCACATCCACCTCTTCACAAGCACCTTTCTGGCAGTCATTTATTTATACGTGTCTGTGGGAGGAATGTGCTGCAGCACAGAAGGCATCAGACCAATGCTTTTACCCTTAGAATTGGTAGTTAAGCACCTTCTGTAGGGCCTCTGTTGAGGGATTCCTTGACTAGGTGTAGCATAGATGGTTGCATTAAATGTCTTTGAGAAACAAGCAATAATAAAAGCAAAGCGTTCCATAAACACCGGTAAAACACTGTTTCAGTTGTTTTTTATGGCGCGAAAACGAGTAACCACTGAAAAGCACAGTTTTTTTGAGGTATTGAAATCACTGGAAAACACTGAAAAAACACCACCAGAATTTACCAAAAATAGAAACTGAAAACAGGAAAGCCTAGGCACGTTCCACAGCAAACATAGGCGACAACTCGTCTGCCCCACACACTTCACGCAGCATCATCTCCATGTAATCTTCCAGGCGCCCCACATTCGTAGACTCTGGAAGGCCTAAGACGCGGATGTTGTTGCGCCTTGACCGCGCTTCAATATCCTCGTCTTCGCCTGTATAACAGCAAGAAGCTTTGTAATGTCCGAAGTCTTCGCCGCTACTTGTTGTAGACCGCCCTCCACGTCTGTGATGTGCTGCTCGGCCTCACCAATGCGGGCCGCTTGTTTATCCAGTTTCACAGAGAAATGGTCCATCCGGCCATAAAGGGCTTCTATCTTACCATTGATCGCCTGAAGGCTAGCCTGTATGGCAGCCAGAGATTGCTCCAGCGCTGTAGGGCCCTGCGTAGTAGACTCGAGCTCTGAATCCGAGGTCACGTTGTGAGTTGCTTTTCCGCCCTTCCGGAGTTCAAATGTAAGGCGTGTTTGAGATTTGTCCGGCTTGCCCATCATGCACACTCCTTTCAACTATCTCTCATGATAGCCATTCAGGTAATGTTCACGGCTCAATCGGCCCAGTCCCTCTGATGCAGCCTCTAGGCCAAATGGAGACACAGTCAAGTAGGCCTCTATCTCACTGATTATGCACTGACGGCCGTTCAACTAGCAATTACAGGGAGGGGACGCCACAAGAGCGCAGATGACTCCCAAATGCACCAGCCACTACAGCTATATAATGTTGGACCCCCTCACACCCAGCAGCAGCACATCCAGCAGCTATAGTAAAGGACCACTCCAGCTGCACTTCCACATGGCGCCCCGGTGTCCCGCTCTAAACGTCACAGGGCAGAACACAGTGAATGAATTCCAGGAAAAGGGGGGGGGGGTCAGCATGCAGGACTCGTGGTGATGCGATGAGGCACTCCAAGTGTACAGCCTATAACTACGAATGCCCCCAAACGCTGCCGATATGCAGTCAGTCACAGCCAAGGCAAACCGGAAGGGCCCCACTCATATAGCAGAGGGTTTTGGGACGGTAGACACTCAGCCCAGCAGATGCACCACTGAAGGAGCGAGCACAACCCCTGAAGTCTCCGTCGGGGTGCAAGTGGTGGTACGTGGACAGCGCCAGGACACCCAGTGAGAACACTGCCAACGGCCCAGAACTCGCGGCCCGTGCGCGACCTAACCCAGTATTAGGCGCCGGCCGCTCGCGTGATTCCACGATCCAATGCGCTCAGTCTCTCTCGGACACAGCAAATAGGTGCGCCCCCTCACAGGCTCACCTAGCTGCTGTCCGCAGTTCAATGGCAGCCACAAGTCTCCAGAGCAATGTGATGTCATCTCCACACCTCCCAACAACCGTCTCGGCCGGATTAGAATCTTGGCGATTGGGGCTTCCCACTGTGCTTCCACCATTATGTGAGCGCGGGCCACCCTCTACTCCTTCTGGCAGACACCTCTCACAATTTCCGCTGGGGGCACAGACAAAACAACTCAGCTGGTAGGTCATTATATGTACTACACGTTCCCAACGAAGAAACACATCGGATGGTTCAGGAATGGTTGGATTTTTAAGGATAGTTAAGGGTGGCCGGCAGAGCAGCACTACAGTGCAGCCATCTTGCCGATCGCCAAGCCACGCTCGGACTGGACCAGAAAAAAGCATCCTCGGACCGGTTTTGAGGTATCATCCTCCATCAGTCAGGCTCGCTTTAATCCAGCGGCAGAGTGAGACTAGGACCCACGTCTGGGCATACCCGGCGAACTTAGGGCAAGAAAGTGGGTCACCCTTGTTATGCATTATTTTAGGTCCCTATTGTAAGTTTTGTGATTCATGCCCTTATATAGGTAGAAACCACCATATCCTTATATAGACATAGAAATCATAACCATATTTAGGCATAGCTCATGCAGTCCAAATACGGCAGGGCTACTTCCACTAGTTCCGAAAATCCACAACGATTTCTTGGAAAACTCAGCTTCAGCAGCTAGGGACTTTCCCTTGCTTGAATATTGATTTGTCCAAGAACTCATGGAGTTTTCAAAGAACTGACCCCCACATCCATCAACGATTTTTTTTTTTTTTTTTTTTTTGAAAACCTTTATTGTGCATGAAAATCAAAACAAATACGGGCCTACAACCACCAGGCCGGCCACGAAACTGTGAAGCACAGGAGCAAGCAATACGGTTCCCCAGCTACATCAGGCAATATAGCAACAATCAGTAGTAGTTACACTAAACGGAATCATGTCGCTAGGGAAAAGGAGCATTGAGGTTTAAGTTTTCAAATTTTTTGTTCCAGTCCAAAGATAAATCAGTGAAGAATAGAGTCAAGGAGAACTGAGTCCGCACATTAACCTCACTACATGGGCAGGCAGCAACAAGACGAAACAACCGTAATGAAACCCACCCCGTCAGCCTGGCAGTACTGCACACGTCAACAGGAGAAGCAGTTCACATATACGTACCACCCCCAGCGCTACCCACTCCTAACTAACCCCCTATAACAGACCCAGAACGGAAGAAAAGGGAAGAAATCATAAAAGAGATCGTACATAGGCACCATAGAAACTAACAAAAACTAAATATAACCCCCCACCCTACACACATGCAGAGGCTACGGCCTGCCCCCCCCCCCCCCAGCAGAGTGTCTGTCGCCCTAAAAAACCCGAAATTTAGGAAGAAAAGAGAAGTGGAGAGAAAGAAAGAGGGAAGAAACAAAGAAAAATATGCACTAGTGCTATGGGGAGCAAGGAAAGAAATCTGTCCCAGAACTCCCACAAAAGAACGGCGGGGAGGAGGGCCATATCGCAAACGCTCGGACACCACCGGCTCGCTAAGCATTCTCTACCCCAATAACAATAACGGATAGCTGCACCAAAGGTCTGACCATTAGGGAGAGACAACAATCAATACACAAAATCACATATAAGAGTCGGTCCCTCGCGGTCCCCACCCGCCAGTATATCAGTGCAGCAAGTGGACCACCTAGCCCTGGCCCGATCTGGGAGGTGAACTCACATCTACCCTGCGCGGCATTCCGATGTAGTCCGAGGCAACAAAGAAACATGGCCGCTCCGAGGATGGGGGAAGTGCACAGTCGTTGAACAGGCATCGCCTGCCTGCCTTAGATAGTTCTCCCCTGATGACACACTCGTCCGAAGCAACCAAGCGGCAAAAGTCACGAGATGGGGAAGTCAAAACCAGCAAGGACGAAGCAGAAGACAAGGCAGGAGGGCAGGCTACCAATGAACAAAGCAGTGAGACTGTAGCACGAGGTAGACAGCCAGCCAGGAAACAAAGGGGAGACAATGTTGCAGCGACGTTATCGACGGGCGGCAACAGATCTCCACAAGCCTCAGCAGTAGTTTCCAGAATCGCAACAGTAGCACTCGGAGGTGGCGGTGGGCTGGCAGACTGTGACAAAAACAATACAAGATCTTGTCGGGGGTGAGCTCCCTGCGCATGGCATACATCATAAGCACATGCATCCAGAGCCGCGCTCAATACTGTATAGGCGCAGAACATCTCCGTTCGTAGCTCACCCAAGGCCTTCAGTACATCTTTGTAGGTCCATTCCGGCTGCAGGTCCGGTAGCTCCATATTCCCAGGGGAGAGATCAGCCCCAGCCCCCTGCACGAAAGCGTGCTCGTCATCCCAAAGGGAAAGCACACAGTCGTCCTCACAGCACCGGAGAGCAGGAGCCACCATCTTTACTTCAGTGCTTGGAGAGTTGGGGGGGGGAAGTAAGACAAGGGGGCCACGGGACCCGATCGTTAGGCAGCCGTCGTCCCTGTGGCGTACTGTATCTGCTGCCGTCCGTCGTTCAATTAGGGAGCAGTCAGCCGTGAAGGAAATAGGCAGAGCCGTGGGGAGCTCACCGGCGACAGGCACGTTGGCGAGAAGAGCCGACCAGCATCATGGCGGCCGTGAACAAAGGAACCCCAGGGAAGCCCCTTCTTAGCCGTTCCGGTACAGCTCCGCGTAGTCTCAGCCGGGTGGAGAAAACAAGTATCGGCCAAGCAGCAGGCAGGCGGAGGCACCCCCGCGTTGTGTCACAGTCGCCGCATCAGGACGGGCACGCGAGGTCCGGCAGGCGCTGGTCCGGCAGGCGCTGTGGTGCTGGCAGGGACCCGGGCAAGGGCACTCCGTCCCGTAACTTCCGACCCCGGGCGGGCGGAGAGACCGGAGGGACACCGTCGGACTCGGCACCTTTTCCCGCACCTTGTGGGCAAAAAGGATCAGCAGGATAGAGATCAGGATGTAGGTGCGGGACTCGTGAGCCGGCGGAGCCGAGCGTCCGCACGTCTGTTCAGATCGCCATCTTGGCTCCTCCCCCCATCAACGATTTTTGCATTCGCAAACGGTGCGAATCGCTAAATTCGGCCGTTTGCGAATGCAAAATCATGTTTTGGGATGCATCATTTTATTAGCAATTTCACAATTGTAGGAATTGCAGATATGTTTTGCGAATTCCTTAAATATTCACATATTTTAAGGAATCGCATTTTGAAGGTGCAAAACTGTATGCATCAAAATTCGCAATTTGCGAATCCTTAAGAAATCGCAAATTACATTTCTTATATTTAGAAGCCCTCTGACCAGGTGGTATTTTTTTTCACAATTTGGAAATCAGGTGAAACTCATTTCTAGTGTATAAAAGGTGTGTGATAATGCAGTTTACACTTTTCCACAATGGCTGCTGTCATTGCATTTGCACGTCAGAGGAAGTTGAGAGCTGCTGCAAGGGGAAGAAGGATGATCAATGAGAGGATTTTTAGAGTGCGCATTACTTTGTTTGGGCAGACTGAGGCAGAAATTTATGACAAATACAGGCTTAATGGGGATTCAATTTTAGAGCTAATAGCAGATTTGGACCCTTTTCTGCAAAGACAAACCCTTAGAACCCAAGCCATTCCCACTCATGTCCAAGTACTGTGTTCCCTTCACCTTCTTGCCTCAGGGTCTTTTCAGGGTGTCATTGCTATTGCTGGTGGAGTGTCGCAGAGTGCCCTATCTAGATTTTTCAGTAACTTTTTAAATGCCATGCTACATAGGATTAGACATTACATCTCTTTTCCAAATACACAACATGAAATACTGCAAACTAAGTTAGACTTCTACAATATTGCTAACTTCCCTCATGTAATTGGCTATATAGATGGCACACATATCCCCATATGCCCACCCTCTGAAAATGAGTATATATTTCGCAACAGGAAATGCTACCATTCCATGAACATACAAGCAGTGTGTAATGCCAAAACAATATTCACAGATATAGTGGATGCTACCCTGGTAGTGCCCATGACTCTTATATTTTCAGACATAATGCCATCCATACGCGACTGCTTGCTGGAGAGTTTCATGATGGTTATTTGCTTGGTAAGTAATATTAAATGTGTGTAAATTAAAAACAAAGCATGCTACTATAGGGTCATAATCATGCATTTTGTTTCCTTTTGCTTAAACCCAAAGGTGACAGTGCATATGGAGTGAGATCATTCATGCTTACACCCTTTCTAAATCCATCTACCCGCAAAGAGCAGCAGTATAACCATGCCCATATTGCCACTCGTAATGTCATAGAGAGGGCTTTTGGTGTCATGAAATCCAGATTTCGAATTCTGCATAAAACAGGAGGAGCATTGCAATATAGGCCAGATGTATGTTGTAAAATTGTTGCAACTTGTGCCATGCTTCACAATGTATCCACCAAGAGAGGCCTGGAACTTGATATAGAGGAAGATTTTCCCAACATTGACAATCAACCTCAGCAACCTCTATCAAGAGCACATAGACCAGATGGAGCAGAGGGTAGGAGGAGGAGGGCGGGGATCACTCAACATCACTTTTAACAGAGGTATGATGCAGCAAATGTTTATAGTGTGCTAAAATGTTTTGTTTATTAAGTTCATGAACACAAGTGTACTTTGAAAAATTATGACATTTAATTTGTTTCTCCACAAACCAAATTATAAAGCGTTAGTTTTCAAATTGTCAGGAAATCTTTACTTCTCAATAAGTAATTGAATGAACTGGAGAGGTCAAACATTTAATTTTTTCCTACCACGCACCCCTAAAGCCTTAGCTGATGTAGTAGCTGTGCCACGGGCTTCACCAATTGCTGATTCACATTTTCTTTTGCTACGGCGTTTACCAACTTTACTGCTACTTCCTTTATCAATATTGCTTGCAGTTACGTCAATTAGAGATCCTTCCTTGCACAATGTTTTTGAAGTACTAATTCGCATGTCATTTGCAATGGTTTTAAGTGCATTCATTCCTCTGGAGATGTCCCCACAGCACTGTGAGACATCCTTCTGCATGTCCAGGATTGCTTTAATGAGCTGAGCATTGGTGCAGCACATCATATTCATTGACCTACAAGAAGCCTGATTACTTAACATTGACCTAATACATCTTTGGGTATTTGCAATTTGCTGACTCTGCATTGTGCTGCACATAGCTTCCATGGCATGTGCCATGCGGTCCAGTTTGTCTGATGACACAGAATGGGCTTTTTCAAATACCTTGGTCATGTGAGTGAGAGGACTGCTAATGGCACTGATGTCCTGAGTGACCTGATTACATTTACCCTTTATCACCCTTAGGTCTTTTCTCTGCAAACGCTGAACTTTGAGCAGCTTCAGCTCAACTGTACTGGCACTTGTGTCTCCATCTGTGGCTGTTCTGCGCATTGAAGGGTGTGCCCTCCGCCTCACAAATGGCTGGATCCTCTGTCGCCTGCCTAGTTGACTTGGTACCGGAGCTGGGGTTCCTGACAAGTTTTGAACTTCAACAGTGGCATTAGTATCCTCATCACTATCTGACTGTTGAATATGACACACTCTGCGCTGTGAAGTTGTAGGCTGCACTGTGGGTGAAGCTGATCCTGAATTCATTCCAGCAGAGTTCAGTAGATTCTCAGTAAATGACTCAGCGTAGTCAATGAAACCAGTCTCCACTTCTGCATCTAAGATTGAAAATAGTTGAATTTCTTTAACATTTCTAAAGTGTACCACATGTGTTGTCATTTGAAATAAAAACCTTTCAGAAACATACTCTTGTGTCAAGCCTAATTATTTTCTACAAATAAATCATGTATGGGTAATGTTTTTAAAGTTTCTGAAAAAGCATTTCTGTCAGCTTACTGTTAATAAAACTACAACTCCCATGATGCACTGCTTTTCCCACTGAAGAACACATTAAATTAACAGACATACTGAAAAAAGCACAACTGCAGCACAGTATAACACACCAGAATATGTGTGTCACACTAACAACAAATACACTTTAAAAAATGGCATTTTCTTACCTTGAGATGGTCCTGGTTGATCTGAAGTATCAATGTCTATAACTCCAATGACCGCTTCAGTGGAAAGGGTCCCTTCAACCTGGTCCTCCAGAGGGGTGTTTGGCCTGTCCCTGGGAGACCCTCCACCAGTTTGCTTTGCAGACTTGGTGCGTGTCGCAATTTTCTCCTTGGCACGACTGCGCAGGTCATACCATCTCTTTTGAAGGTTGTTGATGTCTCTGTGGGCTACACCAACTGCATTAACTTTGGATTGTATTCCAAGCCAAATTTTCCTTTTTACCCCTTCTGGGACCTTCAGGGACAGCTTTCCAAAAAGCTGATCATTGTGTGCAGTCACCTCTTCAATCAGAATCTCTAGCTCCTGATCACTAAATGTTACTTTCCTTATCCTGCCATGTGGCTCCTCTGAAAGATTTTCTGCCATTCCAAATCCACAAAACACACAGAGAGCCTCTTACTGCTCCAGCAGACTGAGTTCCAACTGACAAAAGCCTGTCCAGCAGTTCAAACTGGGCCTCAGGTGGGTCTAATTGGTTGCAGAGCTTGCAGGCTGTGATTTAAATGAGATGCATCATGTGCATAAAATCGCAATTTGCGAAATCGCAATCTGCGAACTCACAATTAAGAATAAGCACTTTTCCTGCGAATCGGTAAAAATTGCGATTTTTACCGATTCGCAAGAAAAATGCAAATTACTTGATGCATAGCTTTTTGCAAATCGGTATTTGCGATTCCCTATTTCTCGCAAATAACGATTCGCAAAAACAAACATTGATGCATGTGGCCGTGAGACTCTTTGATGACGTTATTATGTCCAACTATACATCAAACTCGGCACCTTCAAGGTATAAAAATGCCCACACTCGCCCAAGCAAACACACTGTGGTTTGAAGCAGTTCGACTATCTACTTGCCCGACGCGCCCTGCTACAGCAAGTGCCGAAGGAAGCCGACCCTCCAGCAGACGCACTGAGAGAGACGCTGTCTTTTCTCCTGCTGAGAAATCCAGCTCCAGTGTTTCCTTGCGGGTTGTTGGGAAATCGAGTCCCGAGACCGACCTTCTCCATTCTAAACTAAGGTACGGAGCTGATAAACCCTTAGAGAAATCTTGGGCAGATTCTTGGCAAAAGAATACTACATTTATGCTACACCTCACTTACTTCTTCCCTCGTACTAAGCTTAGGTTAGGTACACAGTGGTAGGCGTATTTAAGAAGCACCAGTTGAGTACTGTTAGCCTCTGTTATTTATGTATGTATTTATATATGGTTTAGGAACCATACAATGCTCTTACAGTATTATTTTATTCTACTATTTATACTGTATGCATTATATTTTACAACCAGTTTCACGATTGTAGCAGTTCATTTCTTATGCTTGAGAAAGAAGACTGTTCAATAAATCCTTTTATTGAAAATGCCCCCTCTTTCTACTTTATCTGCACCTCTAGTGAAACGAAGTATGCACGATTGACTGAGTGAAATATATATCTATTGTTTCCACGACTCTGAAGATACATTATATCTTGGGGAAACAAAGTTGTCGTGATTATGTGGTTGTCAGAAACTAATCCCTTCTTGTGAATTCGAGAAAGTTTCTAGTGACCTCTGAGCTAGCTGGCAAACACAATTAAGTCTAGTATATTCGATAGAGACCTAGTCGACCTCAGTCCTACGTCTAATCTATAGTATATACTATTCCAATGCGCAGAGCCTATTGGAAATATATGAACTACACTACATGGTGCCCAACGTTTGGTAAGGCACTAATTTAACGCTAGATACTAGAGTAACTCAGTCGTGCTTTTCACAGAGACCCCTTTATTCTGTAAAAACTCCAATAGACTTCTGGAGTGGGTTAAAGGATAAAATATCCGCCTTAAACTGAGTAGGATGAAAAATCCTATGCATTAGTTTTTGGTTTTGTTCAACGTTGAAGGATACAGTGTTCCAAAATATTGTGCACCTTATCTTTATTTCCTTGAAACTTTCACTGCAAAACTTGCAACAAATTGCAAGATAGCAACAAAGAGAGCGGTGGACCTGCAGGCACTATTACCCGACCGGGTTTAGACGAGACAGGTCTCCAACAAAATGACCCGGATGCTACAATCATCCCAGAAAACGTGAGGAAAACCATAGGTATAAAACTTATAGAAAAAGGCCTATCAGCAAGAGTTGGTAGAGTCATATTTGTCATAGAGGCACATGAATATCGGCAGACAGAGGTATTTTGTTCATGGATTGTCTTTCCACAGGCAAATCCAACAACATATGTGTTCCACTTCTATAAGATAGAGGAACCTCCAGCGGAATACGTTCCTTTCAAGGACATTGAAATTCCACTAACTTACCAAGAGCAGTCCGCTCTGGTTTAAAGGTGCCCTACAACATCAAAATCACAGGTAGACCAGGAGCTACATGGCAGGTACTAGCCAGCTATACCCCACATCCTGCCATAGAACAAATGGCAGGTCCAGAACTGTTAGCTCAGCTAAAACAATTATTTAAAATACTTAGACAATTGGTACAGTATGTCATGCGGACTTTAACAGTCCAACCCGCTATAAGAATTCCACAGCGCACCCCTCATCAGGGGAACACAAACAAAATCACACCACAGACTATACAGTCAGTAATCGGTAAGTTGCCTGTAAAAAGGGAACAAATTCCATTCTGGTTAGCCCAGAAAATTACTCAAATAGAGGCAGTATTTCCCGATAGTACACCTCATGAGAAACACAGGATTCTAACAATCTGTTTACCAATGGGGATTGCACCACACATAGAGGACTGTGACACTTGGGGTACAGTCTTTGCTTCAATCTACACAAAACCACATGGTGTCCCGTCTATGGCGGTAATACCAGGCGTTCTGAGACAGATTCAAAATGAATACGGTCCAGAACCGGCCTTGAATCTAGGTATGAAATTACTGAAAGATTTCAAACAGGTCTCAGCTATCTTATTATCTAACATTAAAGTTGAAGCAGCATCAGTGGCAATCCGCCAGAAATTAAAACAAATTGATATTGCTGAGCAACCGCATGAACTTGACAGAATTCTTAAAAAATCCTATGAAGAACTAGGAAGGGATAGTTTCTGAGGGAAACCTGTAAAGCCCGAACTAACAGAAAATCCTGAAAAAGTTTTTATCAAAAAAAATCTAACTACTCCTAAAAAGAAATGGGAAAATAGTAGACAGTCACTTCCTAAAGAGAAGCGCTCTCAGTCGACAGGTAGATCTCCTCAAAAGGAGCACTCTAAAAAGAGATATAACCTTAGGAATAGGGATAATATAAGAAAACCTGATAGATATCAAGATACTGATACACGATCCTCTTGTACCTTTCAGACTTCCTTGCAGAAATCAGAAAGAATAGGATGATCAGAACAAAAAGAAGAACCTGTGAAGTCCAAGGACGATCAACACGTTCCAAAAAATAAGAAAACTCAATTCTACAAAAAGAAGGTAGCAAGTATTAAAGTCAGACATGCCGAGGATCTTGAGGACGCAACTCAAGAACGGGGAGTGAGCCCAGACAATGCTGGGCAGCGTAGCAGAGGTCACCATAGCTCGCAGGATCCTGAAAGATCATCTGGATGAACACATTCAGGTTAAAACTGCAGACACCAGGGTTAGTGTACCCCATAAGTTATATGAAGTAACACTCCGAATAGAGGGGGATATAACTAGGAAGATAAAAACACTCTTTTGGGAAAAATTATCTAAAGGTTATGACATCCTTCTAGCTGAAAAAGACTGGAATTTGCCAGGGAATGCTCACATTTTGAAGAGATCATTATTCCAGCCTTCTCTAATCATATTCCTATACATAAAAAATACACCTATGCCAGAAAATGGGCTGTTGCCCAGGCTCCAGCATTATGTAAAAATCATGTGGGATGGGATGGGGACTCTCCTCACCATAAGATCCAGTTAAATAATCAACCAACTGCTCAGAGGCAGTATCCAGTTAAACAGGAAACTAAAAAACAAGTCAGGGAGATCCTAGATCAACTTGAATACCAAGGGGTGATTGAAACATGCACCTCGTCAATGAACAATCCTTTGTTTCCTGTCTCCAAACCAGACGAAACATATTGTCTAGTTTTGGATTACAGACATTTAAACTCTTGTTGCAAAACTTTTGCAGTACAAAATTCACACAGTGCAGCACTGATGAATAATATCGTTCGGAAGAAATATAAAACTACTTTAGATATTTCAAACGGTTTCTTCTGTCAAAACTTTGCGCCAGAAAGCAGGCACTTGACCGCTTTCTCAATAATGGGGACACATCGACACTTCTGTCGTCTCCCCCAGGGATTCAAGAACATTACTGGATTATTTTCAGCCAGAGTAACAGAGTTACTACAAACATATGATGATGAGGCATTATCTTATGTCGAAGACTTCTACCTTACAGATGATGATTTGGACAGGCACTTGAACAGGGTGAACACCATAATACTTGGGTTCGCCTCAGAAGGGAATAAATTCAACTTTAAAAAATCAAGAACTACCCACCTCAACGTCCTATTCTTCAGATACGAACTTTCGAGTGAAGGGAAAAGCCTGACAGCAAACTTTATAGAAAAATGTGTGCTGCTCCAAACTCCAAAAACTCTGAAAAACTTACAGTCAATTCTAGGATTCCTAAACTTCCGAAGAACTTCCATTCTGAATTACGCAGAAAGGGTTAAACCTCTCTACGAACTAATCAAACGTGATTTCAAACCTACTAATTGGACGCAAAAATACACAGAAATTTTGCATTCAGTACAAACAGACATGTTTGCAACCACACACTTGGAAAAATGCGACAATGTTCGCAACCTTGTTGTCCGAATCATCCCAGGGAGATGCAGATTCACATACCTAACCTTTAACGAAAGTGAAAAGGTACCAATAGCTTACAAATCACACTTGTAAACACAAGCTGAAAATTAAATTTACTTCAACAGAAAAAAGTCTGACAGCCATTCAGACTGCTGTAGCAAAGGAGAGAGCCTTCGCACAGGGTAAACGCATAAAAGTTGTTACACCTGTACCTGCCTTAGAGGCAGTGACAAAGGCAAGCATCCCAAATGCAAAAGCTCTACATCCAAGATGGATACAATGGGTTAATTCTCTTGCTGCAACAGACATTGAATACATTTTTGACCCTTACTTGAAGAATGTCCTCTGCCTGCTGAAATTCTACCTCTAAAACATTATGACTGTATAATTTATACAAACGGATCAGCAGAGCCCGCAATTAGGGGCAAACAAGCTTATAGTGCTGCATGCGCGATTGTTAAAGGTCACTGGCGCAATGGTAAATTCAGACCTATGGTCACAAAAACTCAATCTCTCGGAGACTGTACAGCTCAGCGAGCTTAACTACAGGCTTTCAAGATGCAGCTTGAAAATAGCGATCGCGAATTCCCCACACTCATAGTGTGCGATTCGTATTAATGCGTCCAGTCGTACAATGACTATTTGCAGAACTGGGTTGAAAGCGGTTTCAAATACGCAAAAGGTGGCACAATCAAGCATAAAATGCTCTGGGAACAAGCAGTTCTTTTACAGAAAGAACTACAAAAGACTCACGTGATCCATACACTGAGTTATCAGCGTGATGGCGTTCACGTTGAAGGGAATTCATTGGCTGATGAAGCTGCGAAGGCAGCTGTGCAAACGGCTTCCGTAGCTGCAATTACTCGTTCGAAAATTAAAATAGACAGCGAAATAATGCAAGCAGTCACTACTTCAAAAAAAAAAGTGGTAAAACACTACCGAAAGGCTTTCCACTCAAGTACTCATATATAACTGATGCGAATAATGTTCCTTTTGCTCGAATCCCTGGAGCGGGGGATTGAGTAATCCCAAACATGGAACACAGGTTAGGACTAATCTTAGCAGCGCATGAAGGGCTTGCCTCTGCACATGCAGGTGTTTCCGCTACAGTTTTATTATTAAAACAGCAATACTGGTGGCCACCCATGAGGAAACAAACCAGAAACTATGTTTTGGAATGTGAAATATGCCAAAAAATTAAAGTTTCAACAGTGAAACGCCCGGCGCAGAAGCCCCTTCTGATTTCAGATAAACCACTAGTATGTGTTTACCTGGACCCCTGTGGTCCCTTACAGAGGGATGGCAACTATAAATATATCATGGTCGCAGTGGATTCATGCTGAAGATTCATTTGGATGTGGCCACAGCGCTCAGCTGACGCCTGAACTGTTATAAAAAGATTTGCGAGTCTTTATTGGCACAAACGCAATCGGCACGCTACATTCTGACCAGGGTCCTGCGTTTAGCTCTAGGGCTTACAAGGAGGCCATGGCCAGTTTGGGCGTTGCATTGCGATTTTCGAGTCCATTCCATCCTGAGGGAAATTCCTTGTGGAGAGAAAAAAACATGACATAAAGCAATCTATAACAGCTAGGGTATTAGGTACGGGTGATGGGTGGGTCAAACATCTAATAAATGTCCAACGTAGTCTGAATAACCTGCCAAGAAATTCTCTGGGTGGAATCACTCCATATGAAATCCTTTTTGGTACTAGAATGTTGGTGGAAGACCTCGATCATCACACGTCAGTGGTGGAACACAAACCCTTTGATATCAAACATCGCTTGGCTGTTTCACAGGACTTAAATGAAACAAGAAGAAGTCTAAGCAATACCAGCGAAAAGCCAACGACCACTGAAGAAAAACCACCTGTCCCAGCAAGACCTGTCTGGATTCCAAAGCTTGGGGATCTGGTCAGGGAGAAAATAGCGGACAAGAAGGAATTTGGGCCTTCTTACAGAAAACCAGTACCTGTACTAGCAATCCACAGATCAAGAACAGTACTACCGCCGCCCCTTGCTTGAAAAAAGGAGAACAGGTCTGTGTCAATTGACCTGGTAAAACCACAGCTTGTGGCAATAATAAGTAAGTATGGGCGTAAAATCCGTTTCGCTGGCGAATTTGCAGTTTTTTGGCAATTTCGCGATCCACGAATCACGCGAATTTGCCCAAAAATCCACAAATTCGCAAGCTACGAACTATTTTGCTTGTTCGCGCTTAAAAAAATACAATATCGCGCGGGCGGCGTTGACTTACCGTGATTCTGAGTCCGCCGAGTTTTTTTCTCCCGGTTTGCGTGTGCTGCACCATTTTCGATCTTGCTGCGTGATCGCGCAAGAGTTTTTCGCACGCAATTATGTTATCGCGGCTTGCCATCTTGCACAGCGAGAGTTTGACATCGCAAGTACGTCATAAAGGCCCGCAATCACGCATTGCGGGAGTAAACAATGCTGAACACGTAGATGCAGCGCGCAGCTGACTTCCGGCGGGATATTTAAACAGCTCACGTTCCCGAAATTGCAAAAATTGTAATTCTGCACAAGAAATCCACCGCAGGAAGCATAAACCTTGTGAAAATGATGATTTTGATCAGAATAACTCCTCAGATTGACATTTGGTTGCACTTTTTGGTGCAGGAGTCAAATTTTTGGGGGGGGTGGGAGGAAGGAAGTGCCCCAGAGTCTCCAACTTCCTGTTCCTGTCCAGCAGGCTCCTCCCAGTGCTTTGTCCATGTCCTGGTCACTTTTGATTTGTATCTGGAGCTGGGAGGATTACATTTTGTGGCTGCTGCTGGATATTTGTATTTGAGGACTTTTTGGACTTTGGAGTTTGGATCACTTTTGGACTTGAGATTTTACAAGTAAGTTGGTGTTGTTTGTTTGGGGCATTGCAGTTGAGACAACTACAGTTCTAAAACTTTTTTCGCAACTTTAACAAAATATATATTGTGGGTAGCCACAGTATCCAGTAGGCCCAGGGTTAGTCATGGGTGCATGATACAAATGTTTCTGTGATTTTTTTTAACTTAATTCTCATTTATGTCATGGAATTTTAGCTCACTGTTATATGTTGATTTTTTTTTTTAAATTGGCGTGCCTGTAAGGCCTCACTAGCCAGTAGGCCCAGGGGTAGTGAGTGGTGCATGGACCAAGTCTTTCTGTGGGGTGTCTTGAATGTAAACATCATTGAAGGCATGGATGGCATTGGATTGTGGGGATTTTTGTGTGTTTTTTTGATTGATAAAAATTTATAATGCGCAGAAACAATAACCCGCAGGTATCAAGGCGCCTAACAATAATATCAAAAGTCTGAATCATTCATCCTTACACATAGGCCTGCAGGAAGAGGCAAGTTTTTAGGGCCCTGCGAAATATCTGCAGGGAGGGTAAGGACCTAAGATCCAAAGGGAGATCATTCCACCATTTGGGAGCTAGAGTGGAAAAAGCCCTGCCACCCCATTTAGCTCTTCGTACACGAGGGACTGACAGAAGCAATTTCCCGGAGGAACGCAGATTCCTTCCAGGGATGTAGTGGGAGATGATGGAACCCACTCCAGAGTCACTGTTTCTTGCAATGGCTCTATATGTCATGCACAGGACCTTGAACCGTACTCTACAGGGAGCCAGTGCAACGTTTTTCTGGCCAACGTGGCCGAAGAGCGTCTAGGAGCATCCAGGACAGATCTGGCTGTGGCATTCTGGACTACCTGCACTTTTTGGGTGGTGTTGGGGCCTGGCCATGTGGGTGGGGTCATTTTGAGGCCTGGTCCAGGCAGAGCCTGGCCATGTGGTGGGGGTCAAGGCGCCATTTTGAAGCCAGGAAGTGTGCTCAGGCCTTCACCAAGTTTGCCTTGCTTTCAACCATTATGCCTAGGGATACTCAGTGGTGCATGGGCCTAGTCTTTCTCTGGGGTGTCTTGAATTTAAACATCATTGAGGGCATGGATGGCATATGATTGTGGTGATTTTTGAGTGTTTATTTACTTTTTGGGGCGTTGTTGGGGCCTGGCCATGTGGGTGGGGGCCATTTTGAGGCCTGGCCATGTGGTGGGGGTCAAGGGGCCATTTTGAAGCCAGGCAGTGTGCTCAGGCCTGCACCCAGTTTGCCTTGTTTTCAACCATTATGCCCAGGGGTACTCAGTGGTGCATGGGCCTAGTCTTTCTGTGGGGTGTCTTGAATTTAAACATCATTGAGGGCATGGATGGCATTGGATTGTGGTGATTTTTGTGTGTTTTTCGACTTTTTGGGGTGTTGTTGGGGCCTGGCCATGTGGGTGGGGGCCATTTTGAGGCCTAGGACAGGCAGGGCCTGGCCATGTGGTGGGGGCAAGGGGCCATTTTGAAGCCAGGCAGTGTGCTCAGACCTGCACCCAATTTACCTTGCTTTCAACCATTATCCCCAGGGGTACTCAGTGGTGCATGGGCCTAGTCTTTCTGTGGGGTGTCTTGAATTTAAACATCATTGAGGGTATGGGTGGCATTGGATTGTGGTGATTTGTGAGTGTTTTTCGACTTTTCGGGGCGTTGTTGGGGCTTGGCCATGTGGGTGGGGGTCAAGGGGCCATTTTGAAGCCAGGCAGTGTGCTCAGGCCTGCACCCAGTTTGCCTTGCTTTCAACCATTATGCCCAGGGGTACTCAGTGGTGCATGGGCCTAGTCTTTCTGTGGGGTGCCTTGAATTTAGACATCATTGAGGGCATGGATGGCATTGGATTGTGGTAATTTTTGAGTGTTTTTCGATTTTTTAGGGCATTGTTGGGGCCTGGCCATGTGGGCGGAGGCCATTTTGAGGCCTGGAACAGGCAGGACCTGGCCATGTGGTGGGGAGGGACAAGGGGCTATTTTGAAGCCGGGCAGTGTGCTCAGGCCTGCATCCAGTTTGCCTTGCTTTCAACCATTATGTCCAGGGGTACTCAGTGGTGCATGAGTCTAGTCTTTCTGTGGGGTGTCTTAAATTTAAACATCATTGAGGGCATGGATGGCATTGGATTGTGGTGATTTTTGAGTGTTTTGCGACTTTTTGGGGTGTTGTTGGGGCCTGGCCATGTGGGTGGGGGCCATTTTGAGGCATGGCCGTGTGGTGGGGGTCAAGGGGCCATTTTGAAGCCAGGCAGTGTGCTCAGGCCTGCACCCAGTTTGCCTTGCTTTCAACCATATGCCCAGGGGTATTCAGTGGTGCATGGGCCTAGTCTTTCTGTGGGGTGTCTTGAATTTAAACATCATTGAGGGCATGGATGGCATTGGATTGTGGTGATTTTTGTGTGTTTTTCGACTTTTTGGGGCATTGTTGGGGCCTGGCCATGTGGGTGGGGGCCATTTTGAGGCCTGGGACAGGCAGGGCCTGGCCATGTGGTGGGGGTCTAGGGGCCATTTTGAAGCCAGGCAGTGTGCTCAGGCCTGCACCCAGTTTGCCTTGCTTTCAACCATTATGCCCAGGGGTACTCAGTGGTGCACGGGCCTAGTCTTTCTGTGGGGTGTCTTGAATTCATACAGCATTGAGGGCATGGATGGCATTGGATTGTGGTGATTTTTGAGTGTTTTTTTTTTACTTTTTGGGGTGTATAACTGATGTTCCTCTGGCTTCCATTGCTTTTAGGTGCACAAGAGAACCACCAGTGCCGTGAAGAAGTCCTACAGCGGTTTTTGCAGCACAACGTCACGTGACGTCACGTGTGGCCACAGACAAGACAACTCTGCAACTCGTGCAACTGCGGCCTGCTGTTCTGACATCTCAGGAAGATGGCCCCAAAGAAAGTTGGCCATAGCGCCTCAGCGAAAAAAGTTGCCAGTGCCACTGCCAGTAAGAAGGAGCAGAAGAAGCAAGTGGCACCACCTACCAAGGAGACTGGTGTGCCCACCGACACCTTTTTTGGGAAAAAGAAAGTACGCCTGCAGCAGCAGCGGTGTCCGCCGGGGACCAAGCTGGAAGCAGCACCTCTGCTTCATTGGGCTCAGTGCCACCACGCCAAGTTAGGTCCAAGAACATGAGTGCTGCTGCAGCAGCCACTTTGGTTGTTCAATCACCATCGATCAGTGATCTTGGCTCATCACAAGAAAGTACCATCCAATCAACGCCGGGTGTAACTCAGCTGACGAGTGTTCAACAACCACAGCCGCAACCACAAACACAGGTGCAACTAGTACAAGCGAAAGTACATGGGCAAAGAGAGGCGGAAGGAGAGGCGCAAGGAGAGGCGCACGGAGAGGCGCAAGGAGTGGCGCATGGAGAGGCACAAGAAGAAGCGCATGGCGAGGTGCATGGAGAGGTGCAACTAGAGGTTCATGGAGCGGCACAACTGCCTCCAATGTTTGTTCCTCCAGAAGTAGGGGCACATCAGGAAATTGATATTCAAGAGAAAGTATCATCCGAGGAAGCCACTCCTCCTGATGATGATCCATTGTCTTCTAGATCCCCAGCAAGAAAAAGGTCAAGGAGGGATACTACTACTACTACAAGTTCTTCTTCAAGCCCGCTTCATTCTGATGACCTTGATCGTGATTGGACCCCAGCAATGCAGTCTGAGAGTGAGTCATGCCATTAGCTGACAAAGGTAGCTTAGCCTAAAAGGAAGGCTCCCGCAAGGCTTCGACTTATGGGTGATGACGACGAACAAGAAGTGGTGTCTTCTGCTGCTGATGAACAGTCTGACGATGACCCAGTCATCACAGTCGTCACTCCAGCCCCAGCGAGCATGCAGCAGACAAACATTTTGACCCTATCCTGAATGGCTGATGAGCGGGATATGGGCGGCGTGGCACTGGTACCACCACCGTTAACTACAACACGAACACGACCTACAGCTTCCATCTTTTTCAGTCAGTAGGCCCGGCATGGACCTCCACCCAGATCGACATCAAGTAGTGGTGCTGTAAATTAACAAAAGAAACTAATTCAGCCACTCCCATCCTCCACTTCATCTGGCATTGAAAGTCAAAGTAGCACCTCCACCACCAGCAGACATCACCCGTCCCCAGTTTGGGACTTCTTTACTGTTAGCGCAAAGGCGGAAAACATGGTTGTTTGTTCGATTTGTAAAGTATCCGGTAGTCGGGGTAAGCTTGGTACCAACTATGCTACCCGAGGCCAGAGAGGTCATCTCAAACAACACCACCCAATCTAGTGGTATACGCACCTAAGTAAGATCGAGGAAGCCCAACAAAGTAGAACTGATCCAAATGTATCCATTCACATTGCGTCTGATGCTGACGAGGGGCTGATTGTGCAGGGGGGAAGTCAAGAATCGAGTGACATTTGTTCTGGTACACCCAGTACCCCTGGCAGCAGCACTGCAGTAGTAGCGCCCACACCCTCTACCCCTGCAACATGTATGAGGCACACTAAGAGTCTGGGACAGACACCAATGCAAAAAAGTCTATCAATGAGCCTAACTGGTTTGAAGTCTGCATCCTCATCATCATCATCATCATCATCATCGTCATCACGTAAAACGGTCCAGCCCACCATTAGAAGCATGTTTTGGTCGGAGGCGCCATTTGAACGCAACGACCCAACGGTACGTCTGTATAACGCAAAGCTGACTAAAATGCTTGCGCAGGACATTCTCCCTCTTTCTTTCGTGGAAGGGGTGGGGTTTCTAGAATTAGTGGCAATAGTCTGCCCTAAATGGAAGGTTCCTAACCGGTCCTATTTTGCCAGAGTGGCAGTTCCAGCACTACATCAAGATGTGCTGGAGGTGATTGAAGCAGCTTTGCAGAAGAGTGCTGTTCACACTATCCACTTGACAACAGACATGTGGACCAGTTGCCAAGCCCTTGATCACATGTGCATCACTGCACACTGGGTCTCTTTTGCAGGGGTTAGAGACAAGTCAAGTGCAGTTGTTGACCTGGACACACTTTTTCAAGGTACTCGGAAACATGTAACATTAGCCATGTTTGCCATGGAGAAATCTCATACTGTAAAAAACATTTTGGAGGAGTATAACAGTAAGGTCTCTGAATGGCTGCAACCAAGAAATCGCATAGTTGGTTATGTTTCCACGGATAATGGCAGTAATATAGTTAAGGCCATGCAGCAAGGTGACTATTTCAGAGTGCCATGTTTGGCGCACTGTATAAACCTGGTTGTGCAAGATTTCTTGAAAAATGAAAACACAGTCAAGAAGTTACTGACCACCTGCCGAAGAATCTGCACACATTTCAGCCATTCTTTTATGGCCCGGAAGGAGCTGAGGAGCATTCAACATGAACATAAAGTGCCAGTCAAAGGATTCATCCAGGAGGTGGCAACACGTAGGAACTCAACCTTTTACATGCTTGAGCGTCTGTCTGAGCAGTGCATGGTAATCAATGACTATGTCTTTCAACTAGGTTCTACTATGAAAGACATGAGGCTCGAGTTGGAGGAATGGAAGCTAGTTAAAAGCCTGACAGACATGCTTCGTTCTTTTGAGGTCTTCATGCGTGTAGTCAGCAGGGAGGACTGTTCTTTGGGCCAAGCTATCCCATTGTTGGTCATGCTAGAGCACCAACTGAAGGCGGTGTCTTCAACGTTCAGAGATGCAGGTGAAAAAAAGCAAGACGCATATCAGATGGCGGAGAGCTTATTAAGCCGCCTAGTTGCCAATGAAAGGCTTAAAAACATACATACAGAACAACATTACGTTTGTGCCACTATTCGGGATCCACGGTACAAAAAGGCAGTGGCCAGCAAAGCATTCATTCCTTTTGATGAAGCAGATGTTTCAAAGTACAAACCTTGGCTAGCTGTGTCAGCCACTCGGTTCGAAAAAGATCAGCAGAAAAATCAAGGAGCCAGCAGAAGTCTAACTGAATCAGCAGGCCACCCGGCGTCAAGTTCCACTTCTGAATCTGTGGGCGAAGGGAGTCACTTTCCCTCACAGCTGTTAACGACACCAGCAGCAACCGTATCATCATCCTCACCTGCACCAGGCCCAGCCATAATATTGTCGGAAGCGGATTGGCTAACTCATCAAGGGTTTGCTCCCTCCAGTGCTGCAAACGCCACAGATGGTACGCATAGTGGAGCAACCATGGAGAACCTTGAGTCGATGGTGCAGGCCTATCTGGATGACCCAACAGAGGTCTTTCTTAATAAGAACCCATTTCTGTATTGGTACAGGAAAATGGCTCTATGGCCACTGATCACCAACCTGGCTGTAAATTATTTGTCTTGCCCATTCGCAAGCGTGTCTTCTGAACGTGTTTTCAGTGCTGCTGGTGCCATTGTAACTTCAAAAAGGACCCGCCTCTTGGCCAAAAATGTGGAGAGGTTAACACTGAACAAGATGAATCAGCACTTCATACCACCAGATTACAAAGTACGTGAATGCACGCAGGAAGAAGAGGACACCGACTTGGGTGACGGAAGTTCTTCTCTGTTACCTGACCTACTCCCATCTCAATTCATAGAGTTTGAGGACGAGCTCTAATTCCCTGACACCGAACCCTGAAAATGGCTTCCTTTTTTTTGTCCTTATTCACTTTTATTCCTGTGTGTCTTTCTTGGTTTTGCAACTTTTACCCCAACATAACTCAAATCACCTAATCACAACAAGTCCATCAGCAGCACTGTCTTCATCTTATATTCCTTATTGATTTGAAGGTGCCGCAGTCTCCATTCCTGAGGTTCACAAGTTCACAACTCAATCATGCTCCTTTATACTCCTCTTCCAGACTCCCCCTATCCATTTCCCTCAAGGCAGATGGATAGATTACGACGAGTCCCCTCAAGTGGGACTGAAATTACTGACTGTCTACATGCTTGCTGATTGCTGACAGAGTTACTTCTGATATTGACAGGAGAGGCTGACCTGTGGGCCCTCACTTTCCGAAGAAGATGCGGACAAAAAGTAGAACAGGTAATGAATAATTGAGAAGATGGCATGCAGTGGACAGCAATGGCTGTCTGGCTCTGATGAAACCAATTGTTGTTTGTTTTTTGTGCATGAAATGATGATTCATATGTCTTGTCTTAGTTATTATTTAATCTTTTACACAGTAATTGTAACTCATGTCAACAACTCTGTTTTTTTCCTTTGTTTAATTCAAATTGTACTTCAAATTCAGGAGCCACTATATTGCATTTCACAATATGCCAAATGTCCTTGGAGCAGACTCACTTGTCAATATACCATGATGATTGATTAAATAATATATCTTCTTTCTTTACAGTCACTCACTGGGATGGATGGATCATCAGAGTCGGTTTACGGAAGAACTATGGCCAATTCGTGAGTGGAAAGCAGGTAAACCAGTCTACAACAACTACTACAGCCGAACTACATGTCTGTCTATTCGTGGTATGTAGTGGTCGAGGGCGAGGCAGTGTACTGTTGTTGTTAGGCCAGGCAGAGTCCACTCCAGACAGCAGTTCATGTAAAATTGGGGCTAAGTGGCTTGCTGCATACAATTAGATATGCTTTGTCTGTCTGACAAAGAGCCTAGGTATGCTATATCAGGTTGCTTCACTCAGTGGTGCCTGCCTTGACCCTCTGCATGACCCTGCCTCAAGCTTGGGCCAAACATCCGTTATGTTTGCAAAATTTGCTGTTTTTCGGTATTTCGCAAATCTCGCGAAATTACAGAAAAATCCAAATTCTTGAGAGGAACGGATTTTTGACCAATGCTTGCGGCAGGGCCAGGCAGACGGTCAAGGCAGGCACCACTGAGTGAAGCAGCCTCCTGATGTAGAATACCTAGGCTCTTTGACACAGACAGACAAAGCATATCTAGGGTTTAGTGTTCAGTGCGATTTACTAGGGTTTTTGGGTTTAAGTTGGTATGGTTCACGCTGATTCTAGGGCTCGGGCCCGATGCAGGCTCATTCATAATGATGTTGGCAAGGTTTTAGGGTGGTTTGGTGTTCTTTGGTCCAGAATTGGCAGAATTTTGGCCTTTTTGGGTGTTTTGCGGGTGTTTGGGGGAAAACAAGTGAAAACTAGTCGTAGACCTTCTTCTTCTTCTTCTTCTTCTTCTTCTTCTTCAAAGAACGCAGTGGTTCGATTTTGTTCTGCCTTGCTGAGATTCTTGTGAAACGCTGGAACAAGTGACTGTCCAGGCAAGTTTCAAGTGGATCGAAGTAGTGGAAGTGCTGAAAAGAGCAATGTTTTGTGAACAGCGCAATTTGCCATGTTTTGAATATACCAGTGTTGCATGTTTTTGGGGGGCTGTTTGGGGGTGTTCTAGATTTGTGGGGGAGGGTCTGGGTGTCTGGGAGCACTGCTGGGATAGCATAATTTTGATTGCAAGTTATTTGAAGAAAATCCATGGTGGGAAAGAGGAGTTAGGGCCTAGCTGCAGAGCGCTTTTGGACCGATGTTGACTGGTTGGCTGAAAATTTTGCTTTTTCCCTGTTTGGGGGTGTTCTGCTTTTTTGCTGGTGGCTGCAGGGGTCTGGGGGCATTGCATTGCTGGGAAGGTATAATACCGGATAAAAGTGTTTTGGAGAAAATCGACTAACAACGGGGGAGGTGGACGAGAGAACTTGTGAAGTTGCAGCGTGGAATTTGGGTTTGTGTGCGGAGGTGGGAGGTTCTATTACGGACAACCTACCTAAGGGGCACGATACAGCCCATTATTCCAGCTGTAATAGATTTCATAATGGGCAGACTTTATGCAATCTAGGACCCCTTATACAGAGAGATGGTACCATAACACCTATAAGCTCATCAATGTGTGGTAGTACCCCTAGGTTATTTGATGCCCCAACGACCATGAATATAACCCCTCCCGAAACAAGTCCTCTATCCAACGAGGCTGTAATCTCATCTGAGGGAGGATATAAGTTGGGGAGCTGGAATATTGCTGGGTGGAATAACAAGACGGATTGTCTAGGGTGGTCAGAATTCTTAGCCCAATTTGACATCATGTGCCTTCAGGAGACCTGGGCGACTGAAGATGTTTATCATGATGGGTATGTTGCCTATAATTGTCAAGCCCAGCCATCCAACAAGGGGAGAGCCAGTGGGGGGTTGGTGATACTGCTTTCTGTGAGGTTGCCGGTACAAGTGAAAACCCATCTGATTGTTGGTCGGCACTCGCAGTTGTTATGGCTGCAACATAGGAATGGGATGAATGTCTTATTAATAAACCACTACAATAACGTCTTTAACCACTCCAATACCGTTATGGTTGAAGAACTGGAGGCGGAGGTTGATAGGTTGTGTGACCGCAGTGGAGTGTCTTTTGAATTTTTGTGGGGAGGCGACTTCAATATTAAGAAGTGCCCCCTTGTTGGCATGAGGGTGTGCGGGTATGGAGGGGAAGATGGTGAAGATCAGGACCACTTCTCACACTCGGCCTATGGAGATTCCTTAAACACACTCATGCTTAAATTGGATTTACGTATTATGTCAACTGGTGTAGACAGTGAGGGTAACCCGATACCTTCCTTTATAGGTAGGAACCACGCGACAGTTATTGATTACCTCATTGTCTCCTCCAGTATTTTGGCTTTGTGTACCACCCCTGTAATTGTAGACTTATCCCTCAGTGATCATAATTGCCTAACCATGTATCTCTCTTTGTGGGGGGTTAAGCCTAAGGTGTCACACTGTATAGTGACAGACGTAGTCCCACACAGACCAAATGGCCCGAGAATTAAATGGGGCAGGCATAATGAGGAACGCCTATTAAACACCATAGTGTCTGCCTGTTTAGCTGAGGTAGAATGTTGTCTTGAACCCGATCAAGGAAGTGGCGATATATTAGCCAGTTTTGACACCATCAAAAAAAAATTGCTAAAATTCTAACCAGTACAAAACCTAGAGGCACTAAGACCACCAGTGGATGGTTCAATAAGGAATGCACCAAATCCCTACGTAAATTGAAAGCAGCTCTTAACCACAAACCGAGGGATAGGGAAGCCGTAAGGGCCCTGAGGAGGGAATATACAACACATCTGAAGGCGAGAAAACAGGAATTGAGGGAAGAAGCATGGAACAATCTGACTTTGGCCGTTGACCTTAAGGATACTAAGTTATTTTGGTCAACGGTCAATAGCCCTTTCCTACAAAAGGATGAAGCTCCGGTATTGTCCGCTCAGGTGAGCGAAGAACAGTGGGTTGCCCATTTCTCTAGCATTTTTAACCCTGATGGTTTAGAGGCGGGGGCTGATAAGGAGTCTGTGGACACCCCCCTACCCCTTAACATTACAGTGACCGAGGTGGATACTGCTATCCAGTGTAGCAAGGTGGGGAAGGCACCTGGTCCCGATGGGGTACCCGTCGATCTCTATAAAGCAGAGGTAGCCCTTTGGAGCCCACTGTTAACCAAGTTTTTTAATGCAGCAGCAATGACTACGGCTCCACAGGTCTGGGGGGAGTCTATTATTATCCCTATTTATAAAAAAGGTGCGAGAGAAGAGGCAAAAAACTATCGCCCGATCTCACTACTTACCGCCTCCCTAAAAATTATGAGCAGGGTTCTATTGAGTCGCCTGGATGACTGGGCCGAAGAAAAAGGTGTCCTTGCGGACTCCCAGTTCAGATTCCGTAAGGGGTTAGGCACGATAGAACAGTGTATAAATTTGGACCTTATTATAGGCAAATATACTCGTGCCAAGCAAGGCTCACTGTTTCTTTGCTTTGCCGACCTTTCCAGTGCCTTTGACCTGGTAAACCATGGTCTGTTGTGGTCAACTTTACTGGATATGGGAGCCCCACGGGAAATCATTTACTTCCTGGCCGAATTGTATAGGAACCTATCGGCAAAGATACGCTATGGGCAATTAGGTGAGTGTTCCCCGAATATCCCGGTAGGCTGCGGTATTAGGCAGGGATGTGTCCTTGCCCCCCTCCTTTTCTCCCTTTTTATTAACGCCATTGAGTCTGAATTACGTGCAGCCAATGCCGACGCACCAACCGCAGATGGTATGCCCATTCCAATACTGCTTTACGCGGATGACGCGGTCCTACTTTCGAGAACCCCCCTTGGGCTGCAGAAACTCATGGACAAATTTGTGGATTTTATCAAAGGGAGGAAATTAAAAATTAATAATTCAAAAACTTTTATTTTGGCCTGCGGCAAGAAAGTTAAAAATCTAAGACCTTTTACAGTTATGGATCATACAATACAAGTGGTTGAAAAATTTTGCTACTTAGGTATCACTTTTAATAGCGGAGGGATGTGGGCCTCTGAAATGATCAATGTCAGAGCTAAAATGGGCAAGTGTTCTTTTGGTATATTCAAGTTCGCATCAAAGTTAGGCTCCAGGCGGATACCCGATATGTTGTACCTATATCGCCATAAATGTGTTGCCCTGGCCCTTTACGGTTCAGGTGTTTGGGGCCATTGTAATCATAATGTGCTCCAGGTGGAGGAAAATAAATTTCTTAAAAAGCTTTTGTGTCTACCATCCTCTGCATCAACAAATCTGATCCATCGGGAGGTTGGTCTGGATCATCTTTCCGACCTAATCAGTCTAAGACCTCTTCTAGTGTGGAGATCTATCTGGATCAAGGAGCAGACGGGGTTCACAAAAAAGATCATTTTAGACTGTCTCCACTTGGACAAATGTTCCTGTATCCCCTGGCTCAATTATATCATTCATGCATTTAAAGATGTTTTTAACTTAAGTGTGCGTGAAAACCCATCCTGTGTTATAGACATCCCCAAGAAAGAGCTTAAATATATATTTTTAAGGGCCAGTGCTGTGAAGCGTAAGGCTGCTACTTTCCAGTATTCTACACATGTTTTTTATGATAGATATAATATGGTAGGTCCGGGATTCGCAGGATACCTTAAATTGGTTACCATTCGTTCTCATCAATATGTATTGACAAGATTGCGGATGGGGACCGTTCATTTGCTTGTTGCGTATCCATATATTAAGATTCACACTACTGCCCCCTGTCCATGTGATGGGATCACAAAGCAAAGCTCGGAGCACTTTTTATTGTTATGCCCCTTTTATCTTCATCTGCGTAAAACCTATTTGAAACCACTTTTTAAAAAATATAATGTATCCACTATTGAATCTGCCATGAGGCTTTTATTTGGTCTTGATTCGCATGATATCTGCTTTTTTACTGCTGTATATATTTTAAAATCGGTACACCTGAGAAATAATATGTCCTTTGACCCATGAATATGTTCTAAATAAGCTGTATTTTTGTGTATTTTATGCTGTATGTATGTACTTTTATGATTATTATCAACTAATGATCGAATAAAGTTTTTGAATTTGAATTTGAATTTGAATTAAACTGGTTGGCTGAAAATTTTGCTTTTTCCCTGTTTGGGGGTGTTCTGCTTTTTTGCTGGTGGCTGCAGGGGTCTGGGGGCATTGCTGGGAAGGTATAATACCGGATAAAAATGTTTTGGAGAAAATCGAAGGTGAAAATGTTTTTCCATTTTCAGACATTTTGCTCACTTTAGCGTTTTCGGGGGGCTGTTTGGGGGGGTTGCTGGTGTTTGTGGGGGGGGGGGGGGGTTGGGGTCTTGGATAGTTTTGATTGCTAGTGGTTTGAAGAAAATCCATGATGGGAAAGGGGAGTTTGGGCCTAGCTGCAGAGCGCGCACAGAGTGATTTGGGATTGAGGGCTAAATTATTCGAAGTCTCACTTTTACCGGTTTTGCTTTATGGCTGTTTGGGGGTGTTAAACTTGTTTCTGCCTGGGATGACAAATCTGGGGGCATTGCTGGGAAGGTCTAATACCGGATAAAAGTGTTTTGGAGAAAATCCATGGTGGAAAAGTTTTTCACTTTCCAGAGTTTTCGCTCACTTTTGTGTTTTCGGGGGCCTGCTTGGGGAGGTTCCTGGTGTTTGGGGGGTTTGGGGGGTCTTGGAACAACGCTGGGTATGGATATTTTTGATTGCAAGTGGTTTGGAGAAAATCCATGGTGGCAAAGGGGAGTTAGGGCCTAGCTACAGAGCGCGCACGGAGTGATTTGGGATTGAGGGTGAAATTATTGTCTCACTTTTTGCGGTTTTGCTTTTTGGCTGTTTGGGGGTGTTAAACTTGTTTTCGCCCGGGTTGACGGGTCTGGGGACATTGCTGGGAAGGTCTAATAACGGATAAAAGTGGTTTGGAGAAAATCGGAGGTGAAAACGTTTTTCCATTTTCAGACATTTTGCTCACTTTAGCGTTTTCGGGGGGCTGTTTGAGGGGGTTCCTGGTGTTTGTGGGGGGTTTGGGGTCTTGAAGAAATGCTGGTTATGGATACTTTTGATTACAAGTGGTTTGAAGAAAATCCATGTAGGCAAAGGGGAGTTAGGTCCTAGCTGCAGAGCGCGCATGGAGTGATTTCGAAATGAGGCCTACATTTTTGTGTCACTTTTTGCGGTTTTGCTTTTTGGCTGTTTGGGGGTGTTAAACTTGTTTCCGCCTGGGTTGACGGGTCTGGGGGCATTGCTGGGAAGGTCTAATACCGGATAAAAGTGGTTTGGAGAAAATCGGAGGTGAAAAGCGTTTTGGCACTATTTTTAACTTAGAGGTTAGGGTTAGCAGTATTGCATGTGTTTGGGGCTGTTCTAGATTTTTGCAACATGGTTCTGGGGTCTTAGAGCACTTGTGGGAATGTGTAATTTTGGTTGCAAGTGGTTTGAAGAAAATCCATGGTGGGGAAAGGGGGATTAGGACTAGTTGCAGAAAGCGTTTGGCACTTTTCTTAACTTAGGGCTCGTTAGGGTTAGCAGTATTGTATTTCATGTGTTTGGAGGCGTTCTAGATTTTTACGACTGGGGGGGGGTCTTGGAACACTTGTGGGAATGTCTAATTTTGATTGCAAGTGGTTTGAAGAAAATCCATGGTGGGAAAGGGGGGTTTTGGGCATACTTTCTGAGTGTGTTTTGACACGATTTGAAATTAGGCCTCTGCGAGGTAGCAGCAGTATTCTGCACGTTTTAGGGAGGGTAATGTGGGGTGTTCTAGATTTTGGGGATTGTCATCTCTGAAAGTGTAATTTTTGCACTACACAGCGTACCTTATATATTTTTTTCTCCAAGGTGTATTTATCACTTACTGTAGTGTTTTTCCATCAACAATTACAGGCAGGCTTTTACCCTGTGCCATTGGTGTACTACTCAGGCTTACAATTAGCGATCCGCAATTCCGCATCAGGCAGGCAGTGGACAGTGTGTCGGGTCACCAAGATTGATCGACGGAGCATCCAATGGAATGAAGGAGTACCGCGAATAAGAGGAATGGCTGGATGCATCAACTTCACAAATTCAACGGGACAACTACAAACAACAGTTACAGTATCCAAAATTCTCCTTATCTTTTAAATGATATTCTTGTGAACTTGAACTTACTTCTACGAGTGTGACTCTGTGCGTTTGTTTGATCTCTGCTTCAAATTCATCCCTCCAGCTATTTGATGCGTCTTTGCTATGTTTAACAGTAATTTAATGTTCTAAGTGTTTATTCTCTCTGAGGGCAGAGAGGCAAGTGAAATTGCGTAACGACTGCAGCCCTGTACTGTGAACTTGTTTCTTCGTAGTTACTAGTAAGTTGCAGTAAGTAGTAGTACTACTTTTCAGTAACCTAACCATCCATTTAGTAAACAACTTCTGCCATGCAGTAGTGCACTTCCTTTATGTCCCTTAAACGATTTATCAATATCTTCAAATCCAAAGATTTGTTTCTCTTCATTTGTTGTTTGACTGTCCATGCTGTGTTATTTTCCGCTCTACCAAACTTTCCCAAAAAACCCCATTCCCATCCAATTTTCAAACCCTAACTCTTTTTCCCTGGGCTGTGTGGTATTTCATTGAGGTGTGACTGACAACAACAATAAATTCCACACACTTGCTGGGGAAGATAAGGCCAAAGCAACCAAAATCATTACAATCAGAAGTTCATGGGCGCCATCGTGGATTGATAAGAACATCCTCCTCCTACACGACGTGAACAATCAAATGCTTAATGCTTACGCTACATTGATGACGTGTCCTTTGCCTTAATTTCTTATAGCAGTCAAACTCCACGCAACTACTACTTATATTTACATTAATTTAGCCCTGCCTAGGCTACAACTTAGGGCACTGTTCTCTACCGTACTATCTATTGTACTGTTTCTAATGCTACGCTCAGACCACTCAATGTTTCATTTCCTTTTTTTCATATGGTGATACTGCCAGTGTGTACCACTACTGCTACCAGCACAACAATGATATTGCATCCGTCGAGGATTTAAGTCAACAACCAACCTTAATCACGATTTGCAATGCAGGCAGCCCTGGGGCTACCCGATTCTCAAACACAAATCAAAGGTAAGATAAGCATATTGGAGAGGTAGTAGAATAATGGGCTAGGACTAAGTTGGGAGAAGAGCAGAGACTGAGAGTACTACTAGTAAAGTACAGTAGTAGGGCTACTGAATTGACTTACTCAGTTACTTGCATTTTGGTACATTTCAGGACTAGATGTTTCATTCATGCTGGTAAGTTTGAAGAAAACAAACGTCCAGTAACCACCGCCAACCCCCACACAAAATAATATATGAACGCGTATACTATGTTTTAGTAAGAAAAATAATTATTAAGAAATATATATTCATGTTGTTGTCAGCACAAAAATAGAATAAATTACCCCAAGTCACCCCCCTCCCTAACCCAACCAATGTCCAAAAGTCCCCTTTCCCAAACACCCAATTCCCACCCACCAACAGTCTTTAAAAAAGGGGCAAGGGACAGTCACTTCCTCCGGTGGCATAGTTCGGACAGCTGGTGCTGCACGTTCCGCAGCTCTTTGCGGAGGTCCCGGAGCTGGCGCTGATGTTTTTTGCCCAACTGCTCCAGGTAGTCCACTCTTGTACGTAGCCGGCGCACACAAACCATCCAGGATCCGGGGAGGGTGCTGATTTTGTTGCTGCTGTGCGGCGGCGGCGGGAGGCTGTCGGGCCATGCCTCCGTTTGGCTGGAGGCTTCTGGCTGGTGGACCCGGGAGCAGTGGGAGAGGATGTAGTGGTTGATGTCTCCTCATGCTCCCGAGCCCACAACCGCCGATACTCGGCACAAATAGCCTCCAGCTTACTGGCCATGGCCCGGACAGCCATCTCCTTGCGGGTGAGCTTTTTTGGAGTAGCATCTATGAAGAAAGAAAGAAAAATACTGTAGCCAATAGTCTTTCACATAAAGTAAAAATAATTTAACGGAAAGTTGACACTCAGTAACACCAGCAAGTAGCAAACACAGTATAACATTTTGGCATGTATCTTTCCGCCATCTTTGTAAGCCTGTGAAATTACTGGGAGTTTCAGGAATTCCACTAGCAGCACTATGGGTGGACTCACTACTACATACATAGTCAGAGAGTACTAAAAAAAGGCCTTTTTTACTTTTTTTCTCTTGTTTTGCCAAAGAAATTACTGGTACATGAACTTGTAGTAGCCGCCATAATGGCAGCTCACTCAGCTTTCACCCAAGAAATACAGACACAGGCCCTGATGATGCAGACTCCCAGTACTTTAAGCAGTACATGCAGGTGGGGATAGGAATGTCTTACTTTATTATAGGGGTGGCACTGCCACTGGCAATACTTCATCCACTCAGCGTCTGCTCTACTACATCATACACCTCTGCTATCGATAAGGATAAAGAAGATAACATCCAGGCTTCCAAAGTACGTCTATGATTATTCTTAATGTCTCAAATGTACCAAAATTTCTTTTTGTCAACAACCAACTAACACCCGTTTCATTATATTTTGGAAACCGCCGTCTTCTTATCTTGAATTGCATTTAACTAAACCATTCTTTAAAGTCATAAATATTAAGACTCGCTCGTCCTTCGTTTCACCCTTCTTTAACTTTTCGTTCTTTACATCCCTAAACTACATCTGATATGACTTGGCTTCACAATAAAAATTTGCCAGCTGAGTTGAAGTGAAATAGAGGGGGCCATTGGTTACCCGAGAAGTACCTCTGCGAATGCTATTACAGGTCAAGGTCTTCTCCGTGATAGCCCAAAAAGTAGTTCTAAATTAGTAACTGTTCTTAACAGTACAGTCTACTTATACTAGTGTACTGTGTACTACTGTACAGTACATCATACACTCCTTTGCGAGCCTACTCAAAAACATTTAAATGAGTAAGGATTATAATTACTTACCACCGTCCGCCGCCGCTGAGTCTTCCGCCCCAGCTCCTCCTGTTGGTGCCGCCGCATCCAGTGTGAACCCCTCCGCACTGCTGGCCCCGGCACTGGTGGTCATCTGTGCCGCATCAGATGTTGTGACGTCTTGGAAAAACATGTCATATTTTCAGATGCCATACACAACCCCCTATTTTGTCTCGTAATGGAAGAAAATGTTACATAACACATTTTTTATTACTGGGATTGAAAAAAAGTAATGGTTTTGGGGAGGAAGTGTTACCCTTTAATATGCTTATTCCCTTAAATGCTACACTTCTTCTTATGACAACTGATGAATGCTTGCTTAACGTGCACCATTTTTCTCATAACAGAAAGAAGATTCCATTGCTCTTCTGCTGGACGATTTACCAACTACTAGCAAGCCATCGCCAGCAGTACTTTAAGTACTTTAAATAAAGTGGGGGCTCCTGCACAGTTATTCTAATAATTTAACTAAGTTTGAGTCATACTAATTTCATTCATGAGAATGTTGTTTAAACTTTAACGTCTTCTTCATCCATCACCATTACTCGCTCCAAATACTACGCTATTAAAAATAAAGAAATAATGTTTTTATTTATTAATTGAAAATAAAACTTTAAAACTAACAAGCACTTTGTGGTTTTTGTTCACGAGTGTGTGAGCGGAAGGGTTTGAACTACTGCACTTGGCAGTCATGTTTCAGTGACTCAGATAGGCCGGGACTCTGCTGTAGTCTTCTTCTGTTCTTTTGGGTCATAAAATCATTGGGCAGACACACTAGATAGTCGGTCAGGGGTTCAACTTCTGTTCAGACTGAGCTATGTCGAAAGTCAAACTGCACCTATCATCAACAATGTCCTATTTCTCTTGTCCATACTGCTTTGTGTGCAGAATAGTCCCTGAAACACTAGCGGTATGGGATGTGCTCCTCTCAAATCAAAAAGTCAACTGCTACCCTTTACTTGGTGTAAACAATGACATTTTGTAGTTGGAAATTGTTAAAGCACTTACATTAAGAAGACTGGAATAGACAGCAAGGGCAACCCAGAGGATTGCACTCAGTGCCTCGAGCTATTGCTGGATAAGAGTTTTGTTTCACACTTTTTGCCGACTGGGCAAGCTTAGCTACCTACACAGACTGACTCATAATAGTAGTAGCACAGAGAGTGATGGCAGAGGCAGGATAAGAATGTAGAAAGTAGTTTTCATTAGAAGAAGATCAAACACTATTTTGTAAAACATAGAATTATTTGGAAATAGTTTGTAATGAATAGGAGCTGTAAAAGTTAGGGAAGTATAAGTATTAATATAACAATAACACAACTTACTGGGGCCAGCAGAAGAGCCTGCAAGGGACTGATCCTGTCCACCTTCTTCCACCCGAGTCTCAGTCGCCGCCGGCGCCTTGCCCCATGGAGGTGCTGGTAAACATGAAATAAAGAAACACAACATGGATGATTGATTTTTTTGGGAAATATTTGATTTCTTTGAACACAATCTAAAATTATGTCGGGGAAACAAATTAACAACAATTGCATCTGATCTGGTCAACTAGGAGGATAGTAGTACAGTATTGCAGGATTCGCAGACCGTCTAATAGGAAAGTTATGTAATTTACTAACTACACCAACAACAAAAAGGTTCTACTACGACTGCCATCACTCAGCAGCACGAGACGTCACGTGACAGACACAGTCCGTCATCATGATTACAGACCACTAACAAATGTCCTATAACAAGTAATAAATAATATACTCAACGACGTATCAATCCACCACTATCTCTTAAAAGTGGCAGCAGCAGGAGTACAAAGAAGGACTAGACTTGAGTCTACTGTCTCTAGCATTACGCAGTAATGCTCTCCAATGAGTAAAAAGTTGCAAACAAGTAAGCATAGTAGCAACGCCAATAACCAGGCGAGCACCTGCAATGACAGAAGCTATTTAAAGATTAATTTACCTGCAATGTAATCGAATCAGAAGCATTCGTACTCTTCAGGAAAAAAATAGATTAGCAATATAACAGAGCAGAAGAAAAAAAGTAGTTATTAAATAGCTACTTACCAAGGCCAGGGATCTCCAATCCTAGCAGGCAGAGCATGTCATTCTCCCGGTCCAGGATGTCAGTCCACCAGTGTGTCGCTTGCTGGTAGGTGCGCGGGACCCCAGACTCCTTACACATGCCCCGGCACATCTTCTCCCACAGCTGGCGACGCTCCCGGAGGACGTAACCGGAAGCAATCCGCCCACCTGCTGCCACGGTCTTAGGGAGGTGGACTTGAACAAAAACCATCAAGGCGGCCACCTCCACCGCAGAGAAGATCTCCCTGGCCTGGACTTCCTCCCCCCTCAAACGCCCACAAGGGAGCCGGGTACGGGGTGCTGGGCCCTTCCCCTTGCCCTTGTCGGCTCCCTTAGCCATGGTCCTGGGCACAAGAAGAAGGAAAGAAGAATAGGTGTGAAAAAAAATAAGAGAGAGAGGGAAAGAAATAAAGTAGGTAATAAAGTAACAAAAAGTTAAAAACAGCACAAAATATAGATGTAGGAAATTGTAGAGATGGATAATAAGCAAAAAAAAGCAAAAAAAGTTCAGAAAAACATAGGATTGCAAAGATGTAAGATCAATAGAAAGGTAGCATGCCCAAAAACCATAGCAATGAATGAAAAACAAGATGGCCGCGCCCAAAGAGGACCGCGTGGGTAAGTTTGCGTGATATTTCTCCTGCGAGCATGCAAAAACGCCCGCAAACCCGTAAACACACATTGCGCACAACGCGGGAATGCAGCTAGCACCCGGGACCGGAAATACGCAACGCGCACAAGATGGCCGAGCCCATGTATGACCGCATGAGTAACTTCGGCTTCCTTAGCCATGGTCCTGGGCACAAGAAGAAGGAAAGAAGAATAGGTGTGAAAAAAATAAGAGAGAGAGGGAAAGAAATAAAGTAGGTAATAAAGTAACAAAAAGTTAAAAACAGCACAAAATATAGATGTAGGAAATTGTAGAGATGGATAATAAGCAAAAAAAAGCAAAAAAAGTTCAGAAAAACATAGGATTGCAAAGATGTAAGATCAATAGAAAGGTAGCATGCCCAAAAACCATAGCAATGAATGAAAAACAAGATGGCCGCGCCCAAAGAGGACCGCGTGGGTAAGTTTGCGTGATATTTCTCCTGCGAGCATGCAAAAACGCCCGCAAAACCCGTAAACACACATTGCGCACAACGCGGGAATGCAGCTAGCACCCGGGACCAGAAATACGCAACGCGCACAAGATGGCCGAGCCCATGTATGACCGCATGGGTAACTTCGCGGTCGTTGCGCTGCAAGCGGCCCGCGAGGACGCAAAAAACCCTGCGAACACGCAAAAAAAAACAATCCGCAAATGTGCATGAATTAGCGGATTTCGAGTTCGATTTCACGTGAATTCGCGCCCCGCGAATCTCGCAAAATTGCAGAAAAACAAATTTTGCAAAACTGAAAGCACTTAGCAGGTGCAAAAATTCAAGCTAATTTGTAACCAGTCCCTGTAGTGCTTCCTGAGGGGCCCCTCCAGAGTTCAGTTGCCTACTTGCAACTATTCTCTGACCCTGCTCTGACCCACAAAGCAGGGTCAGAGAATAGTTACAAGTATGGCACAATGCTCCTGTAAAAAAAATTAAACTGCAACAGGAAGCACGTACAGCTAAGGAAGCAGGTGCCAGACTTGAAGCTCAAATTCAGTGACACATTAACCAGCCCCAAATTAATTAATCTCAGTTGAGGTTGGGCAGGTGTGCTTTCCCCCCATAATCTACAGTGGTGAACCAGAGGGTGCTGTCATGAACCAGAGGGTGGCAGTGCTGAACCAGAGGGTGGCAGTGATGAACCAGAGGGTGCCAGTGATGAACCAGAGGGTGGCAGGGGTAAACCAGAGGGTGGCAGTGGTGAACCAGAGGGTGCTGTGATGAACCAGAGAGTGACAGGGGTGAACCAGAGGGTGACAGTGGTGAACCAGAGGGTGGCAGTGATGAACAAGAGAGTGACAGGGGTGAACCAGAGGGTGGCAGTCGTGAACCAGAGGGTGACAGTGCTGAAACAGAGGGTGGCAGGGGTGAATCAGAGGGTGGCAGTAGTGAACCAGAGAGTGCTGTGATGAACCAGAGGGTGACAGGGGTGAACCAGAAGGTGACAGTGGTGAACCAGAGGGTGCTGTGATTAACCAGAGGGTGGCAGTGGTGAACCAGAGGGTGGCATAGGTGAACCAGAGGGTGGGAGTGGTGAACCAGAGAGTGCTGTGATGAACCAGAGGGTGATAGGGGTGAACCAGAGGGTGACAGTGGTGAACCAGAGGGTGCCGTGATGAACCAGAGGGTGGCAGTGGTGAGTGCTGAACCAGAGGGTGGCTGGGTGAACCAGAGGGTGTCAGTGGTAAACCAGAGGGTGCTGTGATGAACCATAGGGTGGCAGGGGTGAACCAGAGGGTGACAGGGGTGAACTAGAGGGTGACAGTGGTGAACCAGAGGGTGCTGTGATGAACCAGAGGGTGGCAGTGGTGAACCAGAGGGTGGCAGTGGTGAACCAGAGGGTGATAGTGATGAACCAGAGGGTGGCAGTGGTGAACCAGACGGTGGCAGTGATGAACAGGAGGGTGGCCGCGATGAACCACAGGGTCGCAAACAGGCTGGACACGTAGAAACAACATGGTCGCAACTGTTGCGACCACACAAGTAAGTTCGCGTTCCCGCACTTGTAAAAAACCCTCGTGAACTGGCAAAAACCCTGGGGAACACGCCCCAAAAAAATCTGCAAATTCGCCCGAATTCGCGGATTGCGAGTTTGATTTCGCGTGAATTCGCGGAACGCGAATTGGCAAATTTCGCCCATGCTTAATAATAAGAAGTAGGCCCAGTGGACTCCCAAGATATAGCAGACGGCCAAATCTTGCTACCATCCAAGAGGTCCAATTTGAAAGACTCATCACCTTTGAAGATTCTAAAGTGAAAAAAGAAGGACTATGCAACAAAGCCATGGAACTTCTGCCTCTTGAAACCCAAATAACTGTTTGTCAAGAAACTCCAGTCTACAATGATGTAGCATCTGACTATACAAACATGTCAAGGGAACAAGCAACTCCAGCGATTTCAAAAAATCCGGATGCAATACCAACAATTGACAGAACTGTCTCTGGCTATTTTATCAACTTTGATAACTTTTCTGAGAATCCCAGTGAACCTGAAACTACGCCAGCAAACAAATCTTTCAAGGAAAAAGTGAAGGAACTCGGTCAAGAGCTTACAAATACATATCTGGTTTCACCTTGGGTTGAACTTTGGATTGTGTTAGGTGTACTTTATCTCCTGCTATGGCTCATTCTTGTGTTAAGTTTGGGAAAGCTGATAGATGGAAAGCACATTAAAATAGACACAGCAAGTAAGAACATCAACTTGCTCCTGAAGCCACACAAATCATCTCATCGTGAACAACGAGATCTTTCATCAGTGAACATCACAGCGGTCCCACTAGCTGGCGGAATAGCATGGGATTCAACTGAATATGACGTTTATGGCCCTGTTGAGCTGCTAAAGATTCCTCATCAATTTAAGGTTTCCTTGAGTGATTTTGTCTCACCTAGCACATTTTCTGATGATTGGGACTTTGAGACTGTTAATAACATGATGGCAGACTTAGAAATGTCAGCAAAATGTACAAAACATAAATACTTGGAAAGTTCAGCAAATTATGAAGAAATGTATTGTTTCAATCATTTTGGCCATCATTACTTGCATACATCTGCAAACCCTAGAAATGTTTTAACTTAAAATCAATGGGAACATTGTTCAACTCCTCCACAAGGTAGTTCTAAAATGTTTCTTAGAAAATTTCCATATTTTAAAGGTTTTAATGTTACAAACCCAGAAAGTTTTTACTTTAAAAATATGAATAAGACAGGTATCAAAAATATGTTGACAAATACTAAACAAATTTATTCTGCTGCCTTTTATGGTCAATTGTACACCTTAGGCTTTGACTTTTGGAAAGACAACATTGAGACAAAAACTGTTTGGGGCACAAAAGACTGGCCGGTACAATGTTTAGAAGCATTGTTCAGAGCCTGCATCATCCCAGAACAAATTATGTTCCTAAATGACACTTTTCAACAGACATCTTGTCTTGGCATTGCTAAGATAAAAGATTTAAACAAACCATTCATACCTAAGCCCACACCTGATAGTAATTTAACTTCAGAAGAGGAGGTAGACGTAAATTATATTTTAGAATGGAACAGAACAAATCCTGAATGGAAAAAATGGTTAATCTGGCCCACAGACACGAATAACTGTCAAGACACAAGGGTTCACAGTAACTCGGCCAGATCCAAGTTATATCCAAAGACAACATCCAGGGATAACACCAACTTATAGTGTAGGAAAACTATGCCTTGAATGGCTGCAGAAATCCACACTTCCAGAAATAAAACAACACTTATCTTTGCTTAAAGATGGCGTTGATTTACGAGAATTCTTACTAGGACCTCGTAATCCACGTCATAAACGTTTCATATTTGCCAATATATACACTTCTTACAATGATGCTTGGAAAGTCACGCAAATGGAAACAGCTGAAAGAATACGAGAAATTGATTGTATTAATTTAGAGAAATCACTCTCTGTAGTTGACAATGGGTTAACAACTCTGTAGTCCGGAATGTATTCTTTGGACAGCATTGTATCATCTGCCATAGACATAATGGAACAGGACTTGCTAATGCTACAACATGGCCAGTCTCAATTACGTTCTATAATTCTATTAGGCTGGACGTTGCAAAACCTTCGTTCAGGCTATGTGCCTTGGCATCTAATCAACACTACATCACTGTTTACTGTATTTAACCTTACAGATAAACACATCTTGTTGGCACAGAGAGGGGGAGACTATACAGTGCTGAGCATTGAAAAACTGGAGAGATTACCATTGACCGTTTCTGAGAAACCATCAGTTGAATGGATAATACATGGCACCATCATAATACCAGTGATGACTTTCCAGTTTCAGTATTGCTTAAAACACATACCAGCAGGCCTGTATGAAAGGTTGGGTATAGAATATATTAAGTCGGCCTGGGATTTACCATACACACACAAATGTTGGATTGGGGAAAGGAAGTATTTCTTAGTGGTAAAAATTGTGAAAACTCACTAAGAGGTACACTATTGTGTCAAGGTATTAATTTACACAGAGCCTGCGAAGGTTCTTCCAATAACCTTTCTTGCCACCTGCAGGGTATGTCCACAGCGGTGATAGATCCAATTTTCAGGCAGCTTTCCAATGGTAGCTACATTATGTTAAATGATCACAGATGTTGTGAAATGATGCCAGGAATAAGCTATCTCGTTACTGTGTCAGCCAGGGTCACTTGCTTTATGCATGTATTGTTTCCTAAAACTAAGACAGACGGGGAGTCGCCACTATGGCCTTCACTGAACATCTCTTATATACAAATTGATACTTTAAGCAGAATGAAAGCCATTCTTTTGCAAAAAACGGTGCCACTGTCCTCGTCCAGAGAGACGTATGATCTGCAAGTTGCAAGGTTCTCTGCGAAGATACATGCATTATTATCAACAAACTGCCCAATGCATTTCGCAGAAATGTTAGCTCATATCTTCAACATGTCTGATACCACCGGTATTGCACATGTATTTAAGACAATTTTTTTCGGGACTGTTAGCACCCTTTGAAGCATTCCTGGGCATTTTTTCTAACTTTTGTATACTCTGTGTTCGGTGGCCTGCCTCTCATTTTGGGACTCATAGCAGGGATCTTATATTTATTCCTCCTGCTCCGTTATGGCACATCCGGCCAACAGCAATACCCAAGCTGGCTATGAGGTACTGTGACAGAAAAACACAGATCATTGGCTTGGCTCGTTTGAGAGATCTGAATACCACAGGGTTCCTGTCATTCAGACCAATCTGGCAAGATTGCATCTTACCTGTTCTACGATGCCTGCTTTGTGGAGAGGAATGTGTGTTAGATGTCTGTCTAACACTACCATCGGTTATGCCAACGGATGCTGACGCATGACTGGGTCTGGTAACGGCTCATGGGTTGTGTTGCCCTCAGCGGCTACCAATCCTGATGACGGCATTCATTGAGATCTCACCGGAAAATCCAAGTGGAGGTGAGATACGCAGACCATCAGGCACACAGGTACCATCTACTATGAACATTGCTAACGCGGCTAACGCTGGCGGCGATGCTTCACATCTGTGCACAATTGAACTTCTTAATGAAGTAGTCAAACTTTCACCTACTGTGGTAGATGATTTCTTTGCCAGCCTTGATGACTTAATGTTTTCTCCTGACACTGAGAAAAACTTTTGAAATTGTCACACAGCGTTCTTTCGAACTCTGAAATTCGACCTTCACCTTTTTTTCTTTCCAAACAAAGCTACCAAGTGTGGAACTCTATTTTTACGACAGATTTATTTGACTTTTTCCAAAAAACAAACCGAACTTTGGCAAAAATAGTAATCTGTTTAAAGTAGAACTATTCTTAGAGAACAAGAATTCCAAGTAAAAACACTTCCTAGAAACAATATTAGCCTAATCCACAAACCAAAACAGTTTGTATATTCTGCTATGGGATGGTCTCGACCTTTTGTTTCTGTAACTAAGAGCCATTTCATTAATGTAATTTTCGTGATTCATTCACTTAGCATTGCTAATATCATATCATATGCTTTCAATTAAATCATTGCCTTTAAATAAGTACGGTACAAAATGCTAAATTTTTCGTGTGCAACCATTTCAAATACATTTTATATGGTTTTTAGGTGGTTGTAAACACATGCTCTAGATTATATGTTTTAGTGCTTGAACTTAGTTGAACATGATAACGTGGCGTGGGTGTTATGTATTATTTTAGGTCCCTATTGTAGGTTTTCCGATTCATGCCCTTATATAGGTATAAATCACCATATCCTTATATAGGCAAAGAAATCATAACCATATTTTAGGCATAGCTCATGCAGTCCAAATACATCAGGGCTACTTTCACTAGTTCCGAAAATCCACAACGATTTCTTGGAAAACTCAACTTCAGCAGCTAGGGACTTTCCCTTGCTTGAATATTGATTTAGCCAAGAACTCATGGAGTTTTCAAAGAACTGAGACTCTTTGATGACGTTATTATGTCCAACTATACGTCAAATTCGGCACCTTCAAGGTATAAATATGCCCACACTCACCCAAGCAAACACATGGGGGTTTGGAGCAGTTCGACTATCTACTTGCCCGACGCGCCCTGCTACAGCAGGTGCCAAAGGAAGCCGACCCTCCAGCAGACGCACTGAGAGAGACGATGTCTTTTCTCCTGCTGAGAAATCCAGCTCCAGTGTTTCCAAGCTATCCTTGTGGGTTGTTGGGTAATCGAGTCCCGAGACCGACCTTCTTCATTCTTAACAAAGGCACGGAGCTGATAAACCCTTAGAGAAATCTTGGGCAGATTCTTGGCAAAAGAATACTACATTTATGCTACACCTCACTTACTTCTTCCCTCGTACTAAGCTTAGGTTAGGTACACCGGCGTAGGCGTATTTTAGAAGCACCAGTTGAGTACTGTTAGCCTCTGTTATTTAAGTATGTATTTATATATGGTTTTGGAACCATACAATGCTCTTACAGTATTATTTTATTCTGCTATTTATACTGTATGCATTATATTATACAACCAGTTGTACAATTGTAGCAGTTAATTTCTTATGCTTGATAAAGAAGACTGTTCAATAAATCCTTTTATTGAAAACGCCCTGTCTTTCTACTTTCTTTGCACCTCTAGTGAAACAAAGCATGCACGATTGACTGAGTGAAATATATATCTATTGTTTCCCCAACTCTGGAGATACATTTTATCTTGGGGAAACAAAGTTGTCATGTTTATGCGGTTGTCAGAAACTAATCCCTTCTTGTGAATTCGAGAAAGTTTCTAGTGACCTCTGAGCTAGCTGGTACACACAATTAAGTCTAGTATATTCGATAGAGACCTAGTCGACCTCAGTCCTTCGTCTAATCTATATGATATACTATTCCAATGCGCAGAGCCTATTCAGAATATAGGAACTGCACTACACCCTAAATGGGAAGGATATGCCCAGACATGGGTCCTGTGCTCACCATGCCAGGGAGTACCTGGCCTGGCAGTTTGGCCAAGACTGATTTGCATATGGCTGGGTCAAAACTGGAATGGCATGGTGTGCTAAAAAAACACAATGGATTTAGGCCAAGATCTCTGCACTGGGGGGTGAATGTTTTACATTGTTCAGCATTCCATCCATCAACTGTTCTTTTTGCAATTGTCACTCTATGTGGGAAGGGTATGCCCAGATGTGTGTTCCGTGCTCACGATGTCACTGGAGCTAAGCTAGCCTAGCTGATGAGGTGTGATACCATGAAACCGGTCTCAGGATGCTTGCTTCCAGGCCAGGGAGGACATGGCCTGGCAGTTTGGGCTGGACTTTACCGATGGGGAGCAGGGTCAAGACTGATTTGCTAATGGCTGGGTCTAAACTGGAATGGCATGGTGTGCAAAAAATAATGGATTCAAGCCCAGATCTCTGTACTGAGGGTGAATGTTTGACATCGTTCAGCATTAAGTCCATCAATTGTTCCTTTTACACTTGTCCTCAGAAGGGTAGAGGATCAGCAGGCAGCAGGGCAGAGAAGCAAAGCAGAAAAGCAATTCCTCAGAACAGTCAGTCAAGGCAAAGTGGCAATCCTTACAGCACAGCAGCCTTTACTTCATCAGAGTTTTTCCCAGGTCCGGTAGTGTACTGAGATCTGAGCCAAAGTTCTTATACCTAAATGTGTCTTTCAAATGGGGGTAACTTCAAAACAGCTCCATGAAGTGCACAGGTCACCTTTCATGCAAGCCCTGACTGCCAGGCTATGTGTGGGGGGTAATAAGTCCTTTGTGTGGGGACATGAGTTTGAGTTTGAGTTTAAAATATTTCTTAAGCGCGCGTACACCGAGCGGTTTCATGGCGCTGTAAAGTACTAAGAACCTGAAAGACGGAAACACCAGGGCACAAAAGGGACTTTATAGTGAGAAGGCTTGTGCAAAAAGGAAGGTTTTGTGGCCCTTACGAAAGAGTGTGTACTGGGGGCAGGATCGCAAGTGCGCCGGGAGGGAATTCCAGAATGCAGGAGCGAGTGTAGAAAATTTGGAGCCTCCTCATTTTTTGCGTTTAAAGCGGGGAACTACGAGCCGTTGTTGGGTGGATGAGCATAGCTCCCTGGGAGGAACATAAGAATGAATTTCGGATGTGATAAAGGCAGGGGCTGAACCAGACCGGGCATTAAAGATGATGCAGCCCAACTTGAACTGGGCTCGTTCCTGTATGGGAAGCCAGTGTAGGGACTTGAGGAGGGGCGTGACGTGGTGTGATTTGGACAAATTGAATATCAGACGGGCCGCCTGGTTCTAGACCAGCTGGAGACGTCTCACGTTGTACGCGGGCATGCCACAGTAGAGGGCATTGCCGTAATCCAGGCGGGAAGTAACCATCTCCAGGACTATAAGTTTGAGTGCGGAGGGGGGGAAAAAACTGGAGATTTTGCAAATGGTACGGAGGGAGAGAAAGGATGAGGACACAACAGAGCTGACTTGGGAATGAAGGGAGAGTTGATCATTAAGTTTGAATCCAAGAGTTTTTACAGAGGAAGAAGGAGTCGGGGGGAACCTAAGGAGGGGGGCCAGAAGAGAGAAGACCAAGGACTGGAGCAACCACCTGTCAGCAGCTACTCCGTTTTGTCGGGGTTTAGCTTCAGGGGGTTGTGATTCATCCAGTCCTGGATGAAGGTCATAACAGAGTATAAGTTGGAAATTTACTTGGAGGAAGAAGATAAGGAAAAGATAAGCTGGAGGTCATCCGCATAGTTATAGACAGAGACATCCAGCTGTTGAAGGGCGAAGATGAGAGGTGCGATATACAAATTAAATAGCAGAGGGGAAAGGGAGGAACCCTGGGGAACCCCGCATTGAACCACGTGGAAGTCCGCAGAAAAGTCACCCAATCGCACTGCTTGGGTGCGGTCGCGGAGGAAGGAGGACAGCCAGACCAAGGCCGAGCCCTCGATTCCTGCCACTCTGACACGGGAAAGTAAGATGGTTGATCAACCGTGTCAAAAGCGGCCGAGAGATCGAGGAGGACCTAGGCCTGAGGATGGTTGGTGTCCATACCCTCTCTGAGATTATCAAGGACCGATAATACTACGGACTCCCTGGAGTGTGCGGGGCGGAACCCAGCCTGCCTAGGGGCTAAGACCCCATTCTCCTCTACGAAGGTACTCAATGTTCTGGTTACGTGGCGTTCCAGTACCTTCACCAGAAAGGGTAAAAGTGAGATGGGGCGATAGTTAATGGGAACCGAGGGGTCAGCGCCATGTTTTTCAGGATGGGTAAAATAACAGCCGATTTAAGAGGTGAAATGACAATGCCCTGCAAAAGTGAACTGTTAAGAAGGGTGAGGGGTGGCAAGACACAAGCAGAGTAAATCTGTTTCAGGATGTGTGCTGGGCAAGGATCTAGGGGGGGGGGCAGACTTAACCAAAGGCAAAAGAGAGAGGACCGAATCTTCTGTAAAAAGAGGGATGGAATCGAGGCGCGCTGCGACTGGGGGACCCTGGGGGCTAACGAAGGAGGGGGAGGGGGGAGGGATGTTAGCTTTGATAATGGCAATTTTGGGAGTCACAAAGGTGCTGGGAGGGGGAGGGTTTGAGTGTGGCCCTGTCAGAGTACGCGAGGTCGTGCACAATTGCGAAGATTTCTCTGGGCCGATTTTCTGTGGTTTGGATTTTGGAAGAGAAGTAGGACTTCTTGGTTGCCAAGATAGATTTTTTGTACAAGGCCAAAATGGTAATGTACTGGTTTCTAAGGATCGGGCAGTAGTCTCGCCGCACAGCCTATTAAGATGTAAGTGTTAGCTCCCACTCCTACTTCCTGCCCAGGAAGGGAATCAGAAGGCAAATTAGTCCTCTGTCACACCCACCCTTCCTGTGTTTTGTGGCTGTCTAGAGGGAATGCACAATGTGTAACTGTCACCCAGTTCAGACGTGTATTGGAAACAAGCTGCAGGCACACAGAGTAAAGTTAAGAGCAAAGAAATATATTATTACCACTCCAAACACAGTGTTTTAAGGAACTCTCAATGCTAACCTGTGAGAGGAGTAGGACTCACAGTACTGAAAAAACAAATGTGATTGTTTGTCACTACCAGGACATGTAAAACTTAAAAGTACATGTCCTACCTTTCACTTATAGAGCACCCTGCCCTTAATACTACACAGGAACTACCTTATTGGTGAGCCATACATAATAAAAGGGGATTTAAGTCTTGTCAAGGGGTTTTAAATGCCAAGCCGTAGTGGAAGTAAAACTGAACACACAGCAACAACAAAAATAAATGCACTCAAGGATGTGTGATATTAAGATTTTAATCAGCAACTCCATTCGACCTGAAAGGTGTTTGTTGTGGCCATGAAGTGGAAAATGTGCTCAGTTACCTTTAAACAGTGAACACAATTTCATCATAGACATAGTAAACATACTGTGTTAATTAATACAATCAAATCAATGTTATTTGTGAACATTCATTTACATAAAGCAGGAATATAATTGTCCTTACATTTGCATAAATATTGGCAAAAGATGTCACAATTTCAACCATTTATTTAATTAGGAATCCTAAGTTGCATTAATTATCTTTTCTAAAGGAAAAGAGAGAATTTTCTAAAACATACAAATAGCCTAGTTCAGTGGCATTTTTTTAAATTTTATGGTAATCCCATCACATGAGACAACAAGATGTAATTATGGTATAACATTTCTGTCACAGTTACGCACACAGCAATAACATTGCTTTCAATGTCATTAGGTCCATGCCAAGTGACAGATGCGCACCAAAAATCAAACCCCAAATTTATCTCTTCTGGTCAGAGAGACCCACAATACATAGATGATGTTAACATTTTACCATCAAAAAGTGCATCAGTGTTCCCACAACCGGATCATATTTTGAGAATCCCTCGATCTTTTAAAACCGCAATACAAATAATCGAAAATCGAATAATTTTGCATGACCTGAAAAGAATTTGCTAGTTAGTGTGCCCCAGAGGGTTCCATGTCTCATAAAGATTCAACCTAGTTTTTAATGAAAAACACAAATGTCAATGTCAAAATTATAAATGTACAAAGAAACAGACTTGATCAGAGAGCTATCATCATATTCCATCATCATTGATAGTACAGAAGTGCTCCAAAATTGTTTTTTTACAAGGCAGATGGTGCTACCTGCATACTGGCCTCCATGAGGAAAAATCAACACATAGACAGCAAAGTCACTTTTACAGTTGATGAATTTCTTGATCTTGACGGTTCATCCAGTGGGTGGTGTATAAGTCTTTTTGTTTACAATGTGGGCACATGCTTTACACCTACCACCTAATACGTTTAATAACCTTGTTCTTTTTTCAGCCAGGATCCTGTGTTCTTGCCCTCTTGGGTAGCTCAGTACCAATATATCTCTTAATGTCTCCTTTTCCTGTAGGTCACCATGGAATGGGGAATGACTAGTTTACCAATCACAAAGTCAGACTTTACCAAATAACAATGTTTTCCCAACGCTCATCTAATCTCATTGGATTGATTTACTGTTCTATGTTGTAATCCATCTAATCAGGTTCAAATTTTCTTTGTTTCTTTTTTTGGAAACAGCATCTTCTTTCATTTGACTGTCTCACATGCCACAATAAAAAGCTTCTTCGGGTAACCCCTGTCAGAATATCTCCTCAACATCCTACCCTGTTCTGTTTTAAAGGTACATATGATGCATCAGTGCGGTTTGGCCCTCAGCATCTCCAAAAGGGGATGTTCCATTTCAGGCTGGGTGGGGAGGGGGATGAATGCTGTGTGCGTGCAGGATACTAATGCATCCATTAAACACATTTGGAAAGTGTCACCCTCCACTTTAATCAATAAATTAAGAATTCCATCTTGAAAGAATGTACCTTATGTGTGAACTGCAGATTCAAGTTGTTCCTGGCAATGAAAGATAGAAAAGCATTTAGTGTATCAAGTGGTTCATCCCAGATGATAAAAAGATCATATATGTATCATGTCAAGAATATAAGATGTTATGTCCAAATCTCATTTATATCAGTCCAAATATGGTGTGCCTCCCATCACCCCATGAAGATTCCAACGTAACTGGGAACAAAGCAACTCCCCATTGCTGTACCAGTGAGATGTCTATACCATTGATCACCAAATAGAAAGAAGTTGTTCTCAAGACAAAAACGTAACATGCTAAGTAACATCATGAGATGGTCATACAGAAACAAAGGTTTGTTCCTAAAGAAATATCTGCAAGCCTCTATGCCCAAGTGAGGTTAATTCAGGTGTATAACGATATAATATCACTGGTAACCAAAAAATAGTGGGTTTTCCAAGGGATATCCTGATTCTTAGTGATAACATCTGTACTGTATCTACAGTATGCAGGCAAACTTAGGACATAGGGAAGTAAAAAATAAGCCAGATCAGTGGATGTATTTTCCAGAGACTGTTATTGGCTGAGATAATTGGACTGCCGTGAGAGTTCTCCCTATCCTTGTGGATTTTTGGTAACATGTAGAAATATGTATCGTGGGCGTGTCAACATGTAAAAACAGAAATTCTTCCATATCTAAAAGACCTTTCTCATGCCATTTTTAATGGCAGTGAGTGATACTCTTTGATGGTGTGTCTGTATGCCACCAGGGAAGATTTCACACAGTTTCCTGTTGATATGTGGAATCACCCCATAACACTACATTACACCCCTGGTCTGCCGGTTTAATTACAAATGAGGGATCCTTCCTTAATGAGTTCTTTGTCCTGCAGTAAGGTTTTCTGCTAAACTGTTAGTGCTATTACACCATATTTTCATGAGCTTGTGAAATACCACCTCATGAAAACAGTCTATGCTATAATGGGGATTGATAAGATTGCATTTCGATTTGGCCTCAAATCACTCTTTATGGTTCTATTTCTAGACCTAGATTACATAAAAGATTACTTTCATCTATCTAATATCTACAGACCATCCTTCAATTCTCTCAGTAATGCCAAACCTTCTATGTTCTTTAACACCTTGTCTGCTCATGACAAGCTCAGATCGCCATGAGGCACGGTGGCGCTGTGCTTATGATGAGCTGAGCTTGCCATGACCACCGCGGGGCTCCCACGTGGGGATAATTCCCCTGCTGTGCTGAGCATTCCACATAAACGGGCGTGGTCATGACTAGCTCAGCTCGTCATGAGCACAGCGCCACCGTGCAGCTTGACGAGCACCCTCCTCCCCCCAGACCCGTGGGGGAATTAGCCCCAAGGCGAAGGGGTTAATAAATACTCTGTCAAAAGTATGATCATGCATTTCAGTTCTCAGCAAGGTACCAGCAAAACGTTTTTTAACCTTCTATGATGTGAAACCCTTTGAAAGTTTTAAATGAATAGGAACAATTCAATATGACATTTGGTAATTAAAATTTGCTACCTGAAAAAAGGCCAGACCTAGTTCCAGCAAAGACTGTTCATCACTTCTAAGTTGGGATGATCATTTTACAACATTGATATGATCCTCACCCATCATTTGTTCCTTCTTTTCTGCCGTGTATTTCTCCCATGTGGTAAAGCATCTTTTGTTTTTGCTGAACCCACCTGTTTGGATTTTGTATCTCTGCTGTTGCTTCTAACTAAATATATCAATCGGGTATACATCAATGTCATCATGTTTAGGGGAGAAACACATTCTGTTAACCAGTGTTGAAGTGCTCAAAGTCCTAAGGCTTGCAAAAAGTGGAGGTGAGCAGGCAAAAACTTGGGGAATATCAGTCTAAGAATGACAGGTCTAACAACACGTCAACGTCATGTTTATCTGGTCCTTTAGTATTACCCACGCCCTGCCTTCTCAAAGCTCATCCCAGCTCCTCCCTGTATGAACCTCCATGACATCACAGGAAGAGGCACTAACTTTGACCCCTTGTACAAACTATTCACCATGTTTTTAAACAGTCCATGTTGAAAATAGTATCCTCTGCCTATAACTAATCAGTAATTGAGAATATCATAGAGTGCTTAAAATAAAGCCTGTCTACACTTGATTACACCTTGTTGAACTTGGCCGTCTTGTCAGAGACTCCCTCCAAACATGTTGCCTTTACCAGTCCTGTTTTCTGAATTCGTGTTTTTGGACATTAGGACTCTACACACTTTACCACAGCTAACCGATGCTGAGGTGCTTGTGCTCTCTCCCTAAAACTTGGTAACATTGTCCTACACCTGATTGGCACAGTTATTTACTTGTAAGTCCCTAGTATATGGTACTAAATGTACCCATGGGGAACATCCATTACAACGCAACTATTACAACGTAGTGCTATTACAACGCAGGTATTACAACATAATTTCTATTACAACGCATGTTTTTACAACGCATGGTGTTACAACGCTAATGCTATTACAACGCATGTATTTACATCGTATTTTATTTTTTCTAATTTATTTTGGGTATTTAGATACATAGTTATTTATATTTTAATTTTATTTAATTATTATTTATTTAGTAATAATTTTTTATTGTTTATAAAAATAATTACATTTTATATATAATAAAAAATAATTATAATAGTTAGTGATTATTAGAAGATTTTTATATATTAATTTTTTTAAATTATTATTTATTTAGTAATAATTTTTTATTGTTTCTAAAATTAATTACATTTTATATATAATATAAAAATAATTTTAATAGTTAGTGATTATTAGAACATTTTGGGTATTTCAGATATATAGCTATTTATATATTAATTTTATTTAATTATTATTTATTTAGTAATAATTTTTTAATAATAATTTTTATGGGGGTATTAAGATAAATATATTTTTTATAATTATATTATTTGTTTTAGATAGATATATATATATATATTTATTTAGTTTATTAGTTTTTTAAACATGTAGGAAGTATTAATATTCAGGAAACTATTTATTAAAAATTAAGTATTAATACTCAGGTATTTTTTGCAACATAAATATCATGTTTGTTATTATATTATTTTTTGGTAGTTTAAATTAAATATTAAATAAAATTAAAAAGTAAAGAAGATTAAAAAATCAAGTATTAATACTCTGGTTTTTACTTAAAAATAGAATACATTTTTGTAGAATGTTACATTTGTAATAATTAAATCAATAAAATATTCTTTTTTGTTTATTATATTTTTTATCTAATAACAATACTTTTTTAATCATTTTTAGATTCATATTTATACTTTTTCCCACGCTTTTGTATTGATTTCAATGAAGCGTTTTGTCCTTTATTTATTTCGATGACGTCTTCAATGCGATCCGCGGGACAGTTTGGTATGCTTTTAAAACAACTGATGCAGGAGGGAGAAGAAGGAAATAAGTGTAGACAAATGGTAAGTGATAAAAAACATAATTTTTGATGACTTTATTTTAATTAATAACGTTAAAAATAAAAATAATAAAAGTAGAAACCACATTTAGTTCGATTTAAATTTTGTTTATTGATGTTAATAAATGTAAAAAAAATATATATATTTTTATTTCAATTGCAAACATTTTTATGATTTTTTTTATTAACAAATTAAAGATTTAGGAATTAATATAAACATATGATACATTTTAATGTAATTGTCCATTTTCTATTTTGATGTTTTTGGATGACGTCTTCACGTTAACGTCGACGCAAGCCGCCATCTTGGATTTTCCGATTGCTGGAAGTAGCAGGAAGCTGATCTGCGCTAAAGGTAGGAAACTTTTCAAACTTATTTTACACTAAAACATAGTTAAAAAGATATGTATAATGTAATGAGAGGTTAAGTAGAGGTTGCTTATTAAACTAATAGTTGTTTTGATTATATTTCAACATGTCGCCGAACATTTCACTGTTATATGCCATCGTCGGGTTATTTTACGGGAAAAATAAATGGTAAATATGTTGGTAAACATATAGTGATGATATATATTGTATACATTTTGAACGTAATATGTTTTGTGTAGTTGTAGATATGTTTGGATTCTTTTCATTAGACGAACACAGATAGGAAAGGTTAGAAACAATTTATGGGAAAACTGATTGCATTTGGCTTGGTATGTATTAGAGAAAACTGGTTTCTTTGGATTTAAAAGAGAGTTCGTTTTTCAAAAACCATGCAAGGTTTCGTTTGTTTGCTTTTTAGAGAATTTAGAAAAATTTTCTCAATTGATTGATATGGTTACATTTTCATGTTTACGTTTTGTTTGAGAGAGTTGACATCGAGGTCCGTAATTTAAGAAAGAAATTGTTTACATATTGGAAAAAAGATGATTTTTCATTGCAAGTAGTAATTATTATTTCGTAAAAATGCCAATTAGATTTTTTTAGTTAGTGAGAAATACTGCAGTTAGGTTGTTTAGTTAGCGAGAAATACTGCAGTTAGGTTGTTGTGAAATAAATAATGACATTTTACATAATTTAATAGTTACACAAGGTAATATTTTTTTGGGAAGATTTGTTAAAAACAAACAAAAATGCTATAAATTTAAGCTTAGAATAAAAAGTATCTTAGCTTTTAAAAAACTTTTTCTGTTTGAAATAGCACAGAAATTTATGAAAAATATAAAAAATAAACAGATATATTTTTCGATATTAGTACCAGTTTACTAATAGAATTTTTCACAAGCCAGCATCACTTTTCTCAAATAAAGGGGTGTCTTTTTGTATAGCATATATTTTCTTTGAACGTTCAAAATGTTTACAACATTTAAAATAAATGGAATGAAAATTATTTCCATTTTAGTTTTGAAAAAGATTTATAAAAACTATTATGCTAGGGTTTTGTTCTTATGAAAGAGATAAGAAAAGAAATTTTTCTTATTTTTAACAGGTGTCGTTTGAAAAAAAAAATTGTAAAAAAGGTAAGGGAACCCGACAAGTAATAATTTAAAAAATGTTTTAAAAAATGTCAAATGAATTAAAAAATTTAAAAATTAATTTAGGGCAAAGCAGGAAAGTAAGTTAGAGAAAAAAAAGTTAAAAATGTAAAATATTAGCAACATTCTTTAGGTAGTCCAAAGCCACACACAACGAAAATTGTTGTAGTATACCCAATAGTCTCTCAGACATTTCCTTTGTTTGCCTTGAAGGACGTGGGTTTAGAATACCTGACAATGCCTGAGCAAGTCTCATTTCTTGAAAACTTTGCTCCTTCTTCAAAGTTTTCAGGAAAGAGTAGAAATTAGGATGGTGTTTGCCAATCGTGTGACTGAAGGAGTTATGCCATCCCTCTATGGCATTATTTGTTTTTGCACCACCTTCTAAGCAGGTTGAGTAGCAATTCCACCACTCCACATGGTAACGTGGCTTCCTCCTGCGACCCGACCTGCCTAGACGTCCAATCCATGTGTCTTCGAAATAATTTAAAATGGGTGCCAATTTTTCCTCATTTTCTACAAAATATTCTGACTCTGAAATTGCTGTGTAGTAGTCATCTACACTATCAGGTGGTACAAAACAAAGTGCAGTTAATTTTTTTAGTTCTACTTGTAATTTACTATCAGACGAGTAATCTGCAACCAGGGATGTTTTTTGAAGTTTACGCCAATATGCCTGGGAAAAATGAAAAAAACATCCCTGAATTTAGGTATCCGCGTACAATTTGTTGATGACATTCATCATTGTCAATTCAAAATCTAATATGATTTTCCTAGGACTTTTTCCAGAAGTTTTTTCTTTAATTACTGATAAGAACTCAGTATAGGTTGCAGATTGCTTATCTGGTAGTAAACTGTATACTAAAGGAACTACATTATTATTAATTTGAGCATGAATACTGTAAATTTCGGTGAATGGATGGGGTGTACTTTTAAACGTCCCATCCATCATCCAAATTTCTGTATTTTCTAATTAAAAAAGGTTACGGGGAGTGCTAAATATTAACATGCGTTTGAGAGGGTTTTGGTTATCATACAGTAGAAAAGGTTCATTAGAGAAAGAAAGAGTTAAATCATGAGGAATTACAATGTCAGCAAAAGTTTGAGGAGTAACAGTTTGTGTGTTACTTGCCTGCTTTTTTCTTTGAATTATTCTACGCAAATTTGGGATTGTTGGCATATTACAAGCAACATGTCCAGGGACATGTTGTGCAACCTCTCTCAAAATTTGACCAGGAGTTTGATTGGAGGTGCATGCAATATCTTTCATTTCATTGATGGTATCGCGTATTTCAATCTCCATTGCAGAGGCAGAGTGGTTCTTACCACAATCTCACCAACAGTAACCGCTCTGCCGCTGCAATGGGCTGTATAATATTGTACACACCTCCAATGTCTCCTTGGTTCACTTAGCCTCTCATTACAGTATACATACCCACAATGTTTAAGTAGTCTGTTCCCTTTTCGAGATTTGGTGTAAGTTGCAGTAGTTTGGCTTGCCATTTCCTGTTGAAAAATGGAAATGTAAATTATATTAAAATGATGATACACACATTTTTGAATTTTCTTAATTACACATATTTTGAAATATATATTTGCTTTTTATGCAGATGTTAATTTTATTTAGTTTTAAGGTTGTTTAGAAATATGGCAAATGTTATTATTATACTGCAATTTCTTTCAATATGCAATGATGTGGAGTTTGAATAGTAAGAGGCATTTTAACACTATCCAGCACTTTCCCTACTCATGCACTTGCACAGAGTAGGAATAGTAAGTGGTACATTTTCACAAACCAGCACTTTCTCTGATTAGCCACTTACCTGGAGTTTTAATAGTAAGTTGCAATAGAAAACTATCCAGCACTTTCTCTACTCATGCACTTTCATGGTCTTGTAATAGTGATTGGCTTTTTTTAAACTAACCAGCACTTTCTCTAAATATACACTTACTTGGAGTTAGAATAGTAAATGGCACTTGGACACTATCCAGCACTTTCCCTACTCATGCACTTTCACAGAGTAGGAATAGTAATTGGCACTTTTTCACTAACCTGCACTTTCTCTGATTATGCACTTAACTGGAGTTAGAATAGTAAATGGCACTTGGACACTATCCCGCACTTTCCCTACTCATGCACTTTCACAGAGAAGAAATAGTAATTGGCACTTTCTTACTAACCAGCACTTTCTCTGATTATGCACTTACTTGGAGTTAGAATAGTAAATGGCACTTGGACACTATCCCGCACTTTCTCTACTCATGCACTTTCACAGAGTAGAAATAGTAATTGGCACTTTTTCACTAACCCACACTTTCTCTGATTATGCACTTACTTGGAGTTAGAATAGTAAATGGCACTTGGACACTATCCCGCACTTTTTCTACTCTTGCACTTTCACAGAGTTGGGATAGTAATTGATTCATTTTACTACTTATGATTCTGCACTTATAATGCTTTTTACATTGATTATTAATTGCTCTGAAATATGATAGTTAGATATTTTTATTTCTGAAAATTACCTTGTGTTTTGGAAGGTTCTGTTTCAAAAACTGTTCAAAAAAGTTTTGGTATTTGCTGGCTTTTTGCTGATCTGTGCCTTGGAGTGCTTTCTGGTTGGCTGTGAAGAAAACAAGTAGAGAAGGTGTTCAATGTTTAGAAAATCTATCATTTTTTTGGGGTGCTCTATATATATATGTGGAGGAAAAGCATTTACCTTTAAGCATGTTTATAAATATGGCACATGACATTATTATACTGCTCTTTCTTTCAATATGCAATGATGTGGAGTTTGAATTGTAAGAGGTACTTTAACACTATCCAGCACTTTTCCTTTTCATGCACTTGCACAGACTTGGAATAGTAAGTGGTACATTTTCACTATCCAGCACTTTCTCTGAATAGGCACTTACCTGGAGTTACAATAGTAAGTTGCAATAGGAAACTATCCAGCACTTTCTCTACTCATGCACTTTCATGGTCTTGTAATAGTGATTTGCTTTTTTTAAACTAAGCAGCACTTTCTCAAAATATGCACTTACTTGAAGTTAGAATAGTAAATGGCACTTGGACACTATCCCGCACTTTCCCTACTCATGCACTTTCACAGAGTAGAAATAGTAATTGGCACTTTCTCACTAACCAGCACTTTCTCTCAATATGCAGTTACCTGGAGTTAGAATAGTAACTAGCAATAGGACACTATCCCGCACTTTTTCTACTCTTGCACTTTCACAGAGTTGAGATAGTATTTGATTTATTTTACTACTTAAGATTCTGCACTTTTAATGCTTTTTACATTGATTATTAATTGCTCTGAAATATGATACTTAGATATTTTTATGTATGAAAATTACCTTGTGTTTTGGAAGGTTCTTTTGGAAAAACTGTTCAAAATAGTTTTGGTATTGGCTGGCTTTTTGCTGATCTGTGCTTTGGAGTGCTTTCTGGTTGGCTGTGAAGAAAACAAGTAGAAAAGGTGTTCAATGCTAAGAAAATCTATCATTTGTTTGGGTGCTCTATATATATGTGGGGGAAAAGTATTTACCTTTAAGCATGTTTATAAATATGGCACATGACATTATTATACTGCTCTTTCTTTCAATATGCAATGATGTGGAGTTTGAATTGTAAGAGGCACTTTAACACTATCCAGCACTTTTCCTTTTCATGCACTTGCACAGAGTTGGAATAGTAAGTGGTACATTTTCACTATCCAGCACTTTCTCTGAATAGGCACTTACCTGGAGTTAGAATAGTAAGTTGCAATAGGAAACTATCCAGCACTTTCTCTACTCATGCACTTTCATGGTCTTATAATAGTGATTGGCTTTTTTTAAACTAACCAGCACTTTCTCAAAATATGCACTTACTTGGATTTAGAATAGTAAATGGCACTTGGACACTATCCCGCACTTTCCCTACTCATGCACTTTCACAGAGTAGAAATAGTAATTGGCACTTTTTCAATAACCAGTACTTTCTCTGATTATGCACTTACCTGGAGTTAGAATAGTAAATGGCACTTGGACACTATCCTGCACTTTCTCTACTCATGCACTTTCACAGAGTAGAAATAGTAATTGGCACTTTTTCACTAACCAGCACTTTCTCTGATTATGCACTTACCTGGAGTTAGAATAGTAACTAGCAATAGGACATTATCCCGTACTTTTACTACTCTTGCACTTTCACAGAGTTGAGATAGTAATTGATTCATTTTACTACTTATCATTCTGCACTTTTAATGCTTTTTACATTGATTATTAATTGCTCTGAAATATAATACTTAGATATTTTTATTTATGAAAATTACCTTGTGTTTTGGAAGGTTCTTTTTGAAAAACTGTTCAAAATAGTTTTGGTATTGGCTGGCTTTTTGCTGATCTGTGCCTTGGAGTGCTTTCTGGTTGGCTGTGAAGAAAACAAGTAGAAAAGGTGTTCAATGCTTAGAAAATGTATCACTTTTTTTTGGGTGCTCTATATATATATGTGGAGGAAAAGCATTTACCTTTTAGCATGTTTATAAATATGGCACATGACATTATTATACTGCTCTTTCTTTCAATATGCAATGATGTGGAGTTTGAATTGTAAGACGCACTTTAACACTATCCAGCACTTTTCCTTTTCATGCACTTGCACAGACTTGGAATAGTAAGTGGTACATTTTCACTGTCCAGTACTTTCTCTGAATAGGCACTTACCTTGAGTTACAATAGTAAGTTGCAATAGAAAACTATCCAGCACTTTCTCTACTCATGCACTTTTATGGTCTTGTAATAGTGATTGGCTTTTTTTAAACTAACCAGCACTTTCTCTAAATATGCACTTACTTGGAGTTAGAATAGTAAATGGCACTTGGACACTATCCCGCACTTTCCCTACTCATGCACTTTCACAGAGTAGAAATAGTAATTGGCACTTTTTCACTAACCAGTACTTTCTCTGATTATGCACTTACCTGGAGTTAGAATAGTAAATGGCACTTGGACACTATCCCGCACTTTCCCTACTCATGCACTTTCACAGAGTAGAAATAGTAATTGGCACTTTCTCACTAACCAGCACTTTCTCTGATTATGCACTTACCTGGAGTTAGAATAGTAACTAGCAATAGGACATTATCCCGCACTTTTTCTACTCTTGCACTTTCACAGACTTGAGATAGTATTTGATTCATTTTACTACTTATGATTCTGCACTTTTAATGCTTTTTACATTGATTATTAATTGCTCTGAAATATGATACTTAGATATTTTTATGTATGAAAATTACCTTGTGTTTTGGAAGGTTCTTTTTGAAAAACTGTTCAAAATAGTTTTGGTATTGGCTGGCTTTTTGCTGATCTGTGCCTTGGAGTGGTTTCTGGTTGGCTGTGAAGAAAACAAGTAGAAAAGGCGTTCAATGCTTAGAAAATGTATCACTTTTTTTTGGGTGCTCTATATATATGTGGGGGAAAAGCATTTACGTTTAAGCATGTTTGTAAATTTGGCACATGTTATTATTATACTGCTCTTTTTTTCAATATGCAATGATGTGCAGTTTGAATTGTAAGAGGCACTTTAACACTATCCAGCACTTTCCCTTCTCATGCACTTGCACAGAGTAGGAATAGTAAGTGGTACATTTTCATTATCCAGCACTTTCTCTAATTAGCCAGTTACCTGCAGTTAGAATAGTAAATGGCACTTGGACACTATCCAGCACTTTTCTACTCATGCACTTTCTTAGAGTAGAAATAGTAATTGGCACTTTTTCACTAACCAGCTCTTACTCTGATTATGCACTTACCTGGAGTTAGAATAGTAAATGGCACTTGGACACTATCCCGCACTTTCCCTACTCATGCACTTTCACAGAGTAGGAATAGTAATTGGCACTTTTTCACTAACCAACACTTTTTCTGAATATGCACTTACTTGAAGTTAGAATAGTAAATGGCACTTGGACACTATCCCGCACTTTTACTACTCTTGCACTTTCACAAAGTTGAGATAGAAATTGATTCATTTTACTACTTATGATTCTGCACTTATAATGCGTTTTACATTGATTTTTAATTGCTCTGAAATATGATACTTAGATGTGTTTATTAATGAAAATTACCTTGTGTTTTGGAAGGTTTTTTTTTAAAAACTGTTCAAAATAGTTTTGGTATTGGCTGGCTTTTTGCTGATCTGTGCCTTGGAGTGCTTTCTGGTTGGCTGTGAAGAAAACAAGTAGAAAAGGTGTTCAATGCTTAGAAAGTGTATCATTTTTTTGGGTGCTCTATATATATGTGGGGGAAAAGCATTTACCTTGAAGGATGTTTAGAAATATGGTACATGTTAATATTATACTGCACTTTGTTTCCATATGCAATGATGTGGAGTTTGAATAGTAAGAGGCACTTTAACACTATCCAGCACTTTCCCTACTCATGCACTTGCACAGAGTAGGAAGAGTAAGTGAACCATTTTCACTATCCAGCACTTTCTCTGAATAGGCACTTACCTGGAGTTAGAATAGTAAGTTGCAATAGGAAACTATCTAGCACTTTCTCTTCTCATGCACTTTCATGGTCTCGTAATAGTGATTGGCTTTTTTAAACTAACCAGCACTTTTTCTGAATATGTACTTACTTGGAGTTAGAATAGTAAATGGCACTTGGACACTATCCAGCACTTTTCTACTCATGCACTTTCACAGAGTAGAAATAGTAATTGGCACTTTCTCACTAACCAGCACTTTCTCTGATTATGCACTTACCTGGAGTTAGAATAGTAACTAGCAATAGGACACTATCCCGCACTTTTACTACTCTTGCATTTTCACAGAGTTGAGATAGTAATTGATTCATTTTACTACTTAAGATTCTGCACTTAAAATGCTTTTTACATTGATTTTTAATTGCTCTAAAATATGATACTTAGATGTGTTTATTTATGAAAATTACCTTGTGTTTTGAAAGGTTCTTTTTGAAAAACTGTTCCAAATAGTTTTGCTATTGGCTGGCTTTTTACTGATCTATGCCTTGGAGTGCTTTCTGGTTGGCTGTGAAGAAAACAAGTAGAAAAGGTGTTCAATGCTTAGAAAGTGTATCATTTTTTTGGGTGCTCTATATATATGTGGGGGAAAAGCATTTACCTTGAAGGATGTTTAGAAATATGGTACATGTTATTATTATACTGCACTTTGTTTCCATATGCAATGATGTGGAGTATGAATAGTAAGAGGCACTTTAACACTATCCAGCACTTTCCCTACTCATGCACTTGCACAGAGTAGGAATAGTAAGTGGTACATTTTCACTATCCAGCACTTTCTCTGAATAGGCACTTACCTGGAGTTAGAATAGTAAGTTGCAATAGGAAACTATCTAGCACTTTCTCTTCTCATGCACTTTCATGGTCTCGTAATAGTGATTGGCTTTTTTAAACTAACCAGCACTTTTTCTGAATATGCACTTACTTGGAGTTAGAATAGTAAATGGCACTTGGACACTATCCAGCACTTTTCTACTCATGCACTTTCACAGAGTAGAAATAGTAATTGGCACTTTCTCACTAACCAGCACTTTCTCTGATTATGCACTTACCTGGAGTTAGAATAGTAACTAGCAATAGGACACTATCCCGCACTTTTACTACTCTTGCATTTTCACAGAGTTGAGATAGTAATTGATTCATTTTACTACTTAAGATTCTGCACTTAAAATGCTTTTTACATTGATTTTTAATTGCTCTGAAATATGATACTTAGATGTGTTTATTTATGAAAATTACCTTGTGTTTTGAAAGGTTCTTTTTGAAAAACTGTTCCAAATAGTTTTGCTATTGGCTGGCTTTCTGTTGATCTGTGCCTTGGAGTGCTTTCTGGTTGGCTGTGAAGAAAACAAGTAGAAAAGGCGTTTAATGCTTAGAAAATGTATCATTTTGTTTCCATATGCAATGAGGTGGAGTATGAATAGTAAGAGGCACTTTAACACTATCCAGCACTTTCCCTACTCATGCACTTGCACAGAGTAGGAATAGTAAGTAGTACATTTTCACTATCCAGCACTTTCTCTGAATAGGCACTTACCTGGAGTTAGAATAGTAAGTTGCAATAGGAAACTATCTAGCACTTTCTCTTCTCATGCACTTTCATGGTCTCGTAATAGTGATTGGCTTTTTTAAACTAACCAGCACTTTTTCTGAATATGCACTTACTTGGAGTTAGAATAGTAAATGGCACTTGGACACTATCCAGCACTTTTCTACTCATGCACTTTCACAGAGTAGAAATAGTAATTGGCACTTTCTCACTAACCAGCACTTTCTCTGATTATGCACTTACCTGGAGTTAGAATAGTAACTAGCAATAGGACACTATCCCGCACTTTTACTACTCTTGCATTTTCACAGAGTTGAGATAGTAATTGATTCATTTTACTACTTAAGATTCTGCACTTAAAATGCTTTTTACATTGATTTTTAATTGCTCTGAAATATGATACTTAGATGTGTTTATTTATGAAAATTACCTTGTGTTTTGAAAGGTTCTTTTTGAAAAACTGTTCCAAATAGTTTTGCTATTGGCTGGCTTTCTGTTGATCTGTGCCTTGGAGTGCTTTCTGGTTGGCTGTGAAGAAAACAAGTAGAAAAGGCGTTTAATGCTTAGAAAATGTATCATTTTTTTGGCTGCTCTATATATATGTGGAGGAAAAGCATTTACCTTTAAGCATGTTTATAAATATGGCAAATGTTATTATTATACTGCACTTATAATGTTTGGAACATTGCTTTTCAATTACTATGAAATCTGTAAATGCAATGTATGTATTTATGGAAATTACCTCGGTTTTATGAAGGTTGTTTTTCACAAATTCATCAAAATACTTTCGATTTTGGTTGTTTTTTCGACGTCCTGTGGCTTTTGCTACTTCTTCGGTTTGACTATAAACAATACAATTTCAAAAGTTTTATTTCACTGTGGTGTTTTTTAATCATTTAAAAAACGAAAAAATAATTTATTTGTGGACATTATCGTACGATTTTGTATTAGCAGTTTTTTTTTTACTTTTTCCTATGAAAGGGAACCTTATTCTTTATGTATATAAATACTCTATACACTGTATTTTCTTTCCGTTTAATCATATTTATTTTTAGTATTTGGGGTTATTTAATGAACTGAGTGGGGGTATATAGAGGGTTCGTTTTTTTACGTGCTTTGTTATTTTCGTTTAATTAAATTAATTTAAACAAATAATTTATATTTTTATAAACAGTTCTTTTATTTCGAATTTTTTACTATACAGTTAATGTTCCAATTATTGGTTAAATATTTTTCTATAATCCACTTTATTTAATGGAATTATCAATTTTTGTTTTCCAGTTGGGTCTGCTTGAGATAATATTTCAGTACACTTTTGAAATATATGTATTAATTAATAATAAATCGTTTAGCATGCATTTGGATGTACTAATTAATAAATATTACTTTTAAGTCATCTCTCATTAGTTTAGAAATGTTTCCGTTTCTATAAATTAGTTATTAAACTGTTTATTTGTTATCGAAATATTTTAAATCGTTTTATTAATTATAATATGTTTATCGTACATTATATAAATTTATTTCTCTTAAAATAATTTTTATCTCTTATTTCCGTTCACAATGTTAACAAAAAAACGAATTAACCTTACATATTATCTTTTAAGTGTAACTAAATTAATGTATACTACTATATTAATTTATATAATATTTAAACAGTTTTTAATAATATTACGCTAATAATATGTTAACCTAAAACATTTTAGCAAATCGTTTTAAATAACTTACTGTTGTATGAAATAGAAATGCTTCTACGGTCGCTTTCGGTGATATTTATGTCAAGAGGTCAGAGGGTCAGGTTTTCACGTCTGATTACTCTGCTAGTTGATAATCAACTGTTTTCAAAATGGTGGGATACGTCTATTTATAAGTTTTCTTCATTAGCATTATATTTGTCGTAAATTATATTGTTTTCTATCATTTTTTTGGGGGATTCATTTTATGAGGAAACCTATAATTTAAATTGTTTTATTTAAAAGTAAGCTTCACAAACTTTCGTTCCGTTTTAGCATCCATTTTGAATGTCTTGTTGACATTGGAGGGCATGGAAATAGTAGATGGACAATTTTTTTCATTGCTGTGTTTAAAATGGCGTTCATTTGTTTGTAAGGTCATTATTTTTGTCCATCAACTATTGAAAACTCTTAATTTTTCTTGATATCCTAAAATTATATATATATTCTTCTGAGTTGTTACGGAATTGCATGGTATACAGTATTATTTTAAGTACTCGAGTATTAATTTATTAATGTTTTAAATCGGTATCGTATTATTATTATAATTTTTGCACCCATTTTTAAATATACTTAGCCAGCCCTAACCTCTATTTTCCATGTAAGCCGTATTAGGTATTATTTAATAAAATTTAATTATATATTTTCTTTGTGTGTCATTATAGTATTCGATGTTAAATAGTATTATTTTTTATAATCAGGTATTAATTTATTAAATAATTAAATCTGTTTTATAATACTCGGGTATTATTAAAATAAATAATTAAATCGGAATCGTAATATTATAGTAGTTTTATGACCCGTTTTTTAATACACTTACCCACCCAAAACCCCTAATTTCCCTGCATCCCGTGACAGATTTTAGATTACAAAAAATAAAAAAATTATATGTAATGGTATGCGTTGTAATTTATTATTTTTTAATACTCGGGTATTAATTTATTAAATAATTAAATCGGAATCGTGATATTATAGTACTTTTATGACCCGTTTTTTAATACACTTACCCACCCAAAACCCCTAATTTCCCTGCATCCCGTGCCAGATTTTAGATTACAAAAAAAAAAAAATTATATGTAATGGTATGCGTTGTAATTTATTATTTTTTAATACTCGGGTATTAATTTATTAAATAATTAAATCGGAATCGTAATATTATAGTAGTTTTATGACCCGTTTTTTAATACACTTACCCACCCAAAACCCCTAATTTCCCTGCATCCCGTGCCAGATTTTAGATTACAAAAAATAAAAAAATTATATGTAATGGTATGCGTTGTAATTTATTATTTTTTAATACTTGGGTATTAATTTATTAAATAATTAAATCGGAATCGTAATATTATAGTAGTTTTATGACCCGTTTTTTAATACACTTACCCACCCAAAACCCCTAATTTCCCTGCATCCCGTGCCAGATTTTAGATTACAAAAAAAAAAATATTATATGTAATGGTATGCGTTGTAATAAAATGCGTTGTAATAGTTCTTTTTAATCAGTAACACTATTTTACGATGTAATAGCATGCGTTGTAAAAAATCGCGTTGTAATAACATTTGCGTTGTAAAAAATGCGATGTAAAAGCATGCGTTGTAATAACATGCGTTGTAGTGACACCAATCCCTACCCATGGTCTGTAAATTAAACTCTACTAGTTGGCCTGCAGCACTCATTGTGCCACCCACTAAAGTAGCGCTTTAAAACATGCCTCGGGCCTGCCATTGCAGTCTTTAGTGCAGTTGTGAACTGCCCATTTGACCTGGCAAAAAAAACCTTTTTCCAGGCCTAAACCTCCCTTTTTAATACATATAAGTCACCCCTAAACTGTGTGTTAAACAACCCATAGGTTAGGGTGCACTGTATTTAAAATGTGGAACATATGTTTCTAAGTTTTACATGTCCTGGTTGTGAAAAACTGCTAAATTTGTTTTCCACTACAGTAAGGCCTGCCTTTCCCACAGATTAACATTGGGTTACTGTTAGAAATGGGGGTATTTAGCTGGCAGTGGTCAATCAAGGACATAGGTACCTTTGTCCAAATAGGGACCCTTGCTTCTAGAGTGGGTGACGGAAATACTCACTTTGGATAACCCCTGCTCACCCCTGGGTAGCTTGGCACGAGCAGACAGACTTATGAAGGAAGTAACCTGTTTAGGGTCACCGTGGTCACTAATGACCACCTCTCAGCCTTCAATACCAAATGAAGAGTCGATCAGAGAGTAGAAAATACAAACCAAGAACTGTTTATTTTCTACACTCAGAGCAGAGCCCGGTCTACCGAGTTGATAGAAGTGCTGCATAGAGGACTAAAATTGAAAAGCATAGAGATACATTATGTACGTTTCGTAACTGGGCTAAAACTCGCCCATAGTGGCATTTTCCAGGCAGGTGCTGCTAAGCAATGGAATAAAAAAAAACTTTCTCAGCACTCGTATCTTACACAAAGTTGCAAAGTCCAAGGTTGTTCCAGTCGGACCAATCACCAGACTAGTGGGAGAAGGTCTATGTAGTGAGAAAAGTATCCGATAAGCACTACCCCACACCACCAAGGAGCACCTGGAAGCCATTGCATTGTTCACCCTCACCTTACAGGTAGGTAGCCATTTTCACAGTGAGGGTGTTTGTGGGAGGGAAGCCTGCACTACTACTCTCACTATGCCCCCTGTCCCACACCCCAGCACGATGGAACCCTCCCCCCACACCACCCAGGAGCACCTGGAAGCCATTGCATTGTTCTCCCTCACCGTACAGTAAGGTAGCCATCTTGCTTGGGAGGCTTGTATGTGGGAGGGAGGCCTGTACTCCAAGCACTTTGAAGCCATTGCATTGTTCACTAAACAAACTTACAGGTAGGTAGCCATTTTCACAGTGAAGGTGTTTGTGGGAGGGAGACCTGTACTACTACTCCCACCATGCCCCCTGTCCCACACCCCAGCAGCATGGAGCACTCCCTCCCTCCCACAAGCACTTTAAATCCATTGCAGTACACCAAACAAACTTACAGGTAGGTAGCCATCTGCACTGGGAGGCCTTTATGTGGGAGGGAGGCCTGTACTCCTACTCACACCATGCCCCCTGTCCCACACCCCAGCAGCATGGAGCACTCCATTCCACCCAGGAGCACCTGGAAGCCATTGCATTGTTCACCAAACAAAGTTGCAGGTAGGTAGCCATCTTCCCTGGGCTAGCTGTTTGTGGGTGGGGGACCTGCATCACTACACACAGCACCAATTGCATGCAATGCATCAATACCTGCCATGTACGAGTAATTTATGTAATCTGCATCATGTAATGAGGCACAGTATTGCACTTACAAAAAATAGTGTAGATCCGTCAATTGTGTAGTGTACAGACAGTGGATGACACACAGCTAACATAATTCTTGCACAGTGCACAACACTGACCATTCCCCTTGTAATCCACAGGTGACCAAGCACTCACTGCTGACGACAACAACAACGACCATCAGAGCCAGTCTTCACCCCGGGTACATGGACTCTCGGACGTAGACTCCCAGGATTCTCTGAACGATGCGCTCCAGGCCAGCCCATCTGGTGTGCCAGGGACCAATAGGTCCAAGGCCCCCATCCTCCCCAACACCATGTCTGCTGCAACAACAACTGCACAGCAGCTCCCTGCAGTTACGGCCTGATCCTCCACCGCCGCCGCCACCACCGCCGCCACCGCCGCCATCACCACCACCACCACCACCACCAGTGCCACCTGCAGCACCCTCCCTGTCCCAGGGGATGACCAGCCCACACCAACAGCTGTGGACGGCAGGGAGAGTGTGCGCCCACAGTGGCGAAGCAACAGGTCCGTGGCAGCAGGGCAGGTGGGAGGGCCAGGGTCACCCCCAGACCTCAGGAGGTTGGGACACCATCCCTGGACCACTTCCCCAGAGTCATCAGGGCCTAGGAACAGGTCCAGGGACAAAGTGGCCGGTCTGAAGAACTATTACACAAGCTCATCCTGCTGATGAGGTCCATCGACACCCGCCTTGGACAAATGGTGGACCTCATGGGCCAGCAAGTGGCGTTGCTGAGGGACAGGCCTGTGTTCCAAACAAAGCCTCCGCCCCCCTCTGTTTTGCTGCAGGATGACAGTGCACCATCCTCCCCTGCGGCGACAGAGAGGGGTGAATCCTCAACGCCGCTGGCCATGCAGCAGGGTCCCCCTGGCCAAGCGACCAAGGGGGCGTCCAAAGAAGAGCCTGCGAGTCTCTGGAGGCAAAGCACCAACCAAACTCCAGTCACGGAGCCAGCCCTGATAGCAACCCTCATCCCCACTGCATTGACTGTTTGGACTGTCCTTCCCCACACTGCCTTGTGAATGGTACCTGTCTGTTGGACTGGGTCACCATATCAATGTGGTGTCTACTCTTTCATCTCATTTACCATGACTGTCAACTCACTGCTCCATCACCACCTTCATGTAAATCTACCCACACCCCTCACTGTCAATTTTGTAAATAAAATACCTTTGCACTTCAATTGGTTCAGCTTTGTCTTTAATGCAATTTTTATAGTGTTCAAAATGTCCATAATGTATCCAAAAGATGTACAGTATGTAGGCCTGGATAATTACAAGGCACCTAGGGAGACACAACAAAACAACAGTCACTGGTGTGAGTGTGGCATCACAGACAATACACTACACCAACCATCTACATAAGGCAACAGGCAGACAACCCAATGTGCAACAAGTGTCAACAAACTGAGTCCCATATATATTCACATATGAAATGTCACTGCCACATTTCCACACAAAGGTGACTTTACATGTGCTTGTCTGTATCATCCACACTTAGCCCTTCACGACAACAGCAATCACACCAGACACTGTACAAGTGGTACCACGTCATTCGCCTTCAAGTGAGGTAGCAGGTGATGAGCTGTTGACACATATCAACTCCTTCCTCCTCTCCACTGTCCTCATCACTGGACTCAGGTCTTTGGACAGGCGGGGGCCTTGGGTCCTCATCATCATCCAGGAACAGGGGAATCCCCTTGTGAATGGCCATGTTGTGGAGCATACAGCATGCCACAACGATCTTACAGACCTTACCAGGCGAGTATGACAGTGCAACTCCAGTGCTGTCAAGGCAGCAGAATCTTGACTTGAGCAGACCAAAAGCAACTCAGTGACACAACGGGTCCTGCTATGGGCCTCATTGTACCTGATATCAGCTGGGCTCCTGGGATTATGTAGTGGGCTCAGCAGTCATGGACGGCTGGGATATGCAGAGTCACCTAGGAATGACAAACACACATTGCAATGTTGCACAGGCATAGGGCAGCAGGTCAAACACACAGCATGCCATATTACTAGGCATACTCACCCACATTCCAAGCACGCTCGGGAAGCAGATTTGCCATCATCCGGGGCACAATGCTGTTCCTCAGGATGTACCAGTCATGGGCCGAGCCGGAGAATCTGGCACACACATGCGATATGGTCATGTCTGCCAGGGACACCACCTGCACATTGATCGAGTGATAATGTTTTTGATTACGAAAAATGTGCTCACTCGCCTGTGGTGGCACCAGACCGACATGTGTGCAATTGATGGCACCAACATGGGGGATGTCCCCAAGGGGATAGAAGTCTTCCTTCACACCAGCCAATTCAGCTCCCCTGGGGAAATGTATGTATCTGGCTGCAAGAACATCCCTCAGCACCAGGCTGAACATGGTTTGAAACATCCCTGCAGCGCTGGACACAGTCTCCTGGAAGGAACCAGTTGCAAAAAATGGAGGGCTGCCATCACTTTGTACTTTGGTGTGAAAGCTGTGGGTAGTGGCGGCGAGGCTGCAGGTGAGGCTCCAACAGATCACAAAGGGTCTTCAGTGTGGTTCTGTCTAGGCGGAATTTTCGAATGATCGCAACATCCTCCATGTCCTTCAGCAGTGTAAAGTGACGTATGAGATTAGACCTCTTCCTAGTTGAGATGAAAATGGACACATGTCAATGACAACCATCATGAGATGTCCACAGCACATCCCATTAAGGATGTCACGGAAAAACAAAGATAGCCCTGAGAAATGCGTGACACACCAGGTTACATGGGTGGACGTTTGAGCCACACTGAGGGCACACCTCCCTATTTACCATACAAAAGTGCCTCATTCAACACATAGGTCAATGTGAATGCACACATACTAAACCCCACATTTCACATATGGACGCCTTGTAGCGTACCATCCAGCCAATGTGTGAAAAATGAACATGACTGTCTCATACTCATCTGCTGCACCTGTCACACACCAACGCATCATGTAAACTTGGCACACATCCACAACACAATGATCACAGTAGGCCGCGAACCCTCAATTGTGTGCATGAGCATATATAAAAGCACAAGTAAGTAACAACATCATACAGTGAGACAAGCCACGGTCATCACTGACCCACACCACATTAAATAGTGTACACATTGTTGGGTCCACTTCAACACTGTCACGCATCATCAACCATCAAATGCATAATTGACATGGCAGGGACTACAGACCAATGTACGCCACAAATACCCAAACATGGCACGTGCGCGCACCTGTGGATTTTATAGAATAATGGCATTGTGTGCACAATGATGTGCCCTCCACCATTTTTCCCACTGTGTACTGTTGAAGTGTTCCTGATGGACATTGACATTGCATGTGCCCCAAATCGTGGTAGCTACCACCTGGCCCCAGCGGTGTGTGTCCAGCACCACCCCGTACACAAGTACGGTAGTCATTGGCATGGAGACATGCCCAAATGGTGGTGGGCATGCTACGCCACCCTACTCGCGGTAGCTACCGCCTGGCCCCTGTGGTGTGTGTCCAGCACCACCCCTTACACAAGTGCGGGAGTCATTGGCATGGAGACTTGCCCAAATGGCGGTGGGCATGCTCCGCCACCCTAATCCCAGTAGCTACCGCCTGGCCCCGGCGGTGTGTCACCATCATGGGGCAGTGCCTAAAGCCAATGGGAGTGATGATTGTGGTGGCATGATGCAGTTTTGAAAATCGCGGAAGGCGTGCTCCGCCACCGCGGAGGCGGTCAATGGATGCTTTTGGAAGATGCACCATCACGGTAGCGCACCCCGGGCCCCTGCGGTGCATCACCGCCGTGGAGCATTGCCTACAGCCAAAGGGAGCGATGATTGCAGTGGCATGAAGCAGTTTGGAAAATCGCGGAAGGCATGCATCGCCACCGCAGAGGCGGTCATTGGATGCTTTTGAAAGAGGCAGACCTGGAAAACCAATTGTTGCTGCTTGGCACCTAAGAAACTACCCCAGGGGGCTATAAATCTGTGGGAGGGAGCCTCACATTTCCACTGCTCACAGAGCCTGCTGCCTAGGAGCCTCTCCTGCTGCTGCATCCAGAACCTGCTGCCTGCGACCCTCTCCTGCGGCTGCATCCAGAGCCTGCTGTTTGGGACCCTCTACTGCTGCTGCATCCAGAGGCTGCTGCCTGTGACCCTCTCTTGCTGCTGCATCCAGAGCCTGCTGCCTGGGGCCCTCTCCTGCTGCTGCCTCCAGAGCCTTCTGCCTGGGGCCCTCTCCTGCTGCTGCATCCAGAGCCTGCTGCCTGGGACCCTCTCCTGCTGCTGCCACCACAGCCTGTTGCCTGGGACCCCTCACCACCACCCACTTCCACCACAGGTGTTCCGTGTCCACAGGGATGGCAAGGACAGAGAAGATCCGTGCCAGTCCATTCACAAGCAAGGAGCTGGAGGTCCTGGTGAACGAGGTGCTCGCACAGTACCCAAGGCTGTATGGTGCCCCCAATGTTGTGGTAAGTCATCGTAAAAGGGAGGTGTAGGGCGGGGGGCAGACATGTAGTTGTACTGCTGCAGTAGATGCTTGAGGGTGTGGGGTTGTGTCATACACTGACAAACATGCTGTCTCCAGGGCGAAGGAGTGTGTGTCTCAATGTCACGGTTTTCCCTGCCTGCAGTTGTATGTCTGAGTGGAGTGTGTTACATTGTCAGCCATACAGAGCCACAGGATGCTGGACATGCAGGTGTCAGGACAGTAATTGCTCGACTGATTGTCTCTGTGTGCCTCTGTTGTCCGACTCAGTGTGAACCCAGAGGCTATTCCCAGTGCCCAGCCACCAAGACGAGATCACATCACTGCACTTACTGTGTCCTTACTCTTGTTCATTCACCAAATATGCACCATCGCAGCCCTGTAGAATTGCACACGACCACACTTGTGTAGATGGATATTTTGTTGGTGAGTCCATGTGCCCCGATGCCACACGCATGACATACACATATGTTCACAGGACATGCTCATTGAATGCTGCCCACAGACAAATGTCGATATGTGATGTATGTAGTGGCCAGACATGCATAGGACTAGAGATGTGTGCAGAGGGGGTTCAGTGCAATTAACCTGCATGTGTGTGAGATTATCAGGGACCCTGTACGCCATCATAAATGCATGCAGCCACGTCTGCTTGGCCCATGCAGAGTGCCCTTGTGAGGTGTACCCCAGTTTGGGATGGAGGGAGATTACATTTGTTAATGAGTCTGTGTCTTGCTAAGTTTCTACTGTACTAATAGATGTTGGTACATGACGCTGTATCACTGATCATTTTCCCTTCTTTTCTCCCAAGCCTGCAGCTCAAGGTACACCAGCATAAGGCCATGTGGAGGGCCACTGCAGCAAAGGTACAAGCCCTGGGGGTATCTAACCGATGACGCACCCACTGCCACAATAGGTGGGACAACATCAGCCGACTGGCAAAGAACGTGGCAGAGATGACCTTGGGGCTGCTACCACACACTGGGCGTTTGGCAAGGCGCAGCATGACATCACTGATGGGCCGCATCTTTGAGGTGACTCGTCCTGAGCTGGATGCACATCTGAAGGAGCATCGGCAGCAAGACAGGGATGAGTATTTAAGGAGGGTGACTTTGGCTGGGAGCGGATGCATGTGTACAGGGCCTGTGGCAGCGGTGGCCCATGTGATGTTCGTGGGGTGGTGCTGTGCTGTGTCATGTGAGTGGCTGCTGGGAAGGGTGCCAGTGTCATGGATTGGGCCAAACTGGCCTTACAAAGGTGATCCTCCCTGCTGTGCATTCCCATAGCCAGATCTGTTAGGATGTACACGGTCATTCAGCATTGGGATAGTGTGGGGAATCTATTAGGGGGCAGAGCAAGTTGTGTGTCTGCTACACTTCATCCGTGGGCAGGGTGTTGTGCTGTGTGGCCTTAACATGGCTCAGTCATGGCAGATATCCAGGGTTACAGGCACTGGTGTGGTCTATGTAGTGTGTTGCTGCAATGTGATTGCAGGGTGTGGTAGTCACTATGTTGATTTGGGCATCTCCTATACTGCATTGATTGAAATGCTTTGCCCTGCTGATGACACTAACCCAACCCTGCATCTCTCTCTCATGCATAATCACCAGTGGACACGGAGGAACAGGAGCCGGAAACAAGTGGTGGCAAGAGTAGCACAGGAGCCCAGGGACACAGAGTTCACCAGCTCATCAGAGGAGGACCGGAGTATGCAGGAGGAATCCCTGCCTGAGATGCAAAGTACTACATCATCTGATGCCAGTGGTGATGCATCCATGTTGGCAGGCACAGGGAATGGGGACTCTGCATCATCTTCTACCACACAGCGGCCAGTTACCAGCCTCCCATCCTCTTCCTCTAGTGCTGCCGGTGTCCGTGTCAGTAAGAGGGGACACTATGCCTTCAGTGACCATGGCAAGAAATTAGGCCAGGTGGTTACCTACATGGAGGGCATACACTCTGACGTGGGTGGGCTACACCGTACAGTCCAGGCTTTGTTGTCCACAGTGACGTCTGCCCTTCAACAGGCACATACTCCCATTCCTGCTCCAGTGCCTTTATCCCCCCCCTAGAAAAACAACACAAGGGCCAATGCTGAGGAATACTTAGAACAAGGGGGGCTGGGAGTTTGAGTTAAGCAAAAACCACCTGCTCAATTTCTTTAGCAACATTAAAAGATTTATTCTTTTTCAAGTATTTTTTGCTTTGTTTGTTACACAATTTTTTAGTGCAAGGAGAAGCAACAATTTCTATATACAATATATACAACACTATGACAAGAAAATAGGCATTGGCCCTTGTGTTGTTTTTCTAGTTAGATTTGGCTCAGCCTAGCTGAGTTAGGAGTCAAGACCCCGTTTGTTTTTTATCCCCCCCCCTGTCAGTGGCCACATCGGATGATAGTGACCACGGTTCCCATTCGTCACAGTCACAATACAGCACACAAAGCACCTATCAGAAACAACCCAGCGGGTCCTTCCACAGACACCATCCCCACAAAAGAGCAGAGCCACCCTAGAATGCAAAGACAAAAGCCTGTCACGAAAGAGCAAGGCCGAAAAAGCAATGAAGCAGACATCAGGCTCACATGCCTCAGAGGCATCACAAGCGAAGGACTCTCCTGTCCCTAAAACTTCACGCAGAGCTAGGCGTGCAGTGTCTATGCCACTGAGGAGGTGTTGTATGGCAAGGGAGCACCTAGGAAGGGATCAGGGCCACATTCCCCCGCCACATCAACTCCACTTCCAAGCCCAGTGAAGCAGGTGAAGGAGGGCACTGTAGGGGCTACCACTGTGAACAGGCAAAGGAGGGCACTGTAGGGGCTACCCCTGGCAAACAGGCAAAGGAGGGCACTGTAGGGGGTACACCAAGCAAACAGGGGAAGGTAGTCCAGAGGCATAGCCAGAAAAAGTGTTCCGCAGGATCCAGCACGTCACCAGAGGGAGTGCCAGTGTCTGCACCTGATGCTGGTCTGTTGGTGTGTGTACCTGTTGTTTCATCACCATTTCCCATTAACCCCAGTACAGGGAAGCAATTTTGAATTCCCAAGAAGTGGAATAGCACCCCTCAAACCTCTCACACCCACACTGTGTCACAGGTCTGCATGACTCCTCTTCCATGTGCCACTACACTACCTGATCCAGCCCTCCAGCTTGCCAAGCCACTGATAGCCCTACATTACCTGGGCCTCTTTCTTCCCAGTCAATTGGTCCTGCTGTCCCCGACACACAGCTAGCTCCAAGTCCACCTGAAAGCCAAAAGTGAGTGGTAGTTCCCCTCATACACCTGTCTCTCATACAAGTGTGCTAGTCCTGCCCATTGTTTACCACCTGGCTGTGTTGCTGGCCATGGAAGGCTACAGTCAAACACACTCATTGTGTAGCTTCTCGTGTCCTGACTCTGCACTTTGCCATGTCCACTGGCCCTGTTGCTCTGCTGTGTGGACCTATTGCCTGTGCAGCCTCTCATGTACTTGCTGTGACTCCTGTCATGGACACTGGCCCTGTTGCTCTGCTGTGTTGATCTATTCCCTGTGCAGCCTCTCATGTACTTGCTGTGGCACCTGTCATGGACACTGGCCCTGTTGCTCTGCTGTGTTGGAGTCTCCCCTGTGCAGCCTCTCATGCACTTGCTGTGCACCCTGCCATGGACACTGGCCCTGGTGCTCTGCTGGTTAGTACTCTCACCTGTGCCGTGGACACTGGCCCTGTTGCTCTAATGTGTTGGAGTCTCCCCTGTGCAGCCCCTCATGTACTTGCTGTGCCACCTGCCATGGACACTGGCCCTGTTACTCTGCTGTGGTGTACTCTCATCTGTGCCATGGACACTGGCTGTGTTTCTCTGCTCTGTTGGAGTCTCCCCTGTGCAGGATCTCATGTACTTGCTGTGCCACCTGCCATAGACACTGGCCCTGTTGCTCTGCTGTGTTGTACTCTCACCTGTGCCATGGACACTTGCCCAGTTGCTCTGCTGTGTTGGCCTATTCTCTGTGCATCCTCTCATGTACTTGTTGTGCCACCTGCTGTGGACACTGGCCCTGTTGCTCTGCTGTGTTGGAGTCTCCCCTGTGCAGCCTCTCATGTGCACCCTGCCATGGACACTGGCCTTCCTGTTTGGAGTTTGCCTGTGCAGATTATCTTGCATATGATGAGCATTTTGTGCCTTGCTCTTGATTACTGTTGTTCTACTCTCACATCTCTGCAATATGTGAATAAAGACAGTTACTCCTGTTGTCTGTTTTGGCAGTGTCCTTGCTGGTTAAAGTTATTTTGGTGTGTGCATTTGGTTGCCTGTGCCCCATGCTCTATGTGTCACTTAAACATTGCCAAGCTCTTTGGCTGCATCACATTGTTAAACAGGGCTGACAGGGTCTTCAGTCCATTCAGACACGGATACTAGTGTTATTAGTGATGGCTATTTTACCTGTCATGCAGTTCTCTTTTTAGTGGTTTGCGATTGTTGGCCACATTGTTCACATGTCAGGATGGGGGACACTGCCAGCACAGGGTGTGATGCTGTGTGCAGGTTTGCATGCAGGCTGGGCAATGTCATCATGTATGTGTGTTACTCCTTTATGTGTGCCCAGCTGTGTATGTGTATGGTCATCTTGTGTTGGCCCTTAGTCCTGGCCCCATGGCCTACATGAGATGTGTGCTCTTGGGTAGTCAAGAGGTGTGCAGTGTGAAGGGTGTGACTTTGTAAGGGATTTTTATGTGTGTGTGCCCCTGGATTGTGAAAGACACACATGTGTCACCCAGGAGTTGTGTGCCTGTTGTTTGGATTGTTCTGCCCTGTGAATATGGTTGTATGCACATGTGTGAGTGGTCTGTTGTGCACTGTGCAGTGTGTTGGTGTGTCCATGCTGTTCTGTCTCACTCCTCCTTGTTGTTTTAGTCACTTAGGAGTGTGCAAAGTGTGTGACTTGCACATCAGTGTTGTGTTTGTTTGTTCATCCATGTGTCTTGAGTGTGTTTGTGTAGACTGTAGCCCAGCTACTCCACACTGCCATTGTGGATGTGTTTCTCATACATTGCAGGTAGATGGTGCCTTTTATCCTCCTGTATGGCATGGTGTGTGTGGTGTAATGCCATCCCCTATGTGTGCCACGTATGCCTACCCATTGTGGGTCTGCACTCCCTCTATTTGTGTATGTTTCACCCCTTACATGTCTACTACTGACATGCAAGTCAGTTAACTTTGATGTCAGCTGTCCCCTTGGTTTACATGTGTGTGTGCCTCCCTGTCACTTAATTTGTGACACTATGCTTTGTGGTGCAGAGTAATGTTCCACTCTGGACATTGCCCCAATGGTTTATGTGGTATGTTCTTGTGCTATTAATCAGTGAGGATTGCTCATGTGCACTTCAGCTGTGTGTGCTGCCCAGTGCTCTGGTCAAGATGGTTCTGGTCTTGTATCCCAGAGTGGTGCATCTGTTGTTGTTGTGCTGGATGTATGTGTGTTGGCTGTGGTATTGCTTCACTTCCTGGGTTTGCTGTTGTGTTTGTGCTGTGCTGATTTGTGTTGTGCGTGTTGATGTTGTGTCTGTCATGTCTGTGTGTGACTGTTCTGCTTGGTGTGCACACACTGCTTGTTGTGCATACTGTGCTGTGTGTATGTTACCTTGGCATCGCCTGATGTGCATCCCCTGATGTCCTGTAGTGTTTGTTCATTTTTGATTTCAGGTGCATCGGTGGTTGGTTTCATGTGGCAGTATAGTTCTGTGATGGTGCACTTCTTGTGTGATTTGTGGTATGTTTTGTGTGTTTTGTTCCCAAGTGATGAGGTTGTGCACTCCCATTGTGTCTGTGCTCCCATTGCCTTTCCACAGTTTGGCTGACAGGATATGTCTGTTTCTGATGGTGTTCTGTGTGTGTTTCTGTAGTATTTGTGTGCTGCTTTTGGGCAGGCATTTGTTCAGGAATCCCTGTGTGTGTGTGTTATGTGTGTGGCTACACCCAGGGTGTGTGGTTATTTGTGTGTATATGTGCTGGCAAGTATTGGCAGCCTTCAGTGTGTGTGGCACTGGTGTTGTGAGTTCCTTGTCAGCCACTTCTGCAGTGGCTGTCTCCTTGGTTGTTTGTTGTGTGGTGCAGGGTGTGGATTGTGCTTGCTTGTTGCTGTGCATGCTGCTGTGCATGGGAGTGCACAGGATGGGCACCTGGCCTGTGACTTCATGGGGGTGTGTTGATATGTGGTTGGGGGTGGTGTGTCCCTGTGGTCTTTGTGTCCTGCTCATGCCTTGGACTGGCCCAGCCTTCTGCATTGTGCACATGTGTTGACCGCTGCAGTGACGTGAAATTTGACCGGGACGTTGCTGCAAGTTCACGGTGGATGTGTGTCCAGGATGCAGTGGGGTGACATGGTGGCAGGTGGGTCATGTGTGGGTGCCCTTGTGGATTTGTTGTTGCCCCCAGCAGGGTGTCTGTTGTGGATTTGGACCTTGTGTCAGCCTGTGTGTTGTGTGTTGTATTTGTATAGTTGCGTGCCTGCGGCGGCGTCCGCGGACGCCCATTAGATGATAGTGCTGTAGCATGTACAGCACCGGATACACATGTAGAGCTGGGTCCATGGTGATTGTGACCGGGTGGTGTGGACCGGGTCTCTGCTATCGGGCTCCGCTGTCGAGTTTCTGCCGTTTCTGGTTGGGTGATGTCTCCGCTGCGGTGACCTCTGCCTGTTTGGGCCATCCTAATTTGTGGAGTGGGGCGGGCGTCATTCGGCACGGTGGAGAGTCTCCATTGGCTCCCACTGCCGCGGTTCTGGGCGCACTTTGATAATGTTGCGCGTCGCTCCGTGGCGGACAGGATTTGACCAATGTTTTGCAATACTAATATGGCGGACGTGTTTCCTGCTGCTCGAGGGTGGAAAAAGGCGTTTTTCCGCCCTGCCAGCACCGCGGTGGTGCCACCGCCCACCATCCTAATGGACCCTTAAATATTGAATCACAAATATCGACTTACCTGAATATCGTTGCAAAAATATCGTTGCTCAAGAATATCGACAGACAAAATATTGTGGTGCAGAATATCGACTTTGGGTAAGCAATATCGATGTGAAAAATATTGAAGTGTTTAATATCGTTTGCAAAAATATAGATGTTAAAAATAGCGATTTTGTATTAATGTTATGTATGGTAGTATATATTTTGTATGTGTGTGTGATGCATGTATTTTTTGTATAAGATTTGTTTGTACTTTTATATGTGTAAAGTTTTTAGTAGTTATTAAAAAAAATTGTTTGAATTTTGCTTTTTTATTTCCATAGCGGGTTTTGGGTTTTTAGGGGAATAGGGCGGGAAGTAATTTAATTATTTAAAATGTATTGAATGTTTTGAGTAGTTATTCATTTTTTTAATTTGAATTTTGTGTTTTGAGTACATGTACGCGTTGTGGGTTTATAGGGGAATATGGTGGGAAGTAATTTATTTTCATAAAATGTATAGAATAATTTTTATTATTAATAATTGTTGAATTGAGATGTTATATTGTTAAATGTTATGTTATGTTATAATATGTTATGTTATAATACATTTGTAGTGCGCGCTGTTACTCAAGAGTGTCCTGGCGCGGGGGAGAGCAGAGGTGGGAGCAAGAATCAAATTAGCGGATCAAGCTGAAGAGATGTGTCTTAAGCTGCTTCTTAAAGAGCTGAAACTCAGAGTTGAATTGGTGATCAGCAGGAAGCGTATTCCATGCCTCTGCAGCCTTGACAGATATGGACTGGCCCCCCAAACACACTCTGCGGAAGCGAGGAACGACCATCCGGCGTTGCCCCGCTAAGCGCAGAGGGCGATTTGGCACATAGAAAGCAAAACACTTCCTAATATAGGAAGGGCCCTGACCATGAAGAGCCCTACGGGCCAGAGTAATCGCTTTAAACTGCACCCTCTGGGCCACCGGTAGCCAGTGTAATTCCCATAGATACTGCTGGATCTCGTTGGGGCATTGAAGAGGAGCCTGGCTGCGGCGTTCTGAATAATTTGGAGCCTGCACAGCAAATAGCCCGGCAACCCCAAGAACAGAGCGTTAGCATAATCCAGCCTAGACAGGATCAGAGCGCGGGTGACCGTCTCCTTGGCTGCTGTGTTTTGAGAGTGCCAAAGCAGACCCCCGTCAGTTTTTTTTATATGGTCACTGAATCGTAGGGCCTCATTAAACTAGATACCCAGGTTTTTTGCAGGGGTAGCCCGGAGCCCACACATGGGTTCTGAAGTCATCGGGGAACTGGAACTGGCCGCAGAGAAGGACCTCCATTTGAGGGAAGCCTGGGCCAGCCATTGAAATACTGAGGCTAAACACATCTGAGCAGTACCAGTATTCAAGTCAGAGCCACGCCAAGTAAAGAGCAGCTGCATATCATCTGCGTACGCAATCACTTTAGCGCCCAGCTCCTCTGCCAGGTAGACTAGCGGAGTCAAATAGACATTGAAAAGGAGTGGGCTTAGGGTTGAGCCCTGTGGCAACCCGGTAGCAAAGTTCCTGACAGAGGAGGCGTAAGAGGGCCATACAGACCTGTTGTGATCGAGAATCCAGAAAGGATTTAATCCATTTCCAGAACATGCCTGAAATCCCAACAGCCGAAAGCCTGTCCAGGAGCCACTGGTGGGGCACCCTGTTGAAGGCGGCAGAGATGTCAAGTAAGATCAGGGCTGTCCTGCCGCCCCCATCTAGACACTCTCTGATAGCCTCCGACATCTCCACTAGAGCAGTCTCAGTGCTGTAGGAAGATCTAAATCCTGACTGGGCTGGGTGGAGTGCACCTGATGTTTCTACAAACGCCTCAACTGCCAGAAGACCACTTTCTCACATACTTTGGCGAGTGCAGGAAGGAGAGAGATGGGCCGATAGTTAGCCAGCAGCAGAGGGTCCAATGCATGTTTCTTTAGGAGGAGGAGTAGTTTAGCCCGCTTCCATTGAGCGGCAACGTAGCCAGACCGAAGGGACAAATTAACTGTACCCACTACTGCTGGGCCGACTACCTCTGCTACACCAGCTAGGACCCGTGCCGGGCAAGGGTCACCTGGAGAGCCAGACTTCAGAGACCTCAAGAGGGCCTGCACGTCTGCCTCAGTAGTGGGCAGAAATGAGGAGACAAGGTCGGGTCCTGCTGGGCGGTTCGAGGGGGGTTCAGGAAAGGGAGTCTCAGTGGGCCTAGAAGCAGGGCCAACACTCTCCTGAACCTTAGCAATTTTGTCAATAAAGAAAGAGGAGAGATCCTCGCACCACTTGTTCGATGTAGGTAGTGCGCTTTAATATTTTATCAATTATGTAATAATTAGTTTTTAATTAATTTCAATTAATTAATTGGTAATTAATTATGTTAATTGTGTAATAATGTGTATGCGTGTGTTGTGCTGTTTATAGGTGAAAAGGGTGGAAATGGTGGGAAGTAATTTAGTTTTTAATTGATGATTTAATAAATAGTTGTTAATTAATTTTAATTTATTAATAGGCAAATAATTATGATAATTGTGTAATTATTTTATGCGTGTATTGTGGAGTTTATAGGTGAAAATGGTGGGAAGTTATTTAGTTTTTAATTGATGATTTAATAATTAGTTGTTAATTAATTTTAATTAATGAATTAACAATTAATTATGTTAATTGTGTAAAAATTCTCGGTGATATGTTGTGTTTATAGGTGAAAATGGTGGGAAGTAATTTATTATTATTTTTGTTAATTAATTAAAACTAATTAACTAGTAATTAATTATGGTATTTGTATTGTGCATTTTAGGTGTGTGTTGTGAATATTATAGTGTTAAAGAATGCATAATAAAACAATGTTTGTTAATTATGTTAATTAATAATAATTTGTGAAATGATTATGTTAATTATGTAAATAAATTATAGTGCAAACGTGGACGTTTTTTTTATTTGTGTGGTGTTTTATGCAAGGAAATTATATCAATATATTATTGTTTGCTAAGAAAAATTGTTGGTTAATATTTGCTTATTTTAAATGAATAATATTTATACATATATTTTTTTAGATAATAGTACTACCTTTTTGATATCTGTAATTAATCTTTCAATGTTAATGTTTAATACATTTAATCTGCTATTTTAAAAATATTTATTATTTTTTTTATATTTTGTTTACATTCTTTAAAATATTTAAATGTTATTATAACTTTTTGTTTCTCTGCTATCCAACACTTTCCTTAGAGTTGCACTCACTGGAGTGGGATTAGTAATATTTACCCCTCTGCTATCCTGTACTTTCCCTACTGTTGCACTCACTGGAGTGGGAATGCTAATTTTTACCCCTCCACTATCCAGCAATTTTCCTACTGTTGCACTAACTGGAGTGGGAATAGTAATTTTTTTAGGGAGTGTGGTCGACAAGATGGCCGCCTGCAGGCCGTAGGGGAAGGTCACTCTTTCCCTTCTCTCCCAGATGGAGTTTTTCCTGACCTGACCTCAACTTACACTACGAATCAAAAGGAAAAGCACTCGCTAACTATGTGACTTTTTTCGGAATATAGCAGCAAACGAGAAAAGAAAAGAAGCGGGAAAAAAAAGAGCTGTTTTGAAAATTACAAGAGAAGTATGGAGTGTTAGCAAAGCTGGGGGTATTAATTAATTGGACGACCCGGCTTCAGGTTTCACCACCCTTGACTGGACCAAGGCAGACAGAATCAAAAGATATATCTTGGCGTTTGTCCTTGCTGGTGTCAGACACTGTAAGTTACTGCCGCTCCGGCTGGAGCAGACTGATGCAAGTTATGGCCCCCAAAATACAGAAGCTGCAGAAGGATCACAGACAGCAACCGGATGAGGACGATGATGTGACCTCTAGTGAGTGAGTGCTGGCGACCAACTTAAGGGCGAAAGCGAGGACGAAAGCACAGAATCGCAGAGAAGCGGCGAAAGGTACAGCAATAGGGAAAGAATCGATGGTGATAAGTGCTCAGAAATTAAAAGAAAAGGAGAAAGAAGCGGAAAAGGAGAAAAGGAAGGCACTCATTTCTAAAAAGAATAGCAAGGAGCAAATAACTGCCACAGATACAGCAGGGAGAGAAGCGACTCTGCGGCCGCTTACCCTATACGAATCATTCTCTCCTCTCCCAATGTCAATCCCGATTTCGATTCCGATTCCGACTCCGACTCCATTGCCAGTACCGGTCAGGATGGATCAGAGACAGATACAGACGCAGGCCCACTCGCGTCAGCAGATACAATCGCTTACTTCGCTGGATGTTACAGAGGCAGCTGATGCAGGAGGTATTCAGAGTGAGCCACGCTGTGAGGGCGGGACTGAGAGCAACGTGCAGCCGTCTGGAACGCAGTCCATGGTATCGGCCTCAGAGGATGAGAAGCAGAAAGTGAATGAAGCAGTGGGATCGGAGGCGGTCAAGGAGAAACATGCGAGCAATGCGGACATAATTGTGGGTACAGAAAAGGATACAGGCAAAGAGCCTCCTACTGATGTACAGGTACGGGGAGTGGCGTGGAGCAGCTCCCGATTGTTACTGGGATATTAGCAGTTATTGACGTGGGCCCTATTCAGGATTCAAGTAAAGTGGTCAATGGCTCCACTCAAAACAATGGCAGCGTAAACAATGGTATAAGCAATGCTATATCTGGTGATAATGATAATGTAGCTCAGACTGATAACAATATTGCCCATACCGGGGGAGATGTAACACATGTAATTGATACTATGGCAGTTGGGGCCGTTGGGGCAGCTACGGTACTAGTAGATTTGAATACTATACCATCTGACATCTTAAATACGGGGCAAATATGACTCGGAGCCAGTACTCCGCATCATGTGCATGATGAACAGGAGTTAAATATCCCCGCACTAGTTATGGGCTCACCCAGTGAGGATTGTTTCTTTACCGGGAATGACGAAGCTGAGGATGAGGATGAGGAGGAAGGCTCAGTTTCAGGTTCAGGGTCAGCCATAAGTGAAGGCTCAGACACAGACCCAGACTTAGCCTCACTGTCTCCTGAGAGCCATACTGAGGATTCAGATCAAGTAGTTTCTGAAGTAGAACAAGAAACTGTTCACGGAGGACGTGCAGATCGGAGGATGGGCAAGACTAAGAGTAGACTATGCAGCAGTGCTAAGAATTCGCGTAGCTCTCCTCAATCATTAGTTACCAAGAAGCTTGACTGGGACTATTTAGCCACATCGCAGCTATATCATGATGGAGCCAGCGGATTACAGCAAACTAACCCAGAGGCAATGGGGGGAGGCGTTAATTCCAATTTTGACCTGTTATTCTCAACTTTAAAACAAATTCAGGGTGAAGCTAGAGCTGAGAGTCAAAGGGCATGACAGGCCAATAAAAAAATACAAGGCTCGCTTCGTAAAGTGAACAAACTGAACGCAGATGTGGTTGGCAGAGTTTCAGAGGTGGAGGAAAGAACAGGGAAGCTTGAAGATGATGTGGTGAAGCTTCAAGAAGCCAGACAGGAACATGAAAAGACATCTTCAGACGTGCTTTGGAAACTAGAAGACTTTGAAAATAGACAAAGACGTAATAACTTAAGGCTACTCGGGGTGGAGGAAGGGAAGGAAGGGCAAGATGTGCAGGCATTTGTGGTTGAGTTATTGAAAGGTGCATTCCCGGAAATGGACAGATGGGACTGGGAAAATGAGGTGCAGAGTGCCCATCGGTTCCCATTGACTCAGAAAAGGGGGAATGTACCTAGCAAATCACGGGCTATTTTGGTGTATGTAGGAAATTTTTTGCTACGAGAGGAAATAATGAGCAAGGCGAAACCACAATCCAAGCGTACATATAAGAATGTACGTTTTTTTGCCCGGCCTGACTTCCGTCACGCCACCGTCGAAAGGAGGTGGTGCATGAGACAGTTAATAACTCCATTTCAGAATGTAGGGAGTTTCCATCACGCCTCAAAGTAGGGATCAATGGCCAATTTAGAGTTTTCTACTCCGAAGTCATGGCTCAAGAGTACCTCAGCTCTCTTAGAGAAAATAGGGATCAGAACAGACAGATGGTTGCGGTGAGGGAAACAGCCCGTAAGATGTAGTAGGATGTACCACTATAGAAGGGGGAAAATAATGGGTGTAAAAATGTGTAATTTTTTTGTAAAGTGTGAAAATGTTGAATATTCTTTTCTCCTTTTACAATAGGTTCAGGGTCAGGTGAAAAAAAAAACATATAAGAAAATGGAGATTGAAGATGGGAGAGAGGGGAGGTGGGACAACCTAGGGACCTTGGCTGTCAGATATAGGTCTGTTGGACCTATTTGCCAGTATGGGGGGAGGGCGTTCAGGGGTGGGTTGTCAGGGGAGGGGGAGGGAGGGAAGGGGTACAGGGCACGGCACAGTAGGAAAACACAAGGGTGAAACAAGAGATCTTGCTGAGTGGGAGAATGAGCGGTGGGGAAGAGATACTGGCAATATGTTTAACATAATTACAAATACAGAGAGCTCAGACTTAAAATTGTTTCCTAAATTATATATTTTTTAGACCTTTTAGCTAAGAAAATCAGTAAAAATTTCCTATGGACACTAGACTAGTAACTTGGAATGTTTGCGGGTTGAACGATCGCCAGAAAAGGCAAAGGGTCTCTATTGCATTAAAACAGATGAATGCAGATTTCATATTTTTGCAAGAAACGCACATTATAGCCTCACAAGTGTACTTACTGGAGCAGCTGGGTTTTCATGTGTTAGTATATTCTAGGCAAGGTGCCAAAAATAGAGGGGTAGCCATACTATCAAGAAATAAGAATGTGATAATTAGAAAGAAACTGGAAGATCAGTGGGGGAGGTGGGTACTTGTCGAATGCCTCTTTGAGGGTGAGTGGACCACCTTGGGAGTGGTGTATGGATCCACAGAGGATGACCCAGAGATCCTGGAATTCCTAGATGTGGAGCTTGCCACTTGGGCCCCCCGTATCATTATGGCTGGGGATTTTAATAATAATGGGGTGGACGGACTAGGGGTAGGCTCTTTTGGTAGATATCACGGCAGGAAAAAAGGGTACATCAAGCCTTAATCAATTTAGTTATGAATAATGTTCTCTCAGACGTGTGGGGGAAAACCAGACCAGACAAAAAAGGGTTTACATACTATTCGGCTCCACATCGTATTTGCATACGGCTGGATTACTTCTTTGTGTCAAATGCATTACTCTCTTGTTTAAAGATAGATAGGCTTCCACGGATTCTTAGTGATCACAAACCCCTAATTTTAACATTAAAAGTGCCAAGAGTGACTAGAAAAGAGAGGGTATGGACCTTTGAAAGAGAGATTCTACAGGATGATAAATATATACAACATATGTCAAAGTGGATGAAAGGCTTCTTTGAGATCAACAGAGAAAGTGCGGCGGCAGGGATGGTGTGGGATGCCTTTAAGGCAGGTGTACGCGGGGAGACTCTCAGCTTTAATACATTCAAGCATAAACAGGAGCAGCTCAAGAATAGTAATTTGGTTAAGGCAGCCCTTGATGCTGAGGAGGAGCTGCATCAATGTGTATTAGCAGGGGCATCAGTGGATCATGCGCTTATCAAGGTTATGAAGGAAAAAATGGATGCAGAAGAAGACAATGCGAACAAGGCAGCTAAGAGTTTTATGGTAAAAAGGGAGAGATGTAATGAATTTAGTGAGATAGTAGGGCATACATTAGCCACCCGCACTAGACAAATAGCAGCATCAGGAATGGTAAGGGAAATTAGGGACATAACAGGTGGACTACATTCAGATCCTGATGAAATAAGAGAAGTATTTAGGAAGTTTTACGAGGTATTGTACGATGATCTGCAGTCTAGAGATTCTGGGGAAATAAGCGATTATCTGCAGGATATCCCAGCAGAAAGGCTGACAGAAGAGGAGGCAGAAGGGTTAGAAGAACCTCTGGATTTAGAAGAGATCAAAGCAGCTATAGCAAATTTACCCTCAGGAAAAGCGGCTGGCCCTGATCAACTGCCTATTGAATTTTATAAAACATTATGGGAAATACTTGGAGAAGATTTGGTTACAACAATGCAGCTAGCCCAAACAGGGGAATCCATTCCAGGGTCATGGGGGGGAGCGGAAATTGTGATAATATTAAAAAAGGGGAAGCCTGCCACTGAGCCGGGATCATATAGGCCGATTTCGCTAATGATAGCAATTTCTAAAACCCTGCCATCCAGCACGTTCCCTACTGTTGCACTCACTGGAGTGGGAATAGTCATTTTTACCCCTCCTCTATCCTGCACTTTCTCTACTGTAGTATTTATTGTATTGCAAAATGTATATTTAATTTTTGTTTAGTTTGTTTAGTAATTTTTAATTCATTGTAAAATAGTTATTTTTTTATTTTAAATTATTGATATATGTATATATATATTTTTTTTTCATAAATTTAAAAATTGAATAAAGATAATAGTTAAGAAATTATATTTAATAAATATATGTATATGTATACATTTTTATGTTTGTGTGTTTATATTTCTTTAAATTAAGTCTATTTGTTATATTTAGTTAAAATGTATATTAAATGTAATTTATTTTGTTAAAAGTATTTATAATATTTAATTTATTTATTTTATGTTATTTATATTTTTCAGTCAATATTGTGTACATCTATATTTTTTCTTCGATATTTTTTTCTTCGATTTTCTTGTACTTACCTGGTTAAATATAGGGAGTCGATATTTTTGTATTCTATATTTTTGCATCAATATTTTTATATATTGATATTTTGTATACCAATATTTCATCAGTGAACCAAGGAAAGAAGTCTCAAAAAAGCCCTCATCAATGTTGATAAGGTCATCTATTTTTTTCTGTACCATAAATGCAGCATTAGTATCATGAATCGATATTTTCCTTTCAGGGATGAGAATGGTGGTGCAGTAAAATCAACAGAAAGGATGACACTGAATAAGAGCACAGCAAAGCACCAATATCACGATCAGGTAAATCACCTTTTCAAGAATCCATCCCCAGCAACCAAAAAGGGACCAACTCCAATTTCCACTGTTCATTCCCTTGACATTCTCGAGGACATCAAGAATGTGTTTGGTAATCTTCTTTTCCATATTCTTGGTCCTGACCACACACTGGTCTCCTGCTACCGCACATGCAGCACCACTCTTGGCTAAGATAAAATCAACCGCATATTGAGTCTGTTTGTAATATATTTGCATACTTTCCAACTGAGTGGTAATGTTGCGTAAAGTTGCCATAGTAGTATTAGATACAATTTGTAACTTGCACCCAAAGTATTCTCTAGCTTTCTCACCCCTAGCCATAGAGGTAACAACCAAAATAAAAATGGAAGAAAGGATTGATCCAAAAGTGATCCCAATACTTTAATTATTGACCTCTATATTGGTCACTTCCTCACAGAATTCTTGGGTCAAAGTAATTTTAACCCAACGAATATTAGGCTTAGCATATTTACAAGTTACACCTAAGGGCAACACTATCCCAAGAGCCACATCGTCTGTGTCATTAAGAACATTGGAATATGTACCGTTAGACAAAAAGTAAAACCTGTGGTGTGCAGAGATTTGCCCTTCATAATCTACATCAGTATATCTGGTGTTCATTCCAAAAGTACTTGGATCTTTGTCATTCACTAAGGGGATCGTATTTTGTACAACACTATTCCAGAACAATTGATATACAAAGAAGTGTCCGTACTATTTACGAAAGGGCAACAAGCAGGATAATAACCAGCCTCACAGGTGACTATCAATTCCTTGTAATGCGAAACCCACCAGTGTAACATTCTGTTCTTCCATGTAGCAGTTGTCTCAATATGCATTGTTATCACAACCTGGATAACTCACTCCCAGTGGCTTTCTATAATATAAACAAGGACCTGGATAGGCAAAATCAAAAACTCCCTTCACTTCTGTAAATTGTGGTAGACGAGTAAATGTATAATTTACAAGTGATAATGGGTATGCAGTCCATAAACTAGTTACAGATTCAATGGTGTAACAAGCGGTCCCTTCTCCAAAGAATCTCTTGTGTGTGTCTAGAAACACATTACTCGGGGCTGTCCTTTTCTTTCTTGTTGGAGGAATAACCTTACCCATACTACACAAAGGTACATCCTGATCATTTTCCAAAACCAATGACACCCCACACACTATTATTAGCAACAAAACCACAAGAGAAGCAAATGTTTGCGGGACCACACCATATTATGCTGGGCAACAAGAATCACTGGCTGCTCTTTCTCAGCAACCTGTCTACCAAAAGGACGCATAACTAATGATAAAAAAGGGATTTAAATGCTAAGAGAATATTTAAGTTCCCAGTGTCTGTCAGAGACTCACTGGTACAGGTTCCTATTGTCCTTTAATAAGTTGGCACTCTTGAGCACCGGCCGTGGAGCTTGTTTTGTCCTAAGCTTGTTTAGTCAATCAAGATGGTATACCTTCAGGGTATACTTCATTCTTCCCTAACTAATGTTCAAACAACTAAAATAAAGTGAGCAGATGTTCTACACTAGTTTTAGATAATTCCGTTAGTACCACAGCTCAGTACAACCTATCTTACACGGTCCATCCCTAATCTCTTTTCTCCTTGGAACCAGTATCCCTCAGCCGAGGGCGCAAATTGTACCTGGTAGCACCAGGCACAATGTGATCCACGAACAAAGGCTCTTGGAAAGCTCATATTTCTGGGGAAACAGCCTTATTTCAGAGCCTCCTCATTCTCCTTATTTGTCTGGGTCCACGTCAGCTTGCAGAGCTGAAAGGAACCCACCTGGAGACCTGTTCACACTCAACGTCCCCTACTCCATCCTTGACCCATTGATCATAGGGCAATGGCAACGGAATCCGGCATCAATGAGATGCGTGGACTCAGTTCTTACGGCCAGCAACTTTCACAGCAGTGTACGTCACCAATAGAACCTATTTGGACTCCTTCCAGTGCAGCTCTAAACTTTTCTTCCTCTGAAAATTCTTTATCAAGATATAGTCTCCAGGCTAGATCTCATGGCCGGACCCCTCTGGTATGGGAGGTAGGGAGTCCTGCACCTGTTGGTGAATAGGATGAAAGATTTCTCTTAACTGGCCAAGGTAATCAAGAAAAACAGGGTACTCAATATCAGAAAATCTATGAGGACGCGAGATGCCCCGGACATTCACCAGGTGCCGGAACATGACCTCGTAAGGAGATAATCTTGTCCTAGAACGTGCTGTCATTCTTGTCAACAAAAATGCTAATGGTAAAGCATTTGGCCACTTTAACCCTGTGGTATCCTGAATTTTTGCCAATTTCACTTTGAGAGTACCATTGTACTTCTCAACCAAACCCGCTGACTGTGGGTAATTAGCAGCATGAAATTTTTGTTTGACGTGGAGACCCTCACAAATCAATCGAATCACTTTTGCATTAAAATGACTTCCGTTGTCACTCTAGATAACTCGAGGCAAGCCAAAATGAGGAAAGAACTCCTTCAGGAGTACCTTTGCAGTCGTAATGGCTGTTTTATTTTTGGTTGAGTAAGCCTCAACCCATTTACAGAATGCACATACAACCACCAAAACATACTTAAAATTATTACATCTCTCTAATTCAATATAGTACATTTGAAGGACTTCAAAAGGAAAAGTGGGTGGTGCAAAATTGTCAGGTGGTGTGGGGGTACCCTTCCCTGGATTATGCATCATGCAAACCATGCAGTATTTCACCAAATGTGCGGCTGTCTTAGAAATATTGTCATTCTGCCATAAAGGGTCTAACAACTTAAAAATGCCTTTTCCACTAATATGATCTGGACCACGTGCCATAGTAACCACGGGAAGAACATATGCATCTGGTAACATCCATCTCTGCTTCTCTGATTTATCAATCCAACATCCTTCCACATTTAACTGTGCTGTACTTTCCTGCCATTCTGCTAATTCTTCCATTGTGGCTTCACTTTTTAACTCATTTACACTTTCAATACTATTCTCAAACATGACAACTTCTGGGACCCACCTAGCTGGACCTGCTACAAACATGTGTTTCACCTTTGTTCGGGCTGTTTCCTTGGCTGTCTGGTCTGCTAAAGCATTTCCTCTACCCACGTCATCATTAACCTTCCTGTGGGCACTACACTTGAGTATGGCGAATTTCTTAGGGAGTGTTAAAGCGGACAAAAGCCTCAATATGAGGTGCCCATGCTGAATCTTGGTGCCATGAGAAGTAAGGAACCCTCTCTCTGCCCAGAGTCACCCAAAATTATGTGCGACCCCGAAGACATACTGGCTGTCATTATAGATGTTGACAACCAGTCCCTTGCTCAATTTGCAAGTTAGAATAAGAGCAGCAATCTCAGCAGCTTGAGCGACTGATAGGGGACCCGTGATGTTTCTACCACTGTGTGCAACATAGATCTGGTAACTTAAAACAAGAGCCATTGACATATAGTTCTCCTTGGGGTTCAGATAAGGGAACATCAATCAGGTCTACCAGTTCCTTTGTCTCTTTTTCCATCCAGTAGGTACAATCATTCTGATCGACTGCATCGTTCTCGAAAGGGAGGGGTAGTAACGTGGCTCGATTCTGATTAGCACATCTTTTAATAGTAATGTGTTTAGCAAACAATGTCATTTAATAGCCGGAGCGACGTGCACTGGGGAGGTGCTGTGTCTTTGTCTTATTCGAAAGTTTATCCACAACATGGGGCACCATAACTGTGAGGTCAATATCAAGTACAAGTCCAGCCGATTGTCGGATTGAAGTGGCCACAGCAGCGACCGCTCTCAGACAACTCGAGAGGACTCTTGCAATGGGATCCAGCAGAGAAATAAGCACACAGCCATTGCTTAGCCACAAATTGTTGTGCTAGGACAGAAAGCGCGCAACCAGCCATCTCATGGACATAGAGCACAAATGGCTTGCCATAGTTAGGAGTACCAAGCACAGGAACCGAACAAAGCGCAGTTTTCAATTGCTCAAAGGACTACTGACATTCAGACGTCAAAGGCAAAGGCTCATGCACTTCCTTCGTTATTAATGCAAGTAAAGGCTTAATTAGCAGAGAGTAGTTAGGTATCCATTGACAACAGTAGGAAGTGATACCTATAAAAGCACGCACATCTTTTTGAGTTTGTGGAATGGGCATTTGAACAATGGTACTGATGCGATGCGCTCAGGGGTCAACCTTCTACCATTCTTCGAAAGTAGGTGAGCCAAAATAGGTAAGCTCCTGTCGACAATACTGAAATTTAGAAAGCGAAACCTTGTGTCCATGATGGTCCAGATGCAACAACAATTTGACTGTACTATCTTTGCAACCGTTTTCCGTATCAGAAGCTATGAGTAGATCATCAACATACAGTACCAATACATTACCTGAGGGAAGCGATAAGGAGGCCAACTGACCTTTTAATGCTTGACTATAAGTAATAGGGCTCTCCGTATAGCCCTGAGGAGCATGACAGAATCTAAAACTCCCATCAGCCAGTGTGAACCATAACAAATATCTACCGTCTGGCAGGATAGGAATACTAAAGAAAGCATTTTTCAAATCAATAACAGAAAAAAAATTATAAGTAGAAGGAATCATTGTCAAAATCGTAGTGATATCAGGAACCACTGGAAACTGGGGAATTACAATTTTAATAACCTCGCACAGATCAATCACAAAACGATAAACATCCTCATGATCATCGGAGGAGCCTGAAGATCTTCTTTTAAGAAACGGAAGAATGGGACTATTGCAAATATTAGCAGACGTTTCCTCAACTACTCCCTTTCGTATCAAATCCCGAATATTCTGAAGACAAACCTGTTCTCCTGCCTGCGGTACTGGGAACTATGAGGCAAAACAATGTTCTCTCTAACTTATATAGAAACTGGTGGTACATGCAACAACCCCACATCTGTGTCCCCTGTGGCCCATAAAGTTGGTGGGACATCAGCAAAATCAGCCGGAAGGGGTGCATCCTGGGACAAACACTGGTTAGTACTCACAGCCAGATCGATCGTGATATAGACACCTGCAGGAGAGCAATAGATTGCTGCATACAACTTCTTCAACAAATCCAGACCCATCAAATTCTCACCACAGTTGGATGTTAACAAAAATAGAGACTCCACAGTCAAAGGACCAACAGTCAATGCAAGGGGGCGTGAAATGGGGCTTATAACCAGCACACCTTAAAAACTTACCAAAACATTATTGTGGCCAGACAGGGCTGCCCCAGGGACCATATGTCAAGAAACAGAACTCTTTGTTGTACCTGTGTCCACCATAAATTCATTAGTCGAGCCTTGCAATCTGCTGTGATATAAGTACCACGCTGATCTACAGGTATCTGAACTGGTGCCACTCCCTGTCTCTGGCTATCCTAGCTATAGGAGTACCACCACAGGACCTGTCACGGTCTCAATGGAATATAGGGAGAGGGAGTGTACAAAAGAAAGATGTTCTTTTGTTAGAAGACCCCTCACTCACCAACCTGGTTGGTGACATGCTTCATCATCAGGGTCCTACCCGGACAGCCGAATGCCGTCCGGGTGTGCTGTGACACCTAATTACAGTGGACCGGGTAGTTTTGTGTGAATGTGTTGTGAAAAAAAGTGGGTTAAAAATTGGCCAGGTATAACTTTATGGAAAAAACTTTATTCTAAAGCAACAGGACAATGTTAAAAACAATTATTCGATACTTGCATTGGTTAGGTTGACCACCAGTATCTGTGTAGGTGTAAAAGGCTGAAAAGGACTACATGTTTCAACCTGTGTTGGAAAATACCAGGTTTTCATCAGAACCAAGTGATGGGTGACCTGGGTGGTATACACAGCTAAGGTGTATCCAGACTCTCGGCCACAGTGACCTAACTGCGTACTTACAGTTGGTGTCCTTTCGTCCAAATTAGTGAAAGGAAAAAGGAAAAAACCTGTGGAGACAAAAACACAATCACAAACATACATTTTACGTGCCTGCAACGTGGTTTCTTAGTGGTTTGGTGCTCCACGTTCTCCCCGTCATGCATGCTGCATGAGAAAATTAAAGGCATACTATGGTGGTGGTGGCAATCTATGATAGCAAATGCCAGCAGAGTGCTCATAGTATGCATCTATAACAATCCTGTCACTGAATACTTTAACAGGAGGATTAGAATAAAATCTGTGGATTCTATTATACGGGCAAGATTTGCCATAACACTACAGTGTCAATCATACCCACACGGTATCAATATTGGTGTGCCAGTGAGTATATTTTTAACACACCACTTTCAAACATCTTTAGAAGTGGTTGTACACGCTCTTGTAACATTGTGCGAGCGTAATTAATTATGCATGCATGTTATCTGATAGAAACGTCGGCATGTGTGGTACCGTAAGATCAGGAGGGATTCAGAAGGGGAATTATGCTTACTCCAATAACGATTGTTCACTGCCTCATGGGAGTCAGGGTCAAGCCGCTACTCCTAAAACACTATCTGAATTAAAGGAGAGAAAAAGAAGTAAGGGTATTAAGCACCCCAGTTCTGGGATCAGAGCCGCGATGTCAGAAAAAGGGGGCGGATATCACCTGAGGCCGAAGGAAAAAGGGACCTCTTGTACCCGCCTTGTACTCACTGTGCCAGAGCTGTAGCATCAGCCATTGTGCCTATATGCCGACCGCCGCTCCCCGAGGATGGGACCCCGGAGAGGCACCACCATTAAATGCAGGACTCTTCCGGGTGGGCCTAGCTACGTTTGACATGTGGTCAACGTGGCGGCGTCATGGAGCGCGTCAGTATGACAACGCTGGTAAACAAAGGCGGAGTAACGTCTATGGTGAATTGGAATGTTAAAACCACGGGATCTAAAGTATCAGTTGTAAATACTTTCAGATTGGTAGAAGCTATGTGGTTTTAAGAAAAATTATATTTAAACAGTTATTATTGTAACAAATAAGGTCATGCAGAGGTTATAAATATAGGTACGTGTGTGAGCCAGTCGCAGGGAGTTACGTAGGCAGCACTAGTACGTAGTTCTGAGGCCCCATACATATCAGTGTGGCAATGCTGGTAAACAAAGGCGGAGTTACGTCTTTGGTGGATTGAAATGTTAAAACCACGGGATCTAAAGTATAAATTATAATTACATTCCGATCGGTGGTGGCTATATGGATGTTAGAAAATAATATTTAACCCCTCCGCTGCTCATGACGAGCTCAGCTCGTCATGCAGTACACTGGTCGTGTGCTCATGACGAGCTGAGCTCGTCATGAACAATGGGAAATCTGAAGTAACAGCACTCAAGGGTAATTGCCTTAGCACTGATGTGGTTAAACAGGTATTATTGTATGCAGAGTTTGGGAGCCTGCCGCAGGGTGTTTCGTTTGCAGCATAAGAACGCTGTTCTGAGGACCCATAGATATCAGTATGGTGTGTGAAGGGGTTTCTAAAGAAGAGCAATAACTGGTTCTCAAAAGTGATCATAGTCATCGCCAAAAGTGGATCAGTCTTGCAGTTACATTGAATGGTAATGTGAGCAAGTATGTCTATCGCCCCCTTTTTCTGTTTTTGCGGCTCTGATCCCAGAACCGGGGTGTATAATACCCTTACTTCTTTTTCTCTCCTTTAATTCAGATAGTGTTTTAGGAGTAGCGGCTTGACCCTGACTCCCATGAGGCAGTGAACAATCATTATTGGAGTAAGCATAATTCCCCTTCTGAATCCCTCCTGATCTTATGGTACCACACATGCCAACGTTTCTATCAGATGACATGCATTCATAATTAACTATGCCCGCACAATGTTACAAGAGCGTGTACAACCACTTCTAAAGATGTTTGAAAGTGGTGTGTTAAAAATATACTCACTGGCACACCAATATTGATACCGTGTGGGTATGATTGACACTACAGTGTTATGGCAAATCTTGCCCGTATAATAGAATCCATAGTTTGGATTCTGATCCTCCTGTTAAAGTATCGGTGACATGATTGTTATAGATGCATACTATGAGCACTCTGCTGGATCTCGCTAGCATAGATAGCCACCACCACCATAGTATGCATTCAATTTGCTCATGCAGCACGCATGACGGGGAGAACATGGAGGACCAAACCAGGTTGGTGAGTGAGGGGTCTTCTGACAAAAGAACATCTTTATTTTGTACACTCCCTCTCCTTATATTCCATTGAGACCTTGACAGGTCCTGTGATAGTACTCCTTCCTTTGTTTATATTATGGTCAAGAGGACCAGGAGTATCCCCTCCACGTTGTGGAGAATTCCTCACTCTCTCTTTGTTTTTGCATATCCTAGCTACATACATACCTGTCGCCTCATCCATATCATAGTCATCATGATAATACTGGCCATCATGGGGCTCATCAAAGTAGTTTATATCAGAATGGCTCTGTGAAACCACAGCATTCTGAGCTCATTCTGTCCCGCGACCTCTACCACCCGAACCCCGCCCTCTAGGAGCTGCAACTTTCTGTAAAAGCACAGTGACCTTCCTCCTTACAATACAGACACTGATTTGGCCCTAATGGTATTGTGGAAGGCTGCCTGCTGGAATGTGGAAGACTTCTAGAAGGACTACCGTGTCCCCTACTATTTCCCCTAGACGCTTGCTGCAACATCACCTTTGTCTTTAAATCCTTGTGTTTCTTATCAGTCTTATCCTTCTCTCCCTGATCTCAATGTTCATAGTACTGAGCCATATTCAGAATAACAGAAAGGAAAGAGGTGGACCAAGTACTGTCAGACGCCTGTAAATGAGACATGATTTCAGGAAGAAGATTAGAGATAAATCTATCAACAAACAATCAAACTCCTCCCTCAATAGACACATTCCTCCCACTGTAGTCCAAAACCATATCTTAAAACTGGGTTAAGAAATAAGACACACTCTCATCCTTCTTGCTGGCGACAAGCTGTCAATTTGTCCCAGCTTACCTTCTTAGGCGGAATCAGAGAATGCATATATGTAATAATGCAATCTGGCAAATCAAGTATCTCTGCTCTTGGTTTTATTGCTTGGCTTCCTTTCCTGATCCCATCCTTTAATCATATCCCATGTGCCGCCCAACTCCGCGATATGGTCTTAAGTATGAACCTGTCTCCAAACATCATCCTGAACGAGAAGACCAAAAAACATTTCAGTATCAGCCAGAGTCGTTACAGTAGAAGAGCCAGCCTCTGTCAATTCTTTATAATATGATGTAGGATTCTTCCTAGGATCAGGCAAATGAGCCTTAAGGGCTAAAACCTCACTCCTTTTCCATGGAGTATAAACCCATTGTTCATGAAAACAGGCCGCTAGACCCTGTCTAGTAACATTACCACGCTGATCTGTTATCTCAGGTATTTCTGGGTGATATGTGGGATCTGAGTAGGGCTGCTCTCATGTAGCCTACCCCTGTAAGCAACTAGAGTTGTAATATTCCCAAATACTTGGCCTGGCTCTAAGTCAGCAGCATACACAAGATCTTTGATATCAAATCAAATGCGAGGCACTTTGGTCCCAATGTGTTGTTGCCAAAGACTGATCAATGTAGCAGACACATGCTTAAGTACATGTTGCTGTATAAAGGGTGCAAAATCTCGCATGACTTCTCAACCATCCTCCATACTAGAAATTGCATTACAAGCCCATCAAGCAGCCTGATCAGCTTTTACTTGCTTCTCTTCATCCCCCGCCCCAGAACGCACTAACAGGCCTTTTAGCTCCATGAATTTTGTCCAATCTCTTTCCTCGAATCCCCACACTGGCGTTTCAACATTCAAAGGCATCAGAGGATGAAAAACCATGGAAGGAGAAACAACAGAAGTGACAGGCACAATCGTTGCTTGCACCGGAGGAGAAAGAACGGAGGATACAGGAGTCGAAACTGTAGATGTGCAGAGGGTCACATCTACAGAAGTCCTCATCCTCGGCCCATCCATCTCGGCCTGGGACGACTCCTGGTGGCCCCCTGCTCTGGGCCCCCCACCCAAGCCCACGGACCACGCACGCAACCTGGGCTTCATCCTTGACTCCTCCCTCACGATGGCCAGGCAAGTTAATGACGTTACCTCCTCCTGCTTCAACACACTCCGCATGCTCCGTAAGATCTTCCCCTGGATCCCCACTGGAACCAGGAAAACGGTCACCTAGGCCCTCGTCATCAGCCGTTTGGACTACGGGAACGACCTCTACGCTGGGACCGCCGCCAAACTACAGCAAAGACTCCATCGCATCCAGAACGCCTCAGCACGACTCGTCTTGAACATCCCTCGCCACAGTCCCACAGATCCGCAGAACCACCAGAGGAGGAAGATCCTTCACCTACCTGGCGGCCAAGACAAGGAACACCCTCCTCACCCACATACGACTCACCCAGGATCATGTCTCCTCCAGGAAGAAACTCAAGACCTGGCTTTTAGAGCAAGTGCAGGCCCCGCCCCAGCGCCTTGAGACCCTAGCGGGTGAATAGCGCACTTTACAAATACTCTTGATTGATTGATTGCCAAAGATGACGAGGGCAAAGAAGGAGCGGGAGGTGCCGTAGCCAAGGCCAGCGAAACAACCACCGTGGATATGGAAATAGCCAAAGCAGCCATAACAGGCTGCTGTGACTGTAAAGAAACAGTGGGATATATCCTCTGCGGGGCATAAGGGGGTGGGGGTCGAGTATCCAGCAGCTTCTCTACAACGGTATCATCTTCTTCTTTGGTCAAATAAGACTTATCTATATGTAACCGAAATATCCTATCTTCACATTCAATTCCAAACCCTTGTTTTTCTCTATCATATGCCACAGCTTTCTGTGTCAATGTTTGCATTTTCCCCTCTCGTGCATCTCTTTCCATTTTTAACCATCTCTTTTTAGCCTCCTTCTGCCAAGTTTGGAGGGAATCAAACACAGACAGTCTACTTCTTTCTTAAATAATTGCTCCTGTAAAAACCCAGGTTTTTGTTCATCAAAAGTGCCAGTCACTGGCCACTGCAACTCTGCATTGTCCCTCGTATATTTATGAGGCCTTGGCCCTATTATGTACAAAACATAATGGGGCCAAGGCCATTCTTCATGCACATATCAAAATTAGGGCTTCCTTCAGGAGGTGCCAGCTGAGCTTCTTCCAATCGAGCACCTGCAGAACAACAACAACAACACAAATACAATATTTTACAAAGACTAGGCATGTTAAAAAGAAAACAAATTTGCTTCTTTTAACTAAGCCGGGGCAGTGAAATCTGCTAGGCTCGCGGAGTTTGTGGATTTTTGGCAACTCCACGTTCCTCGAGTTTTCGTATCCATTCGCATCTGCCACGAGATTTTTGTAGCTGGCTGCGCGATCCAGGAGAGTGTACGATAGCAAACACGTCATTCGGACGTGCCATCGGACATCCGGCGGAAGTTCGCTGAAGCTCGCAATGCCGAACATGCAAAATTTGGAATCTGGAGAAGAATATCTCTCGAGCAGCATAAAACTTTCTTGAAAATGATGATTTGGATGAAAAAACTCCTTAGATTGACATTTGGCTGTACTTTTTTGTGCACGGAGTTCTTTTTCTTTTTTACTTTTTTTTGGAGAGGAAGGAAGTACCCCAGGGTCTCCAACTTCCAGTTCCTTTCCAGCAGGCTCCTCCCAGTGCTTCGTCTATGTCCTGTTCATTTTCATTTGGAGCTGGAAGGATCACCCTTTGTGTCTGCTGCATCATATATCATTGAATTTGAGGACTTTTGGATTTGAGGACTTTTGGATTTGAGATTTTACAAGTACGTTGGTGTTCTTTGTTTGATTGGGGCATTGCAGTTGCTCCAACTACAATTTTTGTACTTTTCATCATTTAAACATCATTAAGGGCATGGATGGCATTGGATTGAATTACAAAATGTGTATTTTTCGGGGGTATTTCACTTTTTTGGTGTGTGTTAAATAAATGCCTTTGTTGGATGTGTGTGTGTGGTGTGGTTGTTGTATAACTTTCACACTTTGTTTAGCTCTGTCGATTTTCATTTTTGTATTAAAGTTGTGTTGTTTAGCATGCCTCCTTTGTCTGGCCATATAGGCCTTCTTGAGTTCATTTTTTTCCAGGCCTCCTGCTTGTTGTGACTGTGAGTGACCATGTGGTTGGTGGCCATTGTGTGGTGGTAGAGTAGTAGTGTGCTGCTTTGCTCTTGCCATATAGGCCTGCATGTATTTCCTGTGCTTCTTTTGGCCTAGGCTTTTTGTTGTTGTGGGCCTGGCCGTGTGGCTGGTGGCCGTTTTGAAGCCAGGCAGTGTGCCTTTGCCATATGCCTACATTGTCTGTCCTTCCTTTCTTGTTGTTGGGGATGCGGCTGGTGGCCATTTTGATGCCGGGCAGTGTACTTTTGCGATAGGCCTGCAAGCTTGTGGCCTATTCTGCCAATAGGCCTTTCATCCAGTAGGCCCAGGGCTAGTCATGGGTGCATAAAATGAAACAACTGTTTCTGTGGTGTCAGTTGAATTTAAACATCATTTAGGGCATGGATGGCATTGGATTGAAAGCAAAATTTGTATTTTATGGGGTATTTCACTTTTTTGGTCTTTGTTGAATAAATGCCTTTGTTGTGTGTGTGGTGTGGTTGTTGTGTAACTTGCACACCTTGTTTATCCCTGTGGATTTTCGTTGTTGCATTAAATCTGTGTTGTTTAGCATGCCTCCTTTGTCTGGTCATATAGGCATGCTTGAGTTCATTGTTTTCCAGGCCTCCTGCTTGTTGTGAGTGTGAGTGACCATGTGGCTGGTGGCCATTTTGTGGCGGTAGTGTAGTAGTGTGCTGCTTTGCTTTTGCAATATAGGCCTGCATGTCTTTCCTTTGTTTCTTTTGGCCTAGGCTTCTTGTTGTTCTGGGCCTGGCAATGTGGCTGGTGGCCATTTTGAAGCCAGGCAGTGTGCTTTTGCCATAGGCCTGCATTGTCCGTCTTCCCTTTATTGTTGTTGAGGGCCTGGCCATGTGGCTTGTGGCCATTTTGAAGCCAGGCAGTGTGCTTTGGCCATAGGCCTCCATTGTCTGTCTTCCCTTTCTTGTTGTTGGGGGCCTGTCAATGTGGCTGGAGGCCATTTTGAAGCCAGTTTAACCCTCAAAGTATTGCGATTGCACATTACTATTATCAATGACACTTACTTTTCCACAGGAACCATTGTTTCTTGCTATAATTCAGTCACCCTGGTTCCACAGTGAGTAGGGTTCCCTTGTTATCCCCTTCGACCCATGGCAGGCGGGCTGACACAATCATATCTATGATGAATACCATCCAGGCATCCATCCATTCAAAGTAAACATCTATCATTCTTCATAATCTCTCAACAAACCTTATTTTGTTTCACCAACAACAAACATTTATTCTTTTTTTGTAAACCACCACCCATGCGTCCTTTCTTCCTTGCTTGTCTTGACTATGAGTTTGACACAAACACCCCGGAGGATTCTTGCTATCCACCCATACAGTTTCAAGGGGCAGGCATCTTTTCTTTTACCTTCTACCCATCCTTCAACCACCCATGTCGGTGAGCGGATTGTGATTTCTGAGGTGTGAGGAAGGTCCAACTTCCTATCATCAACATACTATTTTCTAGTGCATAGTTCTGTATGTGCAGGATCCCTACAACAGTAGTATTATGTCCTATCCTATCAAAAATAGTAACATATCTGGTTGGATATTTTGTTGGTGGGAATTGTCGAAAAGCCTCAATGGTAGTGTGAGGTTGAAATGGAGTTGGGTGAAGCCAATAATAAAGGGATTGATGCGTTGAAAAAATTGTTCTGTGGGCAGAAGGGGAACATTAAGGAATAGATATAAAAATGTAGGGAGGGCTATCATCTTGGCTATGGCAATACAGCCAGTTAAAGATAGTGGTAGTTTGGACCAGACAGGGACTCTGCCCTCCAGATATTCAATTGCTCGGCCATTGTTAGCACACCATATTTCTTCAGGATCTCAGCTTAGCCATATGCCAAGATACAGAATCAGCTCAGAAGCCCAATCAAAGGGATATTCCAGAGGGAAAGGCAGCATACCATCTGTGAGGGGAAATAAAACAGACTTTGCCCAATTAATATGTGTACCCAACAGGTGGCCAAATCGCACTACCTCAAACATGAGAGAGCCTAGGTTTTCTTACGGATAGTGTATATTAAGCGTGATGTCATTTGTATACATCAAGACGACCAGCCCCCTGGTGGTAAAGCCAAGGCCTCTGTTCGGATATATGATGTTACAACGCGTACTGTTACAACGCATACCGTTACAATGCGGATTTTACAACGCGAATACTATTACAACGCATGTTTTTACAACGAGTACTATTACAACGCAAAATAGTACTTCAATAGGAAAAATACCATTACAACGCAACATATAACAACGTATACCATTACAACGCATATATATATAAAAAAAAATCTTTGTAAAATAAAACCTGGCACGGGATGCAGGGAAAATAGGGGTTTTGGGTGGGTAAGTGTATTAAAAAACGGCATGAAAAACTACCATATTATTACGATTACCAATTAATTATTTATTAAATAATTACTCGAGTATTTTTAAAAATAATATATAAATATATATTTATTATTTCCTTTGTAAAATAAAACCTGGCACGGGATGCAGGGAAAATAGGGGTTTTGGGTGGGTAAGTGTATTAAAAAACGGCATGAATAACTACCATATTATTACGATTACCAATTAATTATTTATTAAATTATTACTCGAGTATTAAAATTAATTATTTATTAAATTATTACTCGAGTATTTTTAAAAATAATATATAAATATATATTTATTATTTCCTTTATAAAATAAAACCTGGCACGGGATGCAGGGAAAATAGGGGTTTTGGGTGGGTAAGTGTATTAAAAAACGGCATGAATAACTACCATATTATTACGATTACCAATTAATTATTTATTAAATTATTACTCGAGTATTAAAATAAATACTCGAGTACTTACATTAATACTTCGATTTGTAAAAATGATAACATTTTACTTAATTCCTTTCTTATAAACTAAAATATACACTTTTTTATTAGTATACACGATATGTAACTTTTCGGATTAAACAAACAGATATATAGGATTCATGGACGCCATTTTCAAAAGGTATCACAATATTTAGTCCTACTATTATTTCAATGAATTATTACCACAACACAATAGCCAAAATGGATGCCAAAACGGCAAACATAACGGTATATAAACTACTTATAATTGAATTTTAAATTATATGTTCTCAGAGAAATAAATGTAAAATTAAAAACGATTTCCAGCGCATATTTTTACAAATAATTTTGTGATACTACACCAAACTTATAAATAGTAGGGAGACACCATTTTGAAATTAGTTGATCCTCAACTACCCGAGAGAGCAGACGTGAAATCTCATTGTGTGACCTTTTCACCCTGTCATCCCAGTTAAAGTTACTGATCTACATAATAGACCGATTACCAGCGATTTACAAGTAAGTAACGTTTACTGAAAACGTTAACTGAATAAATATTAGTCATTTTATATAAATATATACTAAAATAATATCAACTATATTTCTTATTTCAAATGTAATTAAATATAGGGAAAATATTACTGGGAATAAATAAAGTTAAACGAAAAATAATTACATATCTTAAAAATACGTCCAATGTAAATTAACACATAAAATTAAATTATATTATTTTCTGAGGAAAACGTCATTTTAATAGAATACAATAGCAATAATATATTCTTTATTTATTATATTTCTCTTAGAATTCACTTCAGAACGGTTAAAAACGAGAGACCTAAATATTTCATTTATTTTGGAAACCGACCCGTTTTTGAAAGTTAAAATAAGGTACATCATCATTATTCAATAAATACATTTATTATTTATTATATGTAAAAGGTCGCATTACGAATAAACTTTACATATTTTTTCTGACAGAGATATTACTTCTAAATTATATCTCGATTCATAACTGGCCCCAAAAACATTTTCGACATCGTATTAAAAGGTAATAAACATATTTTATCATCAAACTAAACACTGCAATTTAAATTCCAAAAATAAATCTGTTAACACGGAATAAAATAATAATTTTTTTTTAATGTTTCAGATAAAAACACCAATCTAAGAAAAAAATCAAACCAACTGCAAGTGCAAGAACCCATTTCTGCAAATCAAACATCCAAACCGAAAAGTAAGTGAAAAACAGTTTTCGAAATACATATATGAATAAAGCATAAAAACTAAAGAATGCTAGATAGTGTAAAAGTACAGATACATATACCAACTCTAGATAAGTGCAGCGATGAAAAAAGTGTCCAAGTGTAAATTACTATTCCAACTCCAGATAAGTGCAACAATAGGGAAAGTGCTGGATAGTTAAGAAACATTTAAAATATTATTCAAACTCGAGGTAAATGCTGCAGTAGGGAAAGTGCAGGATAGTCTTGAGTTGTAAATTACTATCCCCACTCCATCTAAAAGCAGCAGTAGGGAAAGAATTGAATAATCCACAGTTATAAATTACTATTCCAACTCCAGGTAAGTGCAACAGTAGGGAAAGTGCTGGATAGTTAAGAAACATTTAAAATACTATTCCAAGTCCTAGTAATTGTTGCAGTAGAGAAAGTGGAGGATAATTTAGAGGTGTAAATTACTATTCCCACTCCAGGTAAGTGCAACAGTAGGGAAAGTGCTGGATACTTATGAAACATATTAAATAATAATCTTACTCCTGGTAAGTGCTGCAGTAGGGAATGTGCAGGATAGTCTAGAGGTGTAATTTACTATCTCAAATCCATATAAGTGCAGCAATAGTCAAAATACTGTATAATCCAAAGGAGTAAATTGCAATTCCGACTATGAGTAAGTGCTGCAGTAGGGGAAGTGCAGAGAAAGTGCTAAAGTATGCCTTATTTCTATATGTCTCGAATGTAAAAAACATTTAAACTGTAACGATTTAAAAAGTCACTCTCCTCACAAATTATAACTGACACATTTTTTTCCATACATTTCTTTCTAAAGGACTGTACCCCACAAGAACTTGAAAAACACCAAATTAAACCAACTGCAACTGCAAGAACCCATTTCTGCAAATCAAACAGCCAAATCGAAAAGTAAGTGAAAAACAGTTTTCATTATACATATAACAATAAAGCATAAACACTAAAGAATGCTAAATAGTGTAAAGGTACAGATACATATTTCAACTCCAGGTAAGTGCAGCAATGAAGAAAGTGTAGGATAGTGTACAAGTGTAAATAGCTATTCAAACTCCCGGTAAGTGCTGCACTAGAGAAAGTGCAGCATAATCTAGAGGTGTAAAATACTATTCCAACTCCTGGTAAGTGCTGCAGTAGGGAAAGTGCTGGATAGTCTAGAGATATAAATTACTATTCCAACTCCAGGTAAGTGCAACAGTAGGGAAAGTGCTGGATAGTTAAGAAACATTTAAAATAGTATTCCAACTCCTATTAAGTGCTGCAGTAGAGAAAGTGCAGGATAGTCTAGAGGTGTAAATTACTATTCCCACTCCAGGTAAGTGCAACAGTAGGGAAAGTGCTGGATACTTATGAAACATATTAAATAATAATCTTACTCCTGGTAAGTGCTGCAGTAGGGAAAGTGCAGGATAGTCTAGAGGTGTAATTTACTATCTCAAATCCATATAAGTGCAGCAATAGTCAAAATACTGTATAATCCACAGGAGTAAATTGCAATTCCGACTATGAGTAAGTGCTGCAGTAGGGAAAGTGCAGAGAAAGTGCTAAAGTATGCCTTATTTCTATATGTCTCGAATGTAAAAACATTTAAACTGTAACGATTTAAAAAGTCACTCTCCTCACAAATTATAACTGACACATTTTTTTCCATACATTTCTAAAGGACTGTACCCCACAAGAACTTGAAAAACACCAAATTAAACCAACTGCAAGTGCAAGAACCCATTTCTGCAAATAAAACATCCTAACCGAAAAGTAAGTAAAAAACAGTTTTCATTATACATATATCAATAAAGCATGAACACAAAAAAAAGCTAGATAGAGTAAAAGTACTGATACATATTCCAACTGAAAGTAAGTGCAGCAATGAAGAAAGTGTAGGATAGTGTACAAGTGTAAATTGCTATTCAAACTCCCGGAAAGTGCTGCACTAGAGAAAGTGCAGCATACTCTAGAGGTGTAAAATACTATTCCAACTCCTGGTAAGTGCTGCAGTAGGGAAAGTGCAGGATAGTCTAGAGATATAAATTACTATTCCAACTCCAGGTAAGTGCAACAGTAGGGAAAGTGCTGGATACTTTTGAAGCATATTAAATAATAATCTTACTCCAGGTAAGTGCTGCTGTAGGGAAAGTGCAGGATAGTCTAAAGGTGTAATTTACTATCTCCAATCCATATAAGTGCAGCAATAGTCAAAATACTGTATAATCCACAGGAGTAAATTGCAATTCCGACTATGAGTAAGTGCTGCAGTAGGGAAAGTGCAGAGAAAGTGCTAAAGTATGCCTAATTTCTCTATGTCTCGAATGTAAAAAACATTTAAACTGTAACAAATTAAAAAGTCACTCTCCTCACAAATTATAACTGACACATTTTTTTCCATACATTTCTAAAGGACTGTACCCCACAAGAACTTGAAAAACACCAAATTAAACCAACTGCAAGTGCAAGAACCCATTTCTGCAAATCAAACATCCTAACCGAAAAGTAAGTAAAAAACAGTTTTCATTATACATATATCAATAAAGCATGAACACAAAAAAAAGCTAGATAGAGTAAAAGTACTGATACATATTCCAACTGAAAGTAAGTGCAGCAATGAAGAAAGTGCAGGATAGTGTACAGGTGTAAATTACTATTCCAATTCCTTGTAAGTGCAACAGTAGGGAAAGTGCTGGATAGTTAAGAAACATTTAAAATACTATTCGAACTCCTGTTAAGTGCTGCAGTAGGGAAAGTGCAGGTTAGTCTAGAGGTGTAAATTACTATTCCTACTCCATCTAAGTGCAACAGTAGGGAAAGTGCTGGATAGTTAAGAAACATTTAAAATACTATTCCAACTCCTGTTAAGTGCTGCAGTAGGGAAAGTGCAGGATAGTCTTGAGGTGTAAATTACTATTCCAACTCCAGGTAAGTGCAACAGTAAGGAAAGTGCTGGATAGTTAAGAAACATTTAAAATACTATTCCAACTCCTCATAAGTGCTGCAGTGGTGAAAGTGCAGGATACTCTTGAGGTGTAAATTACTATTCCAACTTCAGCTAAGTGCAACAGTAGAGAAAGTGCTGGATAGTTAAGAAACATTTAAAATACTATTCCATCTCCTGTTAAGTGCTGCAGTAGGGAAAGTGCAGGATAGTCTAGAGGTGTAAATTACTATTCCCACTCCTGGTAAGTGCAACAGTAGGGAAAGTGCTGGATACTTTTGAAACATATTAAAAAATAATCTTACTCCAGGTAAGTGCTGCTGTAGGGAAAGTGCAGGATAGTCTAAAGGTGTAATTTACTATCTCCAATCCATATAAGTGCAGCAATATAGAAAATACTGTATAATCCACAGGAGTAAATTGCGAATCCGACTCTGAGTAAGTGCTGCAGTAGGGAAAGTGCAGAGAAAGTGCTAAAGTATGCCTTATTTCTATATGTCTCGAATGTAAAAAACATTTAAACTGTAACGATTTAAAAAGTCACTCTCCTCACAAATTATAACTGACACATTTTTTTCCATACATTTCTTTTTAAAGGACTATACCCACTAGAACTTGAAGAACACCAAATTAAACCAACTGCAAGTGCAAGAACCCATTTCTGCAAATCAAACATCCAAATCGAAAAGTAAGTGAAAAACAGTTTTCATTATACATATAACAATAAAGCATAAACAATAAAGAATGCTAAATAGTGTAAAGGTACAGATACATATTTCAACTCCAGGTAAGTGCAGCAATGGAGAAAGTGTAGGATAGTGTACAAGTGTAAATAGCTATTCAAACTCCCGGTAAGTGCTGCACTAGAGAAAGTGCAGCATAATCTAGAGGTGTAAAATACAATTCCAACTCCTGTTAAGTTCTCCAGTAGGGAAAGTGCTGGAAAGTCTAGAGCTATAAATTACTATTCCAACTCCAGGTAAGTGCAACAGTAGGGAAAGTGCTGGATAGTTAAGAAACATTTAAAATACTATTCCAACTCCTAGTAAGTGCTGCAGTAGAAAAAGAGCAGTATAGTCTGAGGTGTAAATTACTATTCCAACTCCAGCTAAGTGCAACAGTAGGGAAAGTGCTGGATAGTTAAGAAACATTTAAAATACTATTCCAACTCCTAGTAAGTGCTGCAGTAGAGAACGTGCAGGATAGTCTAGAGGTGTAAATTACTATTCCAACTCCAGCTAAGTGCAACAGTAGGGAAAGTGCTGGATAGTTAAGAAACATTTAAAATACTATTCCAACTCCTGGTAAGTGCTGCAGTAGGGAAAGTGCAGGATAGTCTTGAGGTGTAAATTACTATTCCAACTCCAGCTAAGTGCAACAGTAGGGAAAGTGCTGGATAGTTAAGAAACATTTAAAATACTATTCCAACTCCTGTTAAGTGCTGCAGTAGGGAAAGTGCAGGATAGTCTTGAGGTGTAAATTACTATTCCAACTCCAGGTAAGTGCAACAGTAGGGAAAGTGCTGGATAGTTAAGAAACATTTAAAATACTATTCCAACTCCTGTTAAGTGCTGCAGTAGGGAAAGTGCAGGATAGTCTTGAGGTGTAAATTACTATTCCAACTCCAGCTAAGTGCAACAGTAGGGAAAGTGCTGGATAGTTAAGAAACATTTAAAATACTATTCCAACTCCTAGTAAGTGCTGCAGTAGAGAAAGTGCAGGATAGTCTAGAGGTGTAAATTACTATTCCAACTCCAGCTAAGTGCAACAGTAGGGAAAGTGCTGGATAGTTAAGAAACATTTAAAATACTATTCCAACTCCTAGTAAGTGCTGCAGTAGAGAAAGTGCAGGATAGTCTAGAGGTGTAAATTACTATTCCAACTCCAGCTAAGTGCAACAGTAGGGAAAGTGCTGGAGGGTTAAGAAACATTTAAAATACTATTCCAACTCCTGTTAAGTGCTGCAGTAGGGAAAGTGCAGGATAGTCTAGAGGTGTAAATTACTATTCCAACTCCAGCTAAGTGCAACAGTAGGGAAAGTGCTGGATAGTTAAGAAACATTTAAAATACTATTCCAACTCCTGTTAAGTGCTGCAGTAGGGAAAGTGCAGGATAGTTTTGAGGTGTAAATTACTATTCCAACTCCAGGTAAGTGCAACAGTAGGGAAAGTGCTGGATAGTTAAGAAACATTTAAAATACTATTCCAACTCCTGTTAAGTGCTGCAGTAGGGAAAGTGCAGGATAGTCTTGAGGTGTAAATTACTATTCCAACTCCAGCTAAGTGCAACAGTAGGGAAAGTGCTGGATAGTTAAGAAACATTTAAAATCCTATTCCAACTCCTGTTAAGTGCTGCAGTAGGGAAAGTGCAGGATAGTCTTGAGGTGTAAATTACTATTCCAACTCCAGGTAAGCACAACAGTAGGGAAAGTGCTGGATAGTTAAGAAACATTTTAAATACTATTCCAACTCCTGTTAAGTGCTGCAGTAGGGAAAGTGCAGGATAGTCTTGAGGTGTAAATTACTATTCCAACTCCAGCTAAGTGCAACAGTAGGGAAAGTGCTGGATAGTTTAGAAACATTTAAAATACTATTCCAACTCCTGTTAAGTGCTGCAGTAGGGAAAGTGCAGGATAGTCTTGAGGTGTAAATTACTATTCCAACTCCAGATAAGTGCTACAGTAGGGAAAGTGCAAGAAAGACTAGAGGTGTAAATTAATAGTTTACAAGTGTGAATTACCACATGTAGAAAGTGCAGGATAATCTAGAAATTTAATTTACTATTGCAACTGAATGTAAATGCAGCCGTAAGTACAGTGCTGGATAATTTAGAAATAAACGATTATCTTACTAATGCAAAATGAAAACTGAATACAAATCTTAATGTTTAATTTTTATATTCAAAAAATTTAAAAAATGTTTCTTTCTTTTCAGAAAATGTCTACACAACCAACTGCTAAATATATTGCTTCCAGGAAAGGAAAACAATTACTGAATCATGCAGGTTACATTTATTGTAAGGATAGGTTAAGTAATCCACGGATTCATTGGAGATGCGTGCAATACCATACAACTCGTTGCAGCGGCAGAGCGGTTACGGTCAATGATATTATTGTAAGAACAACTGACCATAACCACTCTGCCTCTGCAATGGAAGTTGACGTTAGAGAAACTGTAAACGAAATGAAAGCTATTGCAAGCACCTCCAATGAATCCACAGGATCTATTTTGAGACAGGTTGCACAACATGTCCCTACTCATGTTGCTAGTAATATTCCAAACATTCATAATTTGCGTAGAATTATACAACGTCAAAAGCAGGCAAGTAATACTCAAGTAAACACACCACATACCTTTTCTGATATCAATATTCCTCCTGAACTTACTATTTCTTTTTCTAATGAACCTTTCCTCCTGCATGATAACGAAAACCCTCTTAAGCGCATATTAATTTTTAGTACTCCATGCAACCTTGTTAAGCTTGAAACAAGTGAAATTTGGATGATGGATGGGACGTTTAAAAGCACGCCCCATCCATTCACCCAAATTTATACTATTCATGCAAAAATTAATAATAGTGTAATACCCCTAGTATATAGTTTGCTGCCTGATAAGACTTCAGCAACTTACACAGAATTTTTAACTGTGATTAAATCAAAAACAAACCAAAGTCCTAGGAAAATAATTATCGATTTTGAATTGAGCATGATCAATGTGATCACCAAAATGTACACGGATACCCAAATTCAAGGGTGTTTTTTCCACTTTTCCCAGGCATTCTGGCGTAAATTACAGAAAACACCCTTAGTTACTGAATACTCAACAGACAGCAAACTACAAGTCGAATTAAAAAAACTTAACAGCTCTTTGTTTTGTCCCTCCCGAAAGTGTAGACGAGTACTACACTGCCATTACAGAATCAGATTATTATTTAACAAACGAAGATAAATTGGCACCCATTTTAAATTATATGGAAGACACATGGATTGGACACCTAGGCAGATCGGGTCGCAGGAGGAAGCCACGTTTCCATGTGGAGTGGTGGAACTGTTATTCGAGTTGCCTACAGGGAGAGGCAAAAACAAATAATGCCATTGAGGGATGGCATAACTCCTTCAATCATTTAATTGGTAAACCCCACCCTAATTTCTATTCATTTCTTGAAACTTTGAAGAAGGAGCAAAGTTTTCAAGAAATGAGACTTTCACAAACTCTCACAGGTAGTCTAAACTCACGGATTACTCAAAGAACTAAGGAAATGTCTGAACGACTATTGGCACTATTACAACAATTTTCGTTGTGTGTGGCTCTAGATTACCTTGAGAATCTTGCTAACATCCTTTCTTTCTAAGCTATTATTGACATTACTTTCCTGCTTTTACCCAAATTAACTATTTTTCTAATTTAAATTGGCAAAAACATTTTTTCTTAAACATTTTTTTAAATTTAATGTTGGGTCACCTTTTTTTCCATTTAAATAATTTTTTACCAAACTTTTTGGAATAAATCCCTTACATGATTTTTTTTTTTTTTAATTTTGAAAAAAATAAACTTTTTGAAAATTTGCAGAAAAAATATTCCCAACATTCATTGTCTAACTGCATTATTAAATAATAGGAAATTACTTTGCAAATGAAATAAATGCATTTTCAATAATTTTCAAAACTCATCTTTCAAAACCACACCATAAAATTAATGATTAAAATATATATGTAATCAAAATATTGATATTTCCATGTTTCTAAAATAAGTGCAAATTCCTAAAACAATTCACATAACAATAAATAATTCATATATGAATTTACGTTATTTTCTTCAAAAAGTGAAAAACAATCTGGCCTTGTCATTTCAAAAATTCAATGTAACCTCATTTTCTAAATACAAATTTATCAACTCCTGCTAAAACCAGAAATAAAGACTTCACCTTAATTTAAGAAAAACTATAAACATCAATTCTGCCTTTAAGTCTAATAAAGCAAAATAAAGTAACACTCCGAATCTTTTGCTTTAATAGTTTCAAAAGAAAGACAAAGCAGAATATTATACCAAATTTGTAAGTTATAACTAAAATGCAACCAATATAACCAATCATATCATCACTTATTCGCAAATAATCCCAACAATTGAATCTTCAACAAATACATCATTTTTTTTTTAAGCACGAATAAAACATTGGAAATATCACTATTAACATTCGTATAATATTTTATCAACAAATCTTTGAAACTAACTTTCTCAAACTCCATATTTCCAAACTATAATATCAGTCGAAAATGCATTTTAATACTTTGCATACATAAATATATTTTTGTATATGAAATACAATTTGAAACACTTTTTCTTCATTTAATGGAACTAATTACTGCTTTTATCTAATTACTGATCTTCCCCACGCCCACCGACCCAACATCGGCATATTCTAATAATATGAGTAGCGACATGTTGTTTAAATAACATTTTTTTCATTCGAGCAACCTCTACTTAACATATCCTTACAATAAATGTTAATCTTATTTTATTTTACATTATTATTTAATATGTAATTGTTTTCCTACCTGATCGTAGATCAGCGTCCTGCTGCTTCCTGCTGCTTCCTGCTCCGGAACTCCACAAAATGGCCGATGACGCTCGCGTATACGTAATGACGTCAGGATATGCTGCAACAATAAACAAAGGACTACTGTACATTTATGTATAATACTATTTTTACATTAAAAATATTTTTTATTTATTATTACATGTATATGAAAATAGTACATAAATATACATTAAATTTCTAAAAAATTGAAGTTTATTTTAATATATTTCTTATTTAATAAAAAAAATGTTTTACTTAATAAAAGACTGTCTCTTCGTTTATATTTATTTAATGCAATATATCTTATCTTTAACATTTTCATATAAAAATTGTACTTTCTTATCTTACCTGTTTTCTTCTTTCTTTTCCACTTTTTTCCAAGTCTTTCCTTTCCTTTCCTTTGCTTTAATTCCGGACCGCTATACTTATCTGGATGTATCATGAAAATAAATGAAGGACAAATGTATCCATAGAAAACAATGTTAAACCGTGGGAACGAAAACATTTCAATAAGTATTTCACAAACATAATCAATTAATTATCTTTTAAAATTAAAAACTTATTTATTATTCAAGTCTAAATTTAAAAACCATTATATTTTAATTAGGTTAAAACTAAGACCTTTACAAATAAATAATTTTATTAATATAATTGTCTATAATATCCAAAATATATTTAATTTAAATTATCTTAAATTATTTAAAATATACATACCTAAATTTAAAATAAACATACATTAAATTTATTATGAATACATACATTTTTTCAAATAAATAAATGTATAAGATTTTTTTTTATTATAAAATACACAAATTAATACTCAAATAAATTTTTATTTACTTAATTAAATAAAACTCCACTAAATAAAATTCAATCATTTTTTCCAGTAATTATTCTAATTTTAAATTAATACTGTAATACCCTAATTAAAACACAATATAATTATAAATACAATGAAATTATTAATTATTATATCTTTTAATAATTAAATATTTAATAACCAAATTTTAACACACATAGATGAGTAAAGTAATATTTCTTATTTATTTATATTCATAATTATTAATTATTATACATACATACATATTTATTTCACAATCCCTTTGTTTAATTCATTAATTAATTAATACTTTAATCCCCAAATTAATACTCATAATACTAAAATTAACAATATAATGTAGAAATAATAATCCTTTGTATAATTCATTAATTAATTAATACTGTACTAATCACATTAAATTAACATTATAAATTTTAAATTATACATTACTATATTTATACACATTTAACCATATAAATTAATAATACAAAAACAAATATTAATTTTTGAAAATAAAAAAAATATTACTAAAATCAAAATTATTTCTAAATAATAAATTTAATTTAAATAGATATATATACATATATATATGCGTTGTAAAAGTACCTGCGTTGTAACAGTACCTGCGTTGTAACAGTATAAGTTGTAAATGTATGCGTTGTAATAGTACCTGCGTTGTAAAAGATGCGTTGTAACAGTACTGAGTTGTAAAAAATGCGTTGTAACAGGTGTATACCCCTCTGTTCGCGTGGCACTGTCGGAGCTGAGCAGCCAGTGGCTACATTGCTATTGTATAAGGGAGCGGCCTCAGTGGGCAGCCTTGCCTGATGCCTCCAGTAAACAGAAATGGTTCAGAGAGTAAGCCATTTAATCTGACCCTAGCTGTGGGTAAAGTATAAAGAAGTTTTATCTGCTTAATGGACTGTGGACTGAGGCAGAAGCGAGCCAACAAGGGGAAAAGGATATGACCCTTCCAGGGAATCAAATACCTTGGTGGGATCTAAAAGGGCAGCAGGTGCAGAGATTTGGGGGTACAAATGGGGCATTACCGCCAAAGTGGTGCAGAGATTGTGTGCGGTAGATCGTCCAGGAATTAAAGCGAGAATTAAAAGAAGTCATTGTTTGGAGGAGATTTGAAAGGGGTAAGTTGGGATTGGATTCTTCATCCAGCAGATCTGTCACATAAGTGGAAGTGCATAGACTGTGGAGCATGTTCGCCAGTGTCTTACGTTGGCTGGTGCCCTCACCGTATCATCGGGCTTGTGCACCCCAGTGTAGATAGCGAGCTTTGCAATCATACAAGTGTACAATTTCCTTACCATGCAGGCTGTACATTATCGTGTTTCTAGACCTGCTGAAGACCCCATGGGGATGTTGCCTAACCACATTCGTTTTTTGGGGGTCGAAATGTCGACGTGACATGAATAAGCTTACCACGCCCAAATAGACAATGTACATGACAGGATGAAAATAACATGTGTCCTTAGGGTCATTTATTGTATTGGGATGCAAAAGAAAGTTTCTGTACCTATGTCAATTGTGTTGAATGTCTTTGATTGTCTATTGTGTTAGAACTTGTGTTATTTATAAGGCACATTTATATATGTCACAAACGCCACATAAGGGGTGATTTGCACCACCATGCATGGTTGTATAAAGAAAGGTGATGCAACACAACAGCTTGAACTGTATTGCATTACATTTTATTCTGAGAGGCGATCCATGGATGGAGCCCAGGCTTCTCCAAGCATCCACTCATGAATTTCATGCAATCCTAGATTTACAAAGGATCAAACATTGAGGAAAAACCTTGTGGGATTGTTTTTGTGTAAGAAAGCATCCCTTTCTACACAAAAACAATTCTTCTTGTAACACAGGCACACTTGCACTATGGTGCAAGAGTGCCTGCATTGGCACTAGGCTGCCTTAAGTACTCCATCGCTATGAGAAACCAGAAGTGCGCCATATTTTCATAGAAATGGTGCATTCTTGCTCTCTCCCTGTCAAGCAATGCAGCACAGCAAGTTGCTTTGTTGTACAGCCTTACTTGAAAGGTTAGTAAATCTGGCCCTAAGTGTCACCAACTTCACATGAATGTGTGTTTTCTATCACAATACCCAATGTGTTATGGCATCAATGGCCATTTCCCGGGTGATTGTACATAACAAAGGTGAGGAAGGTTGCATGAACTTATTCTGAGTCAGGGGCAAATCAACCAACTTGGGAATGAGAGGAACATGGAAATGGAGGAAAGACATGAACAAAGATGAAGTTTCCAGTGTTAGAGGCAAGAGATATAGATGAATATGATAGTCTTTCTTTTGGGCAAGGAAGGTAAAAGGGAACGTGAGACGAAGAGGAGGAGATGAAGAAGAAGCAATCAGAACAGAAGAGACGGAGAAGGAAGAATTTATGGGCAGAGCAGAGGACGTAAAGAAGATTGATGGCACCAAACGAGCATAAGGCAGAGAGGAAATGAAGGTGGGAACAGGATGGATTCAGACTGATTGACCAAGAGAGAAGAACAGAGGAAAGGCAGTTAGAAAAGCAGTCAAGAGCAGAGATGGGCCAAGTAGCTGACACGTAAATGCACCAATCACATCAACTACCTCCAGGAGAAAGGTGCGCAGTCTGGCTTTTTTGATTCTGGGCCCACAAACAGAGCTTGGTCTTTGATCATTTGCACTAAAGTCAGGATTTATTCATAAGCCTTATGTGTCAACCATCACATTAAACAATAAAAGTCACGTGCGAAAGGCAGCAGAAGTAAGTAAAAATAAGTATGGGAAGTGTGATCCTGAGTGAAATGGTTGCAGAATTAGAGATGTGGCTAAAAAGAAGAGAATATTCAGGGCCGAATTAACAAAGGACCTCCACACTCATGGAGGCCCCACAGTTGTGGTGGGGGTCCCACACTTGTGTTCGGACCTCTGTACTACAGTTACCCATTGTGGAGGTCTCACCACAAGTGTGGGGCCAGCGGAATGAGTGTTGCCCCCTGCCATGACTGTGGGGCTTCCACCATGAGTGTGGAGGGACTTTACAAACTGTCCTCTCAGTAAATACTTTAGTGGACTTCCCCATTCAGGTAACAGCACCTATAATAGAAGGCAGGCAGCTTTAATGCAAAATGCACTCTTTTACATTACAGAAGCTCAATCGAGTAATGTGATCACTGCAGCTGTCTATGTGGTTGAGGCACAGAATTGATTCCTGAGTCATGCAGTAGGGAATGATGACATACAATTATAGTGCTACAAGGTCCTGGCATGCAACAAAAAGCACTGTGGAAATGTTAGGCATTATTTTAAAATTGTATTACTGTTGCACATACTTAAGATGTACTCCCCAAAATGTGCAAAAAAGATTTAGGGCCTGGTTTAATTGTGGTGGTAAAGATACTCTGTCACAAAGGCAACGGAACATACTTCCCACCAAGAATGCTGGTTAGCCCTCTTGGTGCAGAAGAACCTTGGGATTAATCATGAAAGAGACTACTCCATCTCTACCATGAATAATCCCCTTCGACGTCTCTGCAGAGTAAGGGCTGTCGGAGGTTGACTTATTATTCTACCCTCAAAATTTAGATGTGCGGAATTACTGACCAGTTTTCACTACTAGTCACCGCCACAGAAATCCCTGGTGGTAAGGGGAAGTGAAAACTGAGAAATGCTTCCCTTGCCATGGGGGAGGACTCCTATGGTGAGGTGAGCATTTGATTTTTTATTTGAGGAAAAAATCCTGTTTCAGAATTTTCTTTATTAAAAAAAAAAGAAAACTGTTTGGTGCCTGTCCTCCATCCCACTGAACAACAACAACAAAAAGACCTGATCTACACGGGCAATCCATTTTCTTCACTTTCTGAGTGGGAATGGGAGTTTACTTCCTCCTTTATCAACAACCTTTCATATTATATAGGTATTGTCCTTACTCATCTTCGCCATCTCATATTGATTCTTTTTTAATTTGTCAAAAATTTAAAAAAGAGAAGAAGGAACCAACCTCTGAGTCACAAGTCACCGTGTTCAACTAGAATTTCCTCTACTTTAACAGGTATATACCACACAAAAATATGCATCAGTGTAAATATAAAAATTTGTGAGAAAAACAAGGTAGCACCTCACGTGCGCACCACCAGAGGAGCTTCCTGGTTATTTGTTACCAGTTATGCCCACGTTTCTCATCATTGGTCACTACCTTGCCAAAAATAATACCTATTGTGGGTGTCCAGAAAACCAGTGAAACCAGTGAATGTGTGTGTAATATTCACACAATGCAACCCTGTGAAATAAAAATTGAGATTAGCCACACTGTCACCACAGAGCTACTTTTATTCTCAACTAGTGGGCTTATTCAAAATAAAAACAAACTGCATGTTTGCAGACCATGTAATGATGGGCTGAAATGTTTCATCGCCTGTATATTGTAGTGGCAATTTCTTCAGGGCACGAGGTCATAGTCCACCTTTTCTGGACCCTTATTACGAACAAACCGTGACTGTTTAAACAAAGAGAAGGATCATTAAAAGCATGTCCAGCCAGTCAGAAATGTATCTTATTTCAATGATTCTATGTTTTTGAAAACCCAAATTACATATTTACCCCGTAGTAGCCAAGGCCCTTCGTACCAGTTAGCCAACTCGTCACGCAGAAACTAAATATTGATAGTAGTCCTGTTTCTTACAATGGGCACGTATTTTGTCCGTGTTCTGAAACAACAAACAGGCATTAGTAACTTCATCAAGAGCACTGATCAGATGGTAACCCATTATCACTAATATGAGAACCCAGGTCCTATTGCTGTTTCGCGGATCACTATACAATACTGTGATCCACTCGTAATCTGGTATAATTGCTGTCCGTTAGTTGTCGGCATTGATTAAATCTAAATCCAGAACGTACTCACGTTGCTGACCCCCATGTGATGTTCAGCCCATAATCATTCCCTCTAGACTCATTTAGCCCGCCCCCATTGCCATTACCCTTCTTAAATCCACCTGAGTTGCACCAACATATACCCGTTCCCTGAAGCTAGACACTCAGTCTCAATTTAAAGAAAGGCTGGCGTTCGTACCGTGTTTGACACAAGACAAGCGTTGTCTCGTTCTCGATCATCCAACAGAAGAGCACCCTCATTCAAATACAACGGGTCAGGAAGCGGAAGGCCACTGCACTTCCAAGTCACGTGATCGGTTCTCAAGTACAAGCGCCATCTTGGAATGGTCAAATTACTTAATGAATAATACACATTCTGATTTAATTTCTCTAAACTTGTGCGTGAAAACTATTTACAAAAAGTGGATTAAAAAACTACGGCACAGTCATTTTTCCATTACGCATCTGGCGCTGTTGAATCAATATCTAAATAGAATGTAGATATGGCACTGAGTTTAAATTCCTTGTGTGGTGTCAATTGCCTGTTTTCACAACCCTGACCATTAGTGTGACATAAGGTACTGTACATATACTGCACAACTTCATATAATCTGTATCACCCAATATTATATCTAATATACCTGGAATATTAATTCCGTACTCAAATCATTTAAAGGGGCGCATTGGACATCGCATACGTATCAAACCTCATCATCTATAAGTCCCATTACTCATTTGGGAAGCTTATATAGTAAGGGGATATATCCACAATATTCGCTTTCAGGGGATATCTCTTCATAGATACATCCACCCCTGACATGAAAAGAGCAGTTGTTTTTAATCAATATCAGAGCCCTGATATAGTAAATCACAGATTGACCCTATTCCCTATTGTGGTATATACCTGTTGAAGTAGAGGACATTCTAATTGAACATTATGACTGGTGACTCAATGGTTCCCTTTTCTCTTTTTTAAATTTTTGAAAAATTAAAAAAGAATCAAGATGAGAGGGTGAGTATGAGTAGGGACAATACCTATATAATATGAAGGGTTGTTGATAAAGGAGAAAGTAAACTCTCATTCCCACTCAGAAAGTGAAGAGAATTGATTGCCCGTGTAGATCAGGTCTTTTTGTTGTTGTTGTTTACCGAGAATGGAGGGCGACCTGATCAGAATCCCTCTTTAGCTACTTGCTGTGTAGAGGCTGACACAGCCCTGCACTAAACAGGAAAATGCAATACCGGGAATCACCATGATGACATTTCCTGCCAATGCTTTATAAATGACTGCCAGCTTGGCGGTCATTTTAAACATTTTGCTGGTGGAGCAGTCCCGCTTGACAGATGTAAATTCCTCTACCAGGACAACGAAGATTACTCCATACGCTAATATCAAAATCAGGCCGTTAGCCTTTGAGAAAAACTAGGGCTTTCAATATATATATATATATATATATATATTTGAAGTAGCCTGAAATCAAACTGTATCTAGTGCAAATATGTGTTAAGAAGTGTCCATTAAAATGATGTAATACAGAACTTCACCTGTAATACACTTACAGTACCTCTCAAAAAGAATACATCTTTGCCACCTTGAAACTTCAAATGACTCCATAAATTAAAGCTTAAACTGACTAGAGGTTGGAGAACCAGCAAATTAATAAGGTGAGCTGAGCTGGAAGGGAGCCAAGGACCAGGCTTGGCTCTAGGAGCTTGTTCATGACATGGCTAGACTGGCTATAGCAAGCACCAGGCTTTTTCCAGGTGGGCTGGAAGGGTGGGGGCCGGTTTTGGTACCATGGGAGCCAGTTTCGTTACTCGGGGACAGTTTTACAGCAGTGCTCCAATAACGGCCCCTGGAACAAAAACGGGAGCGGTGCAGCTAGACCTTTGCTTCTCACTAGCACCCCAATCGACCCCTATCGGGCCGGTCAAGCGGATTGCCAGGGTTGGTTGCTGTTCTCAGTCCGGCCTTGGTGCATGAGCTGAGCCATGGAAATGTTTGGGAAGGAAACTGTGAAACAAACATCAGGTATAAATATGATAGACTCCACAAAATTGAAACAAGTGTATTTCTTTATTATGTGAAAGTGTTTCACCCTAGTATAAGATAATACCACTTCATTGAGAAACATTTTTTTAAAGTGCTAGTTTTAAACATGAATTTAGAAACATTCATGCCCTCCACCATGACAACCATGTCACAATTAACTGAAAGGCAATTACATTGTCAAATTCACCCTATAAGTGGCCAATACTCTTAACTTACATGGAGCACTCATATAGTATATTAGATTAAACACAGCAGAGTTTTTTGTACAACACATCCTAAACGCATATGTTTGAATATGCACCCATATGTGATAATAAAGAAATACAAAAATGAAATTCTCTGAAATAAAATATTTGCTAGGATCACACACTTTTTGGCCAAGTAGGGAAGGAATAATTTTAAAAGTCTTTAATAGTATTTTTAACCAAGTATTTCTCTGTTTTTATTTATCCTGAACATGTTATTAAATAACTTTGATGTTTCCGTTATTAATGTGTATGATGGATAGGTAAATGGCTAGACCACTGGACGGATGGATTGCTAGATTGATAGATGGGTATGTGGCTGGGTAAATAAATTGATGGATATATGGAGACTATGGGGATGAATGGAGAATGTGTAGATGGATGAATGGATTGATGGATGGAAGTTTGGATATGGGTGGGTGCTTGAATGGATAGCTGAATAGTGCTGGGGTGGGAATATCCACTGCATGGTATACCGGTGTGTTTGTTATCATTATTACTAGCATTACTATTAATATTATTATCATTAATATTATTATTATTATTATTGAACAGGTATATTCCCCTGCCCTGAATGCCTCACTGTATGTACATCTCGTATTCCAACTAATATTTTGCTCTTGATTCACACTAATCTAAGTGATTGCACGAGGCTGTCCCTGACCATGTGAGGTCCTGGACCTGTTCTTTAACCTGGTGGAGTACACTAAGTATGCCCATCATATTGGACAGAGGTCTGCTGTTCAACTGATGGCAGCATACTGTGTTTTTAGATTGATATTGTGACCAGACCCTTTTTTCCGTGTCATTGAGAGTGCAATCCATCAGTCCTTCTTTTGTAAAGTTTTGCTATTATGTGACTACTCAGAACTTCATGCTAGAATCCTCTGCCTATGTCGAGTACATGTGTGTGTTTGTAGTGTGTGTGTAGCACATGTGCAGTATTAGCGTTCTGTGCGCAAGTGGGCCTGGGAACTGAAGCCCGTGGGATCTATTTTCGATGCCTCTGGCTTGGTACTGCACAAGATGGAGGATGAGGACATCTTCCCAAGACAGTGGAAATGACCTGCCTGAGTTCCTGTGGCTGGATGATGGAGAGTCAAGCAGTAAAGTGAGGAATGTGGTGATAGAACTAGCATTGGCAATTCAACAAGGACTTTTTTGTAGCAATGGGCTATAGGTTAGTCCTTTTTGACTGCTGCCACTAGAGTGAAGATAGGAGGAGGGGTGCGGACTGCCAATTTTGTTCTTCTTGGTGAGGAAATGTATATCTCAAGCCTGCACTTTTATCTATCCCTGAAAACTGCTTCGGAGAGGCTGTCAACAGCCAAATGAAAAAACCTCATGCTTCACTATGCCTCTGCTGTGGGTGTTCTAATCTGGATAACACCTGGGTGCTACTAGCTGTGATAAGCATCACCCTACATAAAGGCTGAGTCTGGAGAGCAGCCCGAGAAGGACTCTTAATAATAATAATAAAGGAGTTTGTAAAGCGCCTGGTGACGCCATCCCGGCGTGTCCCCGCGCTGTGGAGAGAGAAGCAGGACGGAGGGCAAAGTTATAGGGTGTACAGGTAGGTTTTTAAGAGTTTCCTGAAAATTGTTTCTGTTCCAGCTAGTCTGATGTTCATGGGAAGGGCATTCCAGTTTTTTGCCGCCAGCGCACGAAAGGAACGTCCTCCCATCCTGGCCTTCTTTATACGAGGAATTTTGAGAAGACCAGTACCCATAGAGCGAAGTGCTCTGTTTGGCTCATAGGGTATAGCTAAGTCCTTGAGGTATTCAGGGGCTTTCATGGAGTTAATCCTGTAGCATATGAGCAATGCTTTAAAGAGGATCCTTTTTTTTATAGGAAGCCAATGAAGAGCATCCAAGGTGGGTTTAGAGGGAGCTCTTTTAGGTAGCCTGAGGACTAGCCGTGCTGTCGTATTTTGTAGGACTTGAAGCTTTTTCATGTTCTTATCTGTTGTCCCTAAAAGTAGTACTTTACCGTAATCAATACGGGAGGTGACTAGTGCTTGGGTCAGGGTGCGTCTGGCCTCTAGGGGAAGGAGGTCTAGAGTTCGATTTAAGGTTTTTAGCACCCCAAAGCACTTCCCTACCACTTTGTGGACGTGACTGTCAAAGGAGAGTTTGGGATCAACCCAGACCCCCAAATTCTTGGCTTCCTTGCCGGGGGTGGGTAGAGGTCCCAGACAAGAGGGCCACCAATCCTGAGTCCAGCTGGTATCGCTACCACCTATCACAAGAACCTCTGTTTTGGAGCCATTTAGTTTCAGGCAGTGTTGGTTCATCCAACCTGCCAGCTCCTGCATGCAGTTTTTGAAGTTGGTTGCAGCTAAGGTAGGGGCTTGGGATAGCGAGATGAGCAGTTGGGTATCGTCGGCGTAGGATACAAATTTTATGCCATACGATTGTACCAAATCTGCCAGGGGGGCCATATACAGGTTGAACAGGGTAGGGCTCAGGGCAGAGCCCTGAGGCACCCCCTGTTCAAGAGCAATGCTGTCAGAGAGGAATGAACCTCTTTGGACCTGAAAGCTGCGGCCCAAAAGGAAAGCTATAAGCCAACCTAGCGCTGTCTTAGTGACCCCAGCTTTGTTTAGACACTGTAGCAAGATGGAATGTGCTACAGTGTCAAACGCAGCACTGAGGTCCAGCATGATGAGTGCCATTGTGTGACCCTCGTCAGCTCCTGCCCGAAGAGTTTCAGTCGCTCTTAGGAGGGCTGTCTCCGTAGAGTAGTTCGTTCTGAAACCAGATTGGGATCCATGCAGGGAGTTATTGGATTCTAAGTGGGCCATAAGTTGTTTGTTTGCAATTTTCTCGGCCACTTTCGCGAGATAGGGAAGGAGGGAGGTAGGGCGGAGATTTTCTAAGGTATCTTGACTGACATTAGGTTTCTTTTTAATGGGCAATACTATCGCTTTTTTCCAATCCTCAGGAAGGCAAGCCAAGGAAAAGGATACTTGAATGACATGCCTGATATGGGGTTCCAGTACTTGTAGGCTAGTAGCTAGAACTTTTGGAGGGGCTGGGTCCCGGGGGGGGATCCTGATTTAACGCTTTTGCATATGTTTATAAGCGTTTCCGTGGGAGGTACCGAAAAGTATTGGAGGCTCTGTTCCATAGGACCAGTTTCTGAGCTTTCCTTAAAGTCGTGACCAGAAGTCAGATGTCCAGAGAAGTTAGCATAAATGTTGGTGATTTTCCCGGAGAAATACTGCGCTATTTTATTGCAGGTTTCAACCGAGTCATTACAGGATTGGTTGTCATTGGTAAGCACCGAAATTTCTTTGAAAATTTTGAAAAGCTCTTTAGAGGAGTTCTCAGCCTCCCCTATGCGAATTTTATAATGAAGAGCTTTGGAGGAGCGGATTTTTTTGTTATATTGTTTTTGTGCATTTTTGTACTGTGTTTTAATGGCAGGACAGAAATTGGTGAGCCATTCACGTTCCAATTTCTTGCATGCAGATTTAATAGCCTGAAGTTCAGGCATGTACCAAGGGCTAGATTTCCTCGCAATGTTGGGGTTTTTCATTTTCCGAATAGGAGCGGTGCTGTCTAGGGCCTTTAAGATGTGGTTCTGCAAATGACTGTAGGCTGTTTCGCAGTCTGTGCCTCCTAGGGGACCTCCTGTTTCGAGTAGCTTGTTAAAGGTCTCATGGGAAAAAAAAATCCAGATCCGTCGTAAATAACGGTGATTACAGGCTGGTTTAGGATCAGATTCAGATAGCTGAATGATAAATGGGATGATAAAGTGATCAGTCCACGGGACCGGAATAGGGGAAGTGGCTTGTACTCCGGAACCATTCATAAAGATTGGGTCTAGGAGGTGGCCCAGTTTGTGAGTGGGATCATTGTTAATAAGGTCGAGCTGTAGAGAATGAAGTTCAGACCTGATGTCCTTAGCCTCTGTGTCGAGGGGATCGTCAAAGTGAACGTTCATATCACCAAGCACTATCAGTCTGCTTTTCCTTATTGCTAAGTGTGCTGTGGCTTCTATCAAGCTGGTAGTAAAATCATACAGTCTGCCAGGAGGCCTGTATACAAGAATGCCTGACAGGGAAAGTTGAGGTCCGATGACTATAGTAAAAGAGCCAGCTTCACAATGGTCAATTGTAATGGGGGATAGGGAGCAGACTATAGGAGATCTGATGGCTATAGCAATTCCTCCTCCCCTACCATCCTTTCTATCTATTCTGGAGAGGGAGTAGCCAGGAGGCATGGCCTCTATGATGTCAGGGTCTGAAAATTCACCTAGCCAAGTCTCAGTTAAAAACAGGATATCAAGTCCTTCATCCTCAAGTAAATGAATGGTTATCTTAAAAGGATAACCACCCTGTTGGACTTGGCCCTTTTTGCAGGGTCATCCCTGAACTTTTTGCCTTCCTCCTGTATTTTGTCTGACCTGTTTTTGTCGGTTTTATGACTCTGGGCACTTTACCACTGCATATCAGCGCTAAAGTGCATATGCTCACCCTATTGTAAATTGATGTATAGATTAGTGACTCAATGATTGACTGGTTTGGTTTACTTGTTAGACCGTAGTATAGTGCACTGAGTGTGCCCAGGGCTTGTAAATCCAAATGCTTCTGGTGGGCTTACAGCACTGGTTGTGCCACCCACAGAAGCAGCCTTGTAAAATGTGTCTAAGGTCTGCCATTGCAGACCCTGCGTGCAGTCTAGTACTGTCATGCTGATTGGGCAAGTGCACCCACTTGCCAGTCCCTAAACCTTCCCTTTTCTTCATATCAGCTACCCCTATGGTAGGCCTATGGGCAGTGTGCATTGTAAGTTTAGGGTAGGACAAGCCCTGATGTGTGTGACATGCCCTAATAGTGAATTACAGCCATTTTCGTTTTTCACTATTGCAAGGCTACCTGTTCTCCATAGGCCTGAATGGGCAGTTAGATTATTACATTTTATAATCCTAACTTACTCAGAGAACACAGTAGAAATTTGAGTTTAGTATGCCAGAACTCAGAATGATAAATTACATATTTTAGTGAAGTTGGTTTTAACATTCTGTGTTTGAAAATACCACTTTTGAAAAGTAGGTATTTTCTTGCTAACTATCCAAAGCCTGCCTCTGCTAGGTTGTGTATTCCTTGTCTGGAGTTTGGGTGACAGGGCTGGGGGATTCCAAGAGACAGAATGAGTCAGCCCAGTGGTGAATAGAGAGATCTCCATCTAGATGGGTGGGAGGTAAGCATGGGCGGAAAAACTGTTCCGCTCGCGGATTTTGCGGCTTTTCGGTAAATTCGCAATCCGCGAGATTCGTGAATTTCCCCGCAAAATCCATGAGCGGAACGGATTGGGTCAAAAGTTCAAGCTGACTTTTGTAACTCTTTTACAATGGCGCCAGCAAGCTCGCAGAGCCATTCTAAAATAGTTACAAAAGTCAGCTTCAACAGGAAGCTCTAATAGATAAAGTAAAGCAGGTGCTCGAGTTGAAGCTCAAATTCAGTTACACAATCATTAATCACCCCAAACTTGGGGTGATTAATGATTGTGTAACTTAATTTGACCTTCAACTCGAGCACCTGCTTTACTTTATCTATTAGAGCTTCCTGTTGAAGCTCTTTGTAGCTATTTTAGAATGGCGCTGGCAGCTTGCCGGCGCCATTCTAAGTGGGGCTGAGGGCAGAAGGGGATAAAAAATGAGTGGGGCAGAGGGCAGAAGAGCACAGAAACGAGTGGTACAGAGGGCAGAAGGGCATACAAAACGAGAGGGTGGCAGTGATTAACCAGGCAAAAAAAACCCCCGCGAACACGCAAAGCGCCCCGCGAACACCCGCAAACACGCAAAGTGCCCGCGAACACCCGCGAACACGCAAAAATAAAAAAATCCGCAAATTCGCGGATCGCGAATTCGCAAAATTCGCCCCTGCTTAGTGGGAGGAGTTGCACCTGGGACCTGAATAGGGCTGTGCCTTGCCTTCCACAATGCTGGCTCCACCTCCTGGAGTGCGGCTGATATCTCAGCCCTGCACTGTGAAAGAAGAGAAGGAATCATGTCAATAAAGTGCACCAGGGCTTTGCTTTCCCTCCACAATGCTTGCTCCACCTCCTATGGGGCGTCTGATGTTTCTGCCCTTCACTGTGAAAGGAAAGAAGGAGTCTTGTAAACAGAGTGCTCCAGAACTGGTTTGGACTGGGAAAAGCCCCCTCTGCCCTCAGAGGACAAAGTGCTTTGGGGTATAAATATTGGGACCCTGATCCCAAGAAATTAGATCACTTTTGGACTACAAGAAGACACCTCTGCTTGGGAGAGAAACCTGAAGAAATTGAGGAGAGACTATTCCTAAGCTGAAGTACTGCTTAGGGGATTGGTCTGCAGTGGTTGCCTTACTGCCAAAGAGAGGAGAATGAACTTTGTGTGCCTTAATTTCAACTTGTGAAAGATCTCCAAGGGGTTGGAATAGAGCTTGCCTACTGCTGAAGTCTCAGGGACAACAGACTTCAACCCCCAGCTCGCCAGGGTTCCTTGAAAGTGCCTGCTGCTGTTTTGGGGACTTCTGAGGGACTGCGTGTCGGAAGGAGCTGGAAGCGCAACTCAAGAGGAAGAAGCATGTCTCCGTCACTGCTGCTGCCGTCGCATCTTGGGTGTCGCCGCTGTAGCTGTCATATTGCAGCGCATCGAGAGAAGCGTCTGACAACGAAGAGGAAGATGTCGCCGTCGCCGCTGCTGCCGTCACATCTTGGATGTTGCCGCTGTAGCTGTCGTACTGCACTGCATCGAGAGAAGTGTCTCTCAATGAGGAAGAAGCGTGTCGCCGTTGCTGCTGCTGCCGTCACATCGTGGATGTCGCCGCTGTAGCTGTCGTATTGCACCGTATCAAGAGAAGCGCCTCGCATCCACGGAGAAGCACGCTGCCGTCGGAGCTGCTGCCATCGCATCTTGAATGTCGCCGCTGTAGTTGTCGCATTGTCCTGAAGCCTCTCTCATCATCGGAGAAGAGTGTCGCAGCCGAGGCTGTTGCCGTCGCATCGCTGAACCAGAGTGTCGCCTCTGCAGTTGATGCATCGGATCGAGACTTCTTGCATTATCGGAGAAGCGTGCCGCATCTGGAAGATCTTCACGTCTTTATTTCTTTGCACCGGAACTTTGCCACGTTTCCATCGCTGCACACTGTTTGTTGTGGAAGCGTCACACATCGAAAGGTAAATTGACTTAAAGTGTCGCATTTTTAAGAACTGAACAGAACTGAGCTAAAACCATCATTTTAAGTAAAGTATTGTGGATTTTTGTTGTTTGTGGTCTTGTGATAAGCCTATATAAAGAATACTTATTTTTTATATAAAACCTGTGTAGTGTCCATCTGTAGTGTTGTCATTTTATTACTATATGTGGTCACAAATGCTTTACACACTGCCTCTGAGTTAAGCCTTTTCTGCTCGTGCCAAGCTACCAAGGGGGTGAGCAGGGGTTATTTTAGGAGTGTACCCCCTTACCCTGACTAGAGGCAAGGGTCCCTATTTGTCACAAGTACCTACGTGTGACAACTGGAGACCCCTGAATCTAACATTGGTGGTCAGCAGTGAGGATTCTGGACTTGCATTTGGGATTCATGTACACTGATTGGTGAACACTACTAGTGAGTGCAGACCAAACGCAACCACATACTGTTTATTCTGTTTTATGGTGTCCTCCTGAAGATATTTTTGATACTATGCCTCTGGTTAGTTGTTGCAAAATGGAATTCGACTTCTGGCACCTGTTTGTCTACACAATGAAGGAGCTACATGTGTTTTGCAAGGAAAGGGGGCTGCCTGTGAAGAGAAGGTCTAGGGAGGATCTAGAGACATCCCTATTTCAATATGAGTTACCCAGCTGGAAGACAACACTACCAGTTGAGTCTGAGAAGGAGGAATTCCCTGAAAGTGAGGGAGAAACAGAAAAAGATAGCTGGCTTCTGGATTATGACCCAGGATGAGAGAAATTGACAAAGAGCTGAGAGAGATTGATGAGGTTCAAAGAGCCTTAGCCCGAGGAGAAGATTTTTGGGCTACTCAGAAAGTGAGCTTTGCTTAGTTGGGGGTGGAGTCCAGCTCAGATGGTAGCAGCAAAATTGAGTTATCTAGTGCTGAGGGAGCAGTACATACACCCAGAGATGTGGCGCCTGACTTGAAGGAGGGGATTAACATACACCAGGAGGTTCATGGACATGAGGTAGCTCCAGTAGTGTGCAGTGTCCCTGTGGAGAATAGGGAACCTGGCGCAGGGGTTTATGGTCCTAGTGGTGGGATGGACACTCTACTGACTCTAGATGAGAGGTACAGGGAGACGGGTTCCCCCAAGGTTGAAGTCCTGGTATGTGAGTGTGAAGACCACCCAGAAGAGTGTGGGTTGAGTGACAGAGACAGTCAGATACTATCTTGCCAATCTCAGAAGAGTGGTGTGGAGTGCGTGTGCGAGGCACTGGATGGTGAAGTGAAGGATAGTTTGGTTAACCCCTGTGGGGGGCAGAGTGATCCAATTGTGGGAGAGCATATTGTAAGTCCCTGTTTTCCATAGCTATGCCAACACCTGTTGAAGAGTGAGTTCTCTGACCCCAGGGAGCTCACATGGGAGGCAGACTTTTTGGTGGATTCGAAAGGGCCTGGAGAGGCATTGGGGAGTGGCTCAGGTATCTTCCAACTCAGAGTGGTGGAAGTGGTTCAGAGTAGCCCAGCTAGGTCCCGTTGTAGTGGGAGGGGTCTAGGGGATCACATCCTTTCTCAGTGGAGAAGGAGTGAGTGTGGGGTTGTGTGTACCCAGGTGCCCGAAACCTAGTGCTAGAGCCTGGATGGTTCTTTTAGGGAACATCAGGTGGGGAACCTAGGCTGTCCTGATGGGCCACCCGTTGAATGGGATCCCCTAGTGTCTGGTCAACTGGGAGAGTCAGTAAGCAGGCTTCCATCAGTTCTGGTGCCTGGCAGTGCCGCTCCTAAGTGGAGGGTGCAGAAGTCCAGATTGAGCAGTGAGAGGGGGAAGGAGTCCCCAGTGGAAAAACCAGTGGGTCAGGGGCCTGCCGGAAGGGCTGAGTCACCAGTGAATGACCATGGTGACACCACTTCTGTCCTGGGGGATATCCGCACTCTAGCAGAGAGACAGGAGTCGGGAGATCTGGACCAGGCAGACTGTCACATGACACATGAGTTATGTGTCACCCTCGTGGAGGGTATATTCACTCCCCAGGAAATCCTGGTTTTCCAGGCAAGTGTTCAACTGCAGGGGTTTGTCCCTGGGTTGGGAAGCCAGGTTCAGGTGTTGTCTGACCTGGAGGAAGGGGCAACTGTAATCAGTGTCCTGACCAATGTAGCTATTAGGTGTGCCACTCCAGGTGGGAGGGTACAGCACTCTGGAAGGGGGTGCAAATGGATGGAGTGCTCGCCTCTGACCCTGGTTCAACTATAGAGTTTAGACCCTATGTTGGAGGACCAGATTCAGGGTGTCTCCCCTGACCTGGTAGCCCAGTTGTAGAATAGAACCCCTGAACTGGTGGGCAAATTGTGCAGGACACCTGCTACAGACACCCTGACAATTCTGGAAGGGGGTACCGCTCCAGGTGGGAGGGTACAGAGCCCCAAGCAGGAGGACCAGGTGTGGGAGAGGCCATTCCAGTCTCTGGTCCAGCCCCCGGGTACAGGCCTGGGGCTGGGGGGCCAGTGTCAGAATGTCATACCTGACCTGACAGGAGGGAGAATGGACAAAGGGTGCCAAGTACCTGGGGCTACTGCCCCCGTTCTCTGACGCCACCAAGGTTTGAGAGCCCTGAGAGGCATAAGGCCTGGGTCTCATCACTGACTACTGTCAGTGGCCATTGTGTCTTGCTGTCTGTCTGTTGGGACACACCTGTGAGCAAGTTAAGATTAGATGCTGCACTGGTAGTGTCCATAGGTGAGGAGAAGGGTTCCCCATGGATTAGCTTGATGGGCCCTGAGAGTATGAACTGAGGAATTGAAATGGGTTCAGATTGGCATAGAACTGGAATATGCCCCTGCTGTTGCGGGCCAGGTCCATGTTCTATCGCCCAAAGCAGGAAAGTCCATCAAGGTAGTGATAGGTCTACCCTGCATTTTGGCTGGAAGAGGGTTGTATTGGACTTGGCACTTTTTGCAGGGTTATTCCAGAACTGTTTGCCTTCCTCCTGTATTTTGTCTGACCTGTTTTTGTCGGTTTTATGACTCTGCGCGCTTTACCACTGCTGATCAGTGCTAAAGTGCATATGCTCTTCCTATTGTAAATTTATGTATGGATTAAGTAGTGACTCCATGATTGGCTGGTTTGGTTTACTTGTCTGACCCTAGTATAGTGCACTAAGTGTGCCCAGAGCTTGTAAATCCAAATGCTGCTGGTCGACTTGCAGCATTGGTTGTGCCACCCACAGAAGCAGCCTTGTAAAATGTGTCTAAGGTCTGTCATTGCAGAGCCTGCATGCAGTCTAGTACTGTCATGCTGACTGGGCAAGTGCACCACTTGCCTGTACCCAAACCTTCCCTTTCCTTCATATCAGACATCCCTATGGTAGGCCTAAGGGCAGGGTGCATTGTAAGTATAAGATAAGACAAGCCCTGATGTGTGTGGCATGTCCTTATAGTGAATTACTGCCATTTTAATTGTTCACTATTGCAATTCTACCTGTTCTACATAGGCCAGAATGGGAAGTTAGATTATTACATTTTATAATCCTAACTGACTCAGGGAACACGGTAGAAATTCACGTTTAGTATCACTGAACTCAGAATGATAAAATACATATTTTAGTGAAGTTGGTTTTAACATTCTGTGTTTGAAAATACCACTTTTAGAAAGTAGGTATTTTCTTGTCTAACTATCCAAAGCCTGCTTCTGCTAGGTTGTGTATTACTTGTCTGGAGTTTGAGTGACAGGGCTGGGGGATTCCAAGAGACAGAATGAGTCAGCCCAGTGGTGAATAGAGAGATCTGCATCTAGATGGGTGGGAGGAGTTGCACCTGGAACCTAAATAGGGCTGTGCCTGCCTTCCACAATGCTGGCTCCACCTCCTGGGGTGCTGCTGATGTGTCTGCCCTGCACTGTGAAAGAAGAGAAGGAATACATTTCTTGTAATAAGAAATGCATGTTATGTATGGTATTTTACTTATCCATACTGGAAGCAAAAGATGTTTTATATACTACTACTAATTGCGTCAAGAATCTTAGTAGTATGTGTGTTGCCATGTTGCAATTATAAAAAGAAGAAAAAAGCACAAAATTACAAATTAAATATTTATGTGGCATTTGTGCAAAATTCCCTGCATTGGTGGATTTATGATCACTGTTGTGAATTTTTGAAAATTGTAATTATTCTCAAACAATTCCTTGTGGGACAATTTATATTGCTGTTATTGACGATACCCAGTCCCTATGGGACTATTGGGTGGCTCTATTGTATTTAGCATTGTATTCGCAGATGCTAGTCTGCAAGGGCCCTTTTCAAAGAAAGTGGTTGTGTTTTGTTAAAAAATTGTAATAAGAAATGTATGTTATGTATGGTATTTTACTTATCCATACTGAAAGCAAAAGGTGCTTTATATACTACTATTAATTGTGTCAAGAATCTTAATGTATGTGTGTTGCCATGTTGCAATTATAAAAAGAAGAAAAAAGCACAAAATTACAAATTAAATATTTATGTGGCATTTGTGCAAAATTCCCTGCATTGGTGGATTTATGACCACTGTTGTGACTTTTTGAAAATTGTAGTTATTCTCAAACAATTCCTTGTGAGACAATTTATATTACTGTTATTAACGATACCCAGTCCCTATGGGACTATTGGGTGGCTCTATTGTATTTAGCATTGTATGCGCAGACGATAGTCTGCAAGGGCCCTTTTCAAAGAAAGTTGTGTTTTGTTAAAAAAGTTGTAATAAGAAATGTATGTTATGTATGGTATTTTACTTATCCATACTGGAAGCAAAGGGTGTTTTATATGTACTACTATTATTTGTGTCAAGAATCTTTGTAGTATGTGTGTTGCCATGTTGCAATTGTAAAAAGAAGAAAAAAAGCACAAAATTACAAATTAAATATTTATTTGGCATTTGTGCCAAATTCCCTGCATTAGTGGATTTATGATCACTGTTGTGACTTTTTGAAAATTGTAATTATTCTCAAACAATTCCTTGTGGGACAATTTATATTACTGTTTTTAACGATACCCAGTCCCTATGGGACTATTGGGTGGCTCTATGGTATAAAGCCTCCTATTTACGCCTTCCTTGTGAATAGGGGGCAGCACCAGAATGAATGGGTGTTGCGGTGGAATTTACACTGCAACACCCGCCCTGGCAGCTTTAAACCATGTTAAGTGGCTTAACTCTGCCTTGTAAATAAGGCAAAGCCCCTATCGCCACAGCAACGCAATAAAAAGTGACGTTCCTGTGGCGATAGGGACTTGTAAATATGTCCCAGTGTGGTTTCCGCTGCACTCCCTTTTCAAACATTTGCTCTCCTTCCTCAAGTCTAGGGGGCCCATTAGGATCTGGGGCGGATCGCCACCACCCGAGATCCTAAAACTGGCTTTCGTCAGTTTTAACTAAAGGCCTGGCTAAAACTAGTTGACCACGCTGGACGTGGGAGACCATAAGTCTCTCTTACCACATCCAAAATCCTGGCTTTTAACCCTGCCTAGGGCCCACTAATATATTAACCGTTTGGGACTTCTAGGACAGCATTTTAAAACCTCACTCTAAACACCTCCACTGCATACTCACCTAACACAACCCGCTTCGCTGTAATAAGGCGTCGAAGCACACCTGAGACACACTCAGTGCCTCGGGTGGGGCCCGATGATGAAGCATGCCACCAACTAGGTTGGTGGGTGAGGGCCTTCTAAAAAAACAATAGGTTTTCCCAACCAGAAACATTTAACACGTACATTATTGTAGTAGCTAGCTCCTTTTGATCATTATACATCCCTTGGGGAAGCGAACTAGCCACTCTAGTTCCTCACTCTCTATTGTGATTTCAAACATTAACGGCAGCACACAGCTGTGAGAGACTTACACAACATGGCAGAAAATCAAGGCCTGACTTTCTCTGAAAATGAGATCAGTGAGTTACTTGCTGACCCTCATTACTTGTTGAACATTAACATCTCCCAAACCATAGCCCAAACCACTGATTGGGATCCACTGATTGAGAAAAAACGTAACAGGATTCGCACCATTTTACACAGTGTCATCCTAATCGAATACCTGCGCACCAATACAGCCCCCAGGGGCCTGCTTGTCACTAATGCTCCAAGAATCTTCCTGGAAGATGCCACCTTCAGGAAGGACTGGGCACAAATAGCATGGCACTGCACAAGAGATTGGCTGGTGCTCATCATCAAAACCGCCAAACGCATCTCAGATGCGATGATCATCGATATCCAGGTCACTGAGACACATTATACAACCACCATAACTTCATACAAAAAGAAACTGGAAGAGTCAAACAAAGAACTCACGGAATACAAAGAATATCTTACACAGGCAAAAATCACCAAATTCCAGAAGGATCTAAAGAATTTCAGCTAAACCAAGATCTACCCATACTCTGATGACAACTACGTCACCCCACAAAGACAGGACAGATCATCAGACACATCAGGGGACAACACCTCCATGTCAAGTGACACCAGCACAGGTTAATCCATACAACAAGGAAACCGAGGGCGGGCACAACGATGGCAACAACTTTGGGACACAACACCAGCCAACCCTAAACTTCGGACCACCGGCCTTTGCCCATCCCCACCAGAATCCCTATTTTGACTGGCCTCCACTATACCACCAGATCCCTCAAACCTTCTTTGGCCAGAACCAGAGACCACCTTTTTTAGGCCAGGGCAGACAGTCCAGGGGTCGCAGAAGGAACCAGCAACTAGTACACTGGTCAGACGAAGATGGCCCAATGAGTGCCAACATGAGACACAAAACTAAGGAAGCACAGCCAGGACCAAGCGGGAACCGCTAGCAACACCACAGCAACCCTCATCCCTTGTTTTCAACCTGTTCTCTTCTCCATTAACTATGACGGAAGAAAAGGTACTGAACAAAGGACTTTCCTTCATCCCCACCAAACGAGTGGATAACTTCCACCTCCACATGGAACTAGCTGAATTTTTTAGAAAATTAAAGCTTAAAGCTTTCTTAGAGAAGCAGCAACCATCAGACAATGCAGAGACCACGAATGAAACTGGTCTCAGGCCCAAATCAACTTTCATTCCTCCACCATCCAGCATTCCGGTAGAAGTGAGGACCTTTGAGCAAGCAGTCTACAATAAAGTTGAAAAAATCAAACAACCTGAGACATTTAATAACCTATCAAGACTAGAAAGAGAAGCCTTGCGGAATCTTCAAGATAACACCAACATAACCATCAAACACACTGACAAGGGTGGAGGGATAGTAATCCAGGACAAACAAGATTACACTGCAGAATGTCACAGACTACTTAGTGACACACGCAATTACAAACGTCTCACAGAAGACCCTTCTGATGCCCTCCAGGCTGCATTCACCAATCTGGTCCAGGCAGCCGAGGACCACAATCATATCTCCAAACAGAAGGCAGCCTTTCTTTGCAAAAAAAAACCAAGAGTCCCCTACTTCAACACGGTCCCCAAAATCCATGTGGAAGCAAGACCACCACCGGGGCGTCCAATTGTGTCTGGCATGAACCCACTGTCCAGATTTTGCGACTTCTTCCTGAACCCATTGGTACAGGAAGCCTTGCCTTACATCAAGGACACGAAACACCTACTATCCTTAATTAAGGACAAGAGCTTTGATCACTCAACACAACTACTAGTGGGACTAGACATCAAGAGCTAATATACGAGCCTTCCCCAAGATGCCACCCTGAGAGTGCTCGATGATATGCTCACCAGATCTTCCTGGGAACACTCCACCCCAAGAGAATTCATCCTAAAGTGTGCCAAACTGGCCCTCAAGGAAAACTACTTTGAGTTTGAGGGCACCTTCTGCCTACAAAGGAATGGTACCTCAATGGGCAGTGTTTTCGCCCCCAGTGTGGCTGGCCTTTACGTATACCATTTTGAACTAGCATACATCCTCTCATCAACCAACCCTTTCAAAGACAAAATATGTTTATGGCGTCACTATATCGATGACATCCTGATGATATTGACTGGCACGCAAGATTCCTTAAACCTTTTCCTCCACTGGCTCAATGCACGAGACCCGTTCCTACGGTTCACCAGCACAGCCAGCAGAGAGAAATTACCATTCCTTGACCTGATGATAGAAGCTAAGGAAGGTACAGTAAAACGTCCACATACTACAAACCAATGGCGAGGAACTCCTTACTTATTTTAATTTGAAAGCTTCCACCCGCGTCCCCTCAGGGAGAATCTCCCATTCGAACAGTTACTGTGCATCAGACGCAACTGCAGCTCCTCCACAGACTATTACAACTAATCTGCCGACCTGGCACTAAAACTACAAGAATGAGGATATCCTAAGAAAATAATTGAGAAAACCAGGAAGCGCGCAAGGAACCAGAACCGAGACACACTCCTGGAGGAAACAACATGACCAGAGACACCAACACCACTAACTTGTGTCACTACGTACAACGGCATATCCAACCATGTAGCCAAAATAATATGCAGCAACTGGAGGCTCCTTAACACAGGCAACAGAAACTGGACGCAACCCTTATTCGCCTGCAAAAAAACGAGTAGCTTGAAAGACCAATTAGTGTCAACCCGTACCAGGGCCCCCGCACCTCCACCAAAGAATACGATACACACAGCATGGGGCCTACCCAATGTGGTCGCGCACTACCCTTGTGGTGACTGCAGCGTCTGCCACCTTACAGAGCACAGCAAAACCCTTAACCTGGAGCCTGGTAAGACATAGCAACAACTGAAACACACCAACTGTAACTCTACCAATCTGATATACCTCATTGAGTGCCCCTGCAAGCTCAGATACGTTGGTATGACCACCAAAAAAGTGAGGAACAGAATTGTAGAACATTGGGGCACGATCCGCTGCAAAAAGTCAAACAGCAGACTCATGGACCACTACCTACAAGAAGGACACACGCCCAATGACGTGCTGTGGACGGTCATCGAACAATTATCACCTCATCCGGGCAACAACGTAAAAATACTCCTCACAAAAGAGCAACACTGGATTTTCCGGCTTTCAACCCACATCCATGGGTTAAACGATAACAAACCGTGGAACAGTCTCAACCGCTGACCCCCTTCAAAACCGACTACCTCTGCATGGCCCAGAACAACTGACCATGCTCTGCAGAAATAATGCACCTATTGACCATGTCCCCCTTGCCTGTCTCCACTGCCTACTGGGCCCCCTGTCTCTGTGCCAACAGGCAACAACGACCGCGGACACTAGGTCCTGCTTGCCGGCCAGCCCCAACTAACTCCCACACACTCTAGATACCCCCAGAAGCGATGTACCAGTCATGTGCTGCAAAGAAGTAAAGCACTGCTTCACCTTGAATGAGCGCGTGCCTTGTAGCCACTCACCAATTATATGTACAGTAAACGATAACAACACTGCGTCCTAGATAACAGGAGAGCGACTCACCAAGGACTAATCTATCAAAACCCCTCTGATGAGGTCAATAACATAGCATTCCTCCGCCAACCGCTAATACTACAGACACCACACCGGGCGCCGAGTGGAAGGTCCCTACTAGCCACTTAGTAACAGCCACATGGTGCACGCAACATTCATGTGAAATACCCCCCCCTGCCATATGCATTACTAGCCACTAGTATAGTACCCACTGACAACTCCATCTCATTCCTCCCGCATATGACTAGTGAATGTAACATTCCTTTTGTTTTCTTTCTAGCGGGCTAATGGTGCACATAGCATTCCTGTGAAATATCCTACGCCACATTAATTACCAGCTATTGGGCAGTGATTTTCCGTCGAGTGCACCATTTTCACTACACTCACGAGTGGCAAGTGCACATAACTCCTCTGTGAAATAGCCTACTGTAACATTGATTACCATTGGGCAGCGAGTATTCATTGACATTACTACTTTAGTAAACCTTCTAGACCACACACCCATATCTTTTTGCCTTGCCGTTTTCCAACCAACCACAGGCACACCACTCAGGCAGCACGAGTATGTCTTCTGTGTTTGTTCCTCTCCATTTCTGACAGACGCTTCTCTCGCAGGAGCCACGCCCCGCCCGAACGAGCACCAGCTGCGGCGTATAATCACTATTTAAACAGCGCTGGCATCCGGATTCCGCACCATCGGAGTCCCTGGCCGGACACATCAGGTGAACCAGAGGATCCGTAGACAACGCCAAGTAAGTGGGGGAGTTAGAGTTTGCTTGCCGTACTGCCACCAGAATGCAGCCACCGGCTACTCCTGAGTGTGCATACCTTACCGCTGGCAGCCAGCATTTTCTCTCCACACCAGCCCATTTAAACCTTTCTCCCTCTTTACCCTCTCAGAGTGCATGAGAGTCTAGGATCCCCGCCAGAGACTCATGAACTTTGTCCCCTGAATTTAGGAAGTAAGCTCTCACTTTGTAATCCTGAACCCATGTTTGTCCTGGTCACCAAAGCATTTTGCCTTTCTGCCTTTAGGTACTAGCACCTTTACCGCATAGTATCACAATTCGGCCGACATTACACCAGCCGACACTACCGCATTTCACTGTCGGTTGACTCACTCACCACTCAGGCACCAGGCATTGCCACCACTAATTACGTGCCTAAAAACTAGCATGTTTTAAATATTATGGGCCTTATTTATGAAGGCCTTACGCCGCCGGTGCGTCACTTTTTCCTATGTTAAAAGTGACGCACCGGCGGCGCAAGGCCTTCATAAATAAGGCCCTATGTGTCTATGTGCTTGTTCCGTCCTTTTCTTCACAGGTACAAACTGAGAGAAACACCTCCTCTTACAATTACAGCACCTTAGCGTGTGCTTCACCTAGGGTGCTTAAAACACGTAAGTCCCCTGTTCCACCCTCTCACACATAGGTCCTGACGAAAGCCAATTTTAACTAAAGGCCTGGCTGAAACTAGTTGACCACACTGGACGTGGGAGACCATAAGTCTCTCCTACCACGTCAAAAAGCCTTGTTATTAACCCTGCCTAGGGCCCACTAATAAATTAACCGTTTGGGACCTCTAAGACAGCATTCAACCCGTTGGCTGCTTTCGCTTTTTTGCGGCAGTGCGGCCGTTTTAAAAACGGGCGCGGTCTCGTCAGCCATTGGCCGACGGCATCACTAGCGAGGTAGTGCTGCTGTCGGCCAATGGCCGACTGCAGCAGCTAACGGGTTAAACCTCACTCTAAACACCTTCACTGCATACTCACCTAACACAACCCGCTCCGCTGTAATCAGGCGTCGAAGCACACCTGAGGCACACTGGTGGATGAGGGCCTTCTAAAAAAAAACAATAGGTTTTCCCAACCACACACATATAACACGTACATTATCGTAGCAGCTAGCTCCTTTTGATCATTATACATCCCTTGGGGAAGTGAACTAGCCACTCTAGTTCCTCACTCTCTATTGTGATTTCAAACATGACTGGTTAAATCATAGCAGTTGCAAAGCTTAGGGGCCACAAAAAGCCACACTGTGGAAGTGATTGCCGTTCTTAACGACTCAAATTCACACCTGGTTCCTGTTAAGCCTATACACATCCAATGACAACTAATAATATCCCTGGTAAATGAGGTTGCCTTAACTAGATATAACACTACACATTGCCCAGCTGAAAATATTGAAAATAGAGCATTCCAAAGGGTAGCACATCTGCCTAATTGCCTGAGACACCAGTGTGACCTACGGGCATGAGTGACAGGTGGCAAGATTGACATTTTTGCAGCTCTCCCTCAATATTTCCTTTTTGCTGTGATTCCTGTGTTTAATTCTTTCAATCGGACTCTTTCCAGGAAAAGCACATTAAAAAAATGTTGCTGCACAGGAAGCAGAAGCCACAGAGCAACAAAGAATTGCTCAGGAGAAATGTCTTGCTCAGTGTGAACTTTTCTGTTCTCTAGAACTCGAAGGTGCACAAAATGTTTCCTTTCCTTCTAAGAGTCCTGTTTGTTTTCCCAAACCCACTTGGCGTTGTTACTTCTGACTCTTGTTTTAGCAATCACTGTCCTGGTCTTATATAAACGTAGAGCTCAGAACCGACCCATTTTTAATTTCCATTTTCCCTTCCCTGTTTCGTGCAAGGCCAAAACTTGGCACGAGCCGGACACAATATCATATAGAGTGTGAGAATGAGAGACCCATTTCCTTTCCCTGTTGGAACCGGCGGGACAGTTCCAATCACAACATTTTAGCTTTTAAGAGCTCATAAATTCAGAGGACGGCTTCGGGAAAGAGAAAACATGGTCTCCCTTTTCTAGAGGCGTAAGCCTCTACTTCTTTTCGCGCGAAGTGCCTAATGAAGCAATAGGGGACTTGCAGAGACACGTTTTGTGTGACAAGTGCCTGGATTTGGGCCAAACGTGATTCCGTCACTCTTCATACTATTGGACGTGTGCCTCGGTCAGATGCCCGAGCGCAGTGAAAGGTCCGTGTTGGTTAGTTTCAACAGGAAAGGACACAAGTTAAAACCCAAAGCTAGTTTTTTCCGGGAAGTCCTAGAAATATGTGTCTTCGCCAAATATTAATATTTTCCATGTTTAATTTTCCTTGTGTATTTAGTCAACATTACAATATTCCTTAAACTGATGTTTGCATTTATTTCAGATCCTCAGTCACGGTATAGTTCCCTTGAGTTTTAAGTATTTTTTAGCAATATCGTTAAAGACAGTTTTGGAAAGGATACTTGTGTATTTTTGTGGAACTTTTTAATAAAAGAAGGATATATACTATTGTCTCCGATTTCCAATAGGTCTGTAGACGTGTTACGAATTAAAATGAATGAAGACAGATCCCAAAGTGTGTAATGATTGTGTGTCAAAAAATAGGCTGGGTGACCTAAAGCTTTTTGTAAGTGCTAAATAGCACAGCATTTGTGTTTTGCTCGGTTTGTGCAACTTATTGCAAACATCTCAGCCTATGGAGCTGTCATTACGGAAATATGAGTACGCTTCCGATGATGGATGCTTGTCTTACAATTCACCCTGAAAATGTGATTTGTAAAGTTAAGAAGCGCCCTAATCGAAGTGACATGTTAAATACATAGGGCCTCATTTATGAGTAATGACGCATCGCTGCGTGAAAGCAGCGATGCCTCACTTCTCAGTGCGCACTCCTTGCGACATACCTGATGCGATATATTTAATGTATGACGCATCATGTCGCAAGGAGTTACAGATACCTCAGTATTTCTGATGTATCTGTAAACGCAAAAGTGACGCATTGCTGGAGTGTATCACAAAAGTGACGCAACTTCACTGCAATTTCACTGCGTCACTTATACGAGGCTTTTTTTGCGGTGGAACGCCCCTGAGGTTCCGTGACGATTTGAACCCGTGTTTTCAACATTGTCGTAAATACATAATTTTGGTATCAGCGAACCGCAAATGATCCATTTAGCATATCCTGGTGTTTCCGCTATGCTACGAGCAAGAGTACTCCTGTTACAAACACATTTCCGATCTACCCATGGCATCCATCTTAGATCATGGCAGCCATTTTGTGTTTCTTGCCCTCACATAGACAATGGACACGCATTGACCTCTGATTACTTCATTTCGATTAAGGACACGTAGGCTTAGCCGGCGATTCACCTCTCTAGTGACACGTGCACCTTAGAGCAGAACATGCCGTGGCTGCATGACTCAACAGAGGCTGCCTCCTCTGCCTGAGGCCAGTCCTGCTATACTGGTTCTCGTGTTCGTTGGCCTGATCATGATTAGGCGGCCGAAGCTGGTAGCCTTGCCATTTATGACCCACAAACATCTCTTATCCTGCTTTTCTATCATCTGCACCTGGCCCTGCTCCCTTCCTTCTGGGCCTTTATTAGGGGGAGGTAACGAAATTTACAATGAGGCGGTCCGGGTCTTGAATGAAAAGTTGACATGAGATTATGATGGAAAAGTGGGAACCCCTCGTCCGTAATGTTTTGACATCAGATATTGTCGACGATTCCTGTGCAACGCCAAATATTTATTGTTTAGGACACAAAGGTTTGGGGATGTACTAACATGTAAAGAATTTGCCTCAAGCCCAATTTTTAGTATATAAGGAGCAACCCTTTTTGTACAAATCGAACAGGCTCCTAGATACTGCCCATGTGTAGTTTCTGTGACTTCTGTGTCCCTGCAGTAATAAACCTTTGGTCTTTGACGCCACCATCGAGAAGCCCGTGTTTCTGTTTATTTGTGCACCGAGACAGGTAGAACTCCGGGGTCTTCGGGTGTTATCCCTGACACCTCTGGACGGAACCAAAAAGTCCAGAACTCCAATTGGCGCCCAACGTGGGGCGACGTCATTCGGTACCGGTCCAAAAGCCTGAAGAGTTCGAGAAGCTTCGTGTGAAGATTCCTGAGGGAGGCGCCCCACTTCATCGATCCCGGCATATCGCAAAAGTGGCCCGACGTTCTCTTCCACGAGGGTTCCCGTTCAGGACGGCTGCAGTGGTCCGTTGCCTTGACCGTCGCCCTGTCTTGGACCCGAGGTGCAGTCCTTAGTACGGCGAAACGAGACGGGTTTCTCCTTGGTGACGTCTTCAGTGCCTCAGTTAAGTATTTAGTGGTTGCTAGTTGGTTACTTCGTAGGGGTTGTTAAAATCCTTTTGGTTCTTGGTTTGGTTTAGTTTCGTAAGATTATCACTGGTTATTCTGGTTACGATAATCTATTGGTTCAGTTTTGGGTATCGATACATTGGTTCGCTTTTGGTAGGCCTAAGTTCTTGGTTCGAGTGCACATTTTTGTTTGTGTTTTTGTTCGTTCTGTGTTCCGGGTTATAAAATGGTAAGTCGGAAAAATTGTATGTTGTCGTGCTTTGGTTGCAACAGTGATTCCCGGTTGGAGGACTCATGTCTGGTTCCTCCGATCGGAACTCCCCTATATGATCTTTATTGTAAACATGGTGTGGGTCCTATATCTTATAATGAGGTGTGGGTCCGATACACGGAAAAAGACGGTGTGCTTAGTTGGCCACTGCATGGTAGTTTTGAACCTGAGGTCCTTGACAATTTAGAAGTGAAATTGTTCAAGAAGAAAGCCCGGCCGGCAATGTTTGATTCTTTCCGCTATTGGCGAAAAGAATCTAAACAGAGAGAAATTAAAAGGTTAAAGAAAGAACAGAAAGAGCGAGAGTTGACTTTAGAGCAAGCTGCTAAACAGCTGCAAGTCAACGAATCTGAGAAGGCAATAGAGATAGCTACTAGAGAGCGTAATTTAGCGATAGACAAGTGCTATCCTGCCTTGCCATCGAGTACAACTAAGATAGTAGAGGATCCCGAAAATGATCCTCTGTTGTCTTACTTGTTGCGATCACCCCCACCGTATGCACAGGGTGCTACGGCTCCGCCTTTACCGAATGTTCAATTGCCGGTTGCTGGACAACCTGGTATTCCTGCTCCTGCCCCCTTGAATCAAGCTCCTGTACCTCCAGTAGTTAATGTGAATGTTCCTTCGGCACCCCCTCTTCCTGGGTTGCCGGCTTCTTTGCCTATACCTGTATCACTTATACCCGCTGTTTCGCAAGCTACCTTGCCTGATATTCCTACTGTTTCTGGTCTATCTGTTCCAACTGCTACTGTGTTTTCTACATCTGCTAGTATTATGACTCTGCTTTCTGTTCGTCGAAGAATCACTGATTCTGTCTCTAACATTCTGTCTCCTTTCTATAAATCTTTAATTAAGACTCCTACTTCTGACTCTGTACAGAGACGTAGTCAGCTCCCAAGTACTGAAGAACGGGGAATCTTAGATTCCACGGCCCTCAGGTGGATTTCGAAGAGTAGAAGATATAGTACTAGAGATGTATTAGATACATTTATGCAGTGGAAAGAACCAACACAACGGTATGTGTTCGACGAGATGTGCTCCCTTTTACGTGACGAGTTAGAAGAAGATGATTCTGAATCGAATTTAGAAGATTTAATTAATGTTCAGAAAGAATTTGCTGCAGGTATGATAGTTGGTCAAGATATAAAGGAAGCGATGGAACTAATTTTAAGTTATAGGAATGATCCATCACTTCGCTCACCAAGGGACTTAGAAAAGAGTAGTACTAAGCCGAATCGCCAATATCCAATGAGAGAGGTTCCTCCAATTTGGCGCGAAGCTGTACAAGCTGATGCTATCAATGGTATTGTAGCCGCTCCGGCGCAATTCCAAAGAGTGTGGATACACATTCCGTGGAAGCGAGCCGAAGTGTTAGCAGTGAAACAGGCCTTGCCAGATCCGCGTAAGAATCCTGCCGGATACTATAAGGAGTTAGCGCAGACAGTTGAGGCTTGTGTGATGAATCTAGCGGACATTGACATGTTATTTGGGAATGTAGTTCCGCAACCAATTTGGGCTAAAATTCGTAAAGAGAATCATCCAGTTGCTCTAGGTGGTGATTGGGCAGCTATCATAGCAGCAGATGGCCAGCAAATACGTGGTTCCAAACCCGAACCTCTAATTGCTAATCTTCCGGGTAGAATAATTGACTTAATGAAGACTCTGATGCCAGCATTGCGCGTTAACTGGGACAAGTTGTCCGCATGCAGGCAGAAGAAAGACGAAAGTGTCTCCGACTTTTTCACGAGGTTCGAAGAGACTTTTGTAGATCACAGTGGTCAGGATATGAGTACAGAAGGAGGACAGAGATTATTTGTCGATAAATTTGTACACAATCTGATACCAGAGCTCTGCAATAAATTGAAAGATTCCGAGAGTGCATGGGCTGTCTCTACAACTGCGCAAATACTTGCAACCGCACAGTATTATGAAAACAGGGATAAAGAGGAGAAAGAGAAATCAGATAAGAAAACGAAAGATTTAAAAACTAAAGTTCTTTTGCAACAAGCATATCCGCCTCGCATGAATCAGACCAATACCCAGCAAGGGTCATATCAAAGGACAGATTATGGTTCCCAAAGACCGCAATACCAGTGGAATCAATGTGCGTATTGTAAGAAAGAGGGTCATTATAAGAATGAGTGTCCAGTGTTAGCACAGAATAACGCTGCAGCAGCTCAGAGAGGTCGTGGTGGTTTTGTGCAAAATTCCAGAGGTCGAGGACGAGGTGCTATGCCTCCACAAATGAACGATTGCCCTTCCAATCACTTTGATCAGCGAAATGGACAGTCTGCTCAACAGAATAGGTCGCAACAGTATCATGTTGAAGACTATTGTGAAAATGATGAGGGATTTCAGCAAAATGAGTACTAGGACAGCCATGGACAGAGAGAGGGAGTAGTATCAGTTCCAGTGGATCAGAGTGGGCCTTATGTCGCAGTAGCAACATCAGGTGTAGTCGAACCGTTCCTGTTGGATACTGGTGCCGCAAAAAGTTCTATCATCCATGTGAAACTCCCTGGCGCACCTTTGTCCGGCTTAACAAATGTTTCCGTAGGTTTTTCAGGCGCCCCTGTTTGCAACCCTGTATCTGGTCCTTTGGTTATTTCTGTTGGACCGTGTCAATTGAAGGCACCCCTAATTTTGACGACAGGTTGTAATGAAAATCTGCTTGGTTTAGATTTGTTAAAACGCCTACATGCGACATTGGACTGTTCTCCGGAAGGAGTACAGCTTACGTTGGGTAAACGAATTACCTCTCCGATGTACTTGTCAATGGATGCACTCCCGCCAGAGCTGCGTTCACTCCCTATTACTCTTTGGGCAACTGGTCCTAACGATGTAGGCCTTTTGGAAATACCACCATACGTAGTCACTTTGAAAGCAAATGTCAAATTTCCACGAATCCCTCAATACAGAATCTCTAGTGAAGGTGAACGTGCACTTTTATTGATTGTGCAAGATTTGATTAAGAAAGGGGTGGTTGAAGAAACTAGAGGAAATGTCTGTAACAGCCCTGTATTGCCAATTCTGAAACGTACTGATCCTTCGAAACCTCCAGTATATAGGTTTGTTATCGATCTCAGAGAGGTTAATAAAATTGTGGTTCCACAGTTTCCTGTGGTTCCAGATATTACTGCATTGTTAACGTTGATTCCCGCAACAGCCACATGGTTTTCAGTCATCGACTTGAAGAATGCCTTTTTCAGCATTCCGATAGCCGAGGAAAGTAGAGATATTTTCGGCTTCTCTCTAGGAGGTCGAAGCTTCAGGTTTAAACGTGCTCCACAAGGCTATTGTGAGAGTCCATCCATTTACAGTCAGGCATTAAAAAGTCAGTTAGATTCTTTTGTACTTCCTCCAGGTTCTGCTCTAGTGCAGTATGTAGATGACCTTCTGGTGGCTGCCGATGACAAGGAAACTTGCAAAACAGCTACAATTTCGTTATTGCATCATTTGTCTAATTTGAATCACAAGGTGTCACCTTCGAAAATGCAATACTGCTGCCAAGAAGTGACCTACCTAGGTCATCTCTTGTCAAAGGAGGGAAGGAAGTTGACCCCAGAGAGAATAAAAGCAATTACGCAAATGAGTGTTCCCCGCACACAGAGAGAAGTACGTGCCTTTTTAGGTATTACCTCGTACTGTAGGCAGTGGATCCCAAATTTTTCTCTTTTAGCAAAACCATTGGTAGCTTTGACTGGGAAAAATGTCCCGAGTCCGGTGCCATGGTCTGCTGAATGTCAGCAGTGTTTTTCTGAGTTACGAAATGCACTATGTTCAGCTCCTGTGTTGGGTACACCCGATTACAGTAAACCATTTACGCTCTATGTTCACGAGAGAGAAGGTTGCGCGTTGAGTGTTCTGACACAGAGATTTGGTGATTATCAACGCCCTTGTGCGTATTTTTCATCAACATTAGATCCGGTAGCTAGAGCGTTGCCTAGTTGTTTGAGAGCTACATCGGCAGCTGCGGCCTCCATTCGACAATCTGCTGGTTTGGTGATGAATAACATGCTAGTGGGCATGGTTCCTCATGCTGTGGATACACTCATGAACCGAACCAAGACGCAACACCTTACTAGTGCTAGATTATCTGGCTACGAGCTGACATTGTTAGCAAGTCATATACAGATCAAAAGATGCAATGTATTGAATCCAGCAACATTGTTGCCGACTAATCAAGAGTCGAGTGATTCCGAACCCCATGATTGCTGTTTCAGAACCGAGGAAGAGACAAAAGGACGAATTGATTTAAAAGACACTCCATTGTCAGATCCAGATGGCACGTTGTATGTTGATGGGTCATGTTTTAAATTGGAGAATGGTGATGTGACTGCTGCTTATGCAGTAACGACCTTGAGTACGATTGTGGAGACTGCAAGAGTGAGTCAGAATTCTGCCCAAGCTGCAGAATTAATCGCTCTAACGAGAGCATGTGTTTTAGCAAAGGGAAAGAGAGTGAATGTGTTCACAGATAGTCAGTACGCATTTGGCGTGGCCCATAGTTTTGGCCGTTTGTGGAAAGAAAGAGGTTTCATTACATCCCATGGGACTAAGATTCAACATGGTCAGCTAGTTAACGACTTGTTGGAATCTCTAACCTTGCCGACTGAAGTTGCGATTGTGAAATGCAGTGCGCATAAAGCAATCACGGATGATGTTGGTCATGGGAATGCTTTTGCTGATGAGACCGCTAAACAGACAGCTAGAAATATGATGAGTAGAATGTATGTTGCTACGTCTGCAAGATGGATTTCTGAGTCTGGAATGTGTGAGGACACAGTGGAAAGTGTGAAAGAGATTCAGAAAGAGGCGACTGAGGAGGAAAAGCGTGCATGGAAAGAGAGTACGGGTAAACTGGACTCGAGTGGATGTTGGATTGATTTGTCAGAACAACAGCGTTGGATGTTGCCTGATGCGTATGTGCTTTCAGTGGTTACGATGGCGCATGGAGTAGCGCATATTAGTTCTAAAGGAATCTGTAAGATGTTGGCTCCAGTCTGGAAGAATGACGGGATTAGTAAGTGTGCAGAGAGAGTGGTGAAAAATTGTATGGTATGCCTGATGCATAATCCTGGCAAGGGAGTCCCCACGCCTGCTGGTCACTTCGCTCCCCCTTCTTGCCCCTTTGAAGTGATCCAGTTAGACTTTAATCACATGGATCGTTGCAACAACCTAAAATACGTCCTGGTGGTAGTTTGTGCTTTTTCCAGATGGATCGAAGCATATCCACTGAAGGACAACACTGCCTTATCAACGGCCAAAATCCTTCTCAAGGAATATTTCCCTAGGTTTGGAATGCCACGGATTGTATGGTCAGATAACAGAAGTGAGTTCGTAGGGAAAGTTATGCAGAGTGTGTGTGCCGGTTTAGGGATCAAGCAAAAATTTCACAGTGCAAACCATCCCCAGTCTGCTGGTTTAGTTGAGGGTTACAATGGCACCCTCAAACTAAAACTTGCTAAAATACAGGCATCCACGGGTTTGTCCTGGCCAGACGCACTACCCTTGGCATTGTTATCTACGAGAGCGACTGTACATTCTAGAGTAGGGCTTAGTCCCTATGAAATAGTCTTTGGACGTCCCGCTAATATTTGGGGAGTGCCTAGGCCAAAAGAATTTTGTTCTCTGGAATATCCAATGTTGATTGACTACTTTTACGACTTGACTGCTAAATTGAGTCTTATTCACCAACAGGTTTTCGATGCATTGCCAAAGCCACCGGAGAGTCCAGGTCATCAGCTGAAACCAGGGGACAACGTTGTCATCAGGAACTTTGCGAGGACGAAAAACCTTCAACCCAGATTTATCGGCCCCTATCAAGTATTGCTGACGACGAGAACTGCTATTCGTGTGGCCGGTCGCAAAAACTGGATCCACACGACGCATGTCAAACGTGTGCCCCTGCCGCTTCCTTACGATAACTGGGTGAAGAAGGGAATTGGTGCCTCTGAGTTTGAACGGACACCCAGGTTTATCCCTTTCAGCGATGCCGAACCAGTAACTGACACATCGAACTCTGAAACTCCTGAAACTCCTGAAACTGTTCCTTTGAATTCTGAACATTTGTCCTCTGCATCAGAAGAAACTTTGCCATCTGCGAACTTGAATACTGCAACCTCTACTGATAACACACTGTTTCCAGATCAAACAGCTCCTGCAAAACTGAGATATAATTTACGATCTCGCAATATGGACAAATAAAGCAGGAAACTGCCTATTTCACACATTTGAAATTTTGACACTTTGCCTCCAGCCAGGAAGTTTGCTATTGTTTTATTGTTTTAAATTGCCTTGCCGTCTGGGTAGCCGTAGGGTCGTGGCTGTGTGCCTAGTTGAATCTGCGGGGGTCAGACACAAGGTCGATCTTTCTGTTAGTTCTGGGAACTCCCAGGGCTGATAGAGGCATTTTCATCTACGTACACATGATCAGTGGTCGCGAGCGGATTGTAGAAGATGGAGCTTCCTACGCTGCAACGAGAAAATGTGATCTATGTTCGCAGAAACAGACTTTACAGAATTCTTCATAGCAAATGTTTTCTGATACAATGTGCTATTACATTTTTAATTGTTTTGATAACGTTGGTGGGTGGAATTGTCTTTAGTGTGCATTTAATTTTTATGCCAGTAACTACAGTACCTCCCCTTGATCCTGCTACTTCTACTGTTTCTTCTATACACTCTTTTCACTCTTTTTCTGAACATGAGCAAGCTCGACGCTCAGAATTTATTAACAACACTTTCGTACAACTCTTGCACCAACACCAACTAGTAGTTAACACTACAGACTGCTGGGTGTGTGGCTTGATACCCCACACTATGGATAAAGGCATTCCCTACCTGGTTTTGCCTTTTAGCTATAATGGATCATTTCAGGCCCTTCAGACCATTTTTGCCTATGCCCTTGAAACCTATCCTCCGCGTCCACCACGTTCCACTAAATATAACTCTGCCAACAAAGCTTTAGTCCAGGGAATTATTGACATGATCAAGGACGTCAATAATACTCCATCTTACCCTAGAGACGAATTACGAGTATGTTTGAGTTGGAACTCCAAAGAGTATCACCTTAGTTTGGGAGAAAGCAAGCGTAAAAGCTCAACTCCAATCTGGGTCGTGCCTCACCGAGGTCAGGTCTGTTTGCAAGGAAATGGGAGAAATCCGAGAGCTCAGCTAGGGAGGAGTGAGTGCGTTGAGACTTACGTGTTTCCGTCTAACTCTTCCCCTGCCTTCCTTACTGCTAGGGGTACCTACTTCATCTGTCAAGACAGAGCGTATAGATGGTTGCCTGCTGACTTTTCAGGTTCATGTTATATTGCTCGATTATTGCCTCCAACGTACACTGCTTCTTCAGATTATCACAAGACCAGAGTAGCAAGAGGTGTCTTCAGCAAGGAAGATACCGCTGGTCAGGAAGCTGGAGACTTCTTCAAAAATTTCCTTCCGTTCTGGGGGCCTATGGCCAATAGTAGAAACATACGTCAGCTAACACGGGTAGTTGAATCTACTATTACCGAAACTGCTGGTGCCCTTAGCAACTTAACAGCTGAGCTTCAGGCGGATAGACTCATGACGTTGCAGAACCGTATGGTTCTAGACGTGATACTTGCAGATCGAGGTGGGGTATGCAGAATGATCCAATCGAGCTGCTGTGTCTTTATTCCCAATAATGCTCCAACAGTTTATGAGGCAATCTCTAAGCTACACAAGATTTCCGACTCTATACACGTAGACAAGGGAAACTGGTCCTTCATGGAGTGGTTTTGGACTCTGATATCAGCGTGGGGATGGAAGGTTCTGATGGTCATTGGTGTCATATTAGTATTCCTATTCTCATGCTGCCTGATTATCCAGTGTGGTCCAGCTCTGTGTAGTCTCTGTGCTGCAACCTGTTTCAGAAAACCACCTGCGTTTGGAGAAAAGGCACGAGAAAGGATGATGATACAACAGCATGTCACTGACCTGATGAGCATAGAATTAGACTCTGACATAGACTGAGTAATTGCCTATGTACGGGCAAAAGGAGGGTCTGAGGTTCCGTGACGATTTGAACCCGTGTTTTCAACATTGTCGTAAATACATAATTTTGGTATCAGCGAACCGCAAATGATCCATTTAGCATATCCTGGTGTTTCCGCTATGCTACGAGCAAGAGTACTCCTGTTACAAACACATTTCCGATCTACCCATGGCATCCATCTTAGATCATGGCAGCCATTTTGTGTTTCTTGCCCTCACATAGACAATGGACACGCATTGACCTCTGATTACTTCATTTCGATTAAGGACACGTAGGCTTAGCCGGCGATTCACCTCTCTAGTGACACGTGCACCTTAGAGCAGAACATGCCGTGGCTGCATGACTCAACAGAGGCTGCCTCCTCTGCCTGAGGCCAGTCCTGCTATACTGGTTCTCGCGTTCGTTGGCCTGATCATGATTAGGCGGCCGAAGCTGGTAGCCTTGCCCATTTACGACCCACAAACATCTCTTATCCTGCTTTTCTATCATCTGCACCTGGCCCTGCTCCCTTCCTTCTGGGCCTTTATTAGGGGGAGGTAACGAAATTTACAATGAGGCGGTCCGGGTCTTGAATGAAAAGTTGACATGAGATTATGATGGAAAAGTGGGAACCCCTCGTCCGTAATGTTTTGACATCAGATATTGTCGACGATTCCTGTGCAATGCCAAATATTTATTGTTTAGGACACAAAGGTTTGGGGATGTACTAACATGTAAAGAATTTGCCTCAAGCCCAATTTTTAGTATATAAGGAGCAACCCTTTTTGTACAAATCGAACAGGCTCCTAGATACTGCCCATGTGTAGTTTCTGTGACTTCTGTGTCCCTGCAGTAATAAACCTTTGGTCTTTGACGCCACCATCGAGAAGCCCGTGTTTCTGTTTATTTGTGCGCCGAGACAGGTAGAACTCCGGGGTCTTCGGGTGTTATCCCTGACACCTCTGGACGGAACCAAAAAGTCCAGAACTCCACCCCCCCTGCATACATTATACCTGACGCAGGTATAATGTAGCGCAAGGTTTACAAAGTGACGCAACTGCTTAGATACGTCACTTTGTAAATAGTGCGCAACAGGAGGCATGTTATACGCCGCCGATGCGCCACAAAAAGTGACGCATCTGAAGCGCAAAACTGACGTAAGGCCTCTGTGCTATTTCACAGGTACTGAAAATTAATTGAACGTTATTTGCTTTAATTGTGAACATGTTTGATATGCCTAAATTTTTTTATTATTTATGTTATTTTATATGTCATATAGGCATCCCTTGGGAGGAGCATTCTGAGATTCAAATCTAAAAGTCTGTCCTCTCTTCTCCTAGCTTCTACATTACATCAATAACTATGTGGCCCGAAATAAATTACTTAGGAGATCATTTCTGATAGAGAAAAACACCCTAACGTAATAAGGTACAAACAAAAGGGAGGACTTTTCTAAAAGCATAAATACCTATGGGTATATATTGAGGCCAGAAGTTATAGAGCAGCATCCGTACATGGGATTTACTGATATATGTTGAATAAAATGTGGTATTTAAAGAGCTGTATCAATTGGAAGTCCTATGCTCTGGTGGGGCTCCATTCCACCACTTAATTAAAAATTAGGACTGTGGGGGGCGTGGCTAGCAGCCAAGCATGGCGGCTGCGTAGCAAAGGAGCTCTCTGGACATCACAGCTCCTTTTACTAATCCGAACACACCTTCCGATTAAAATCCACCTGAAGAGGCGGATCCCGAGGTCGGGCTACAGCTGGCATCTTTTGAGCTGACTCCGGTGAAAATCCGGTGTTGAGAACCGGTCCGACGGCGTACAGAGGAAGTGGGGCCTGCTGGCTTGCAAAGAACACCGGACTGGAGTGAATGCGACCCCCTTCGGAAGTGGGACTTGGGCGGCTGCGGTCGGACGAATAGGCCCGGGCGCCCGGGTGAGTGGAGAGGCTCTGCCGACATCGACTGCACCACTCAATTGAAGCCAACGTTGAGGCGCCACACTCGCGGTAACCCGCGAGGGGGTCCTGCGGTCTTCCTGCCTACATTCGGGAGGATCGTCACCAGAGCGCGGGCCGCCCCGCGAGTGACGCAGCGGTACACACTGCGGAGGACCCGGGGCCATCCCCGCTTGGAGGTGAGATTAGCGGGGCACGGAGGAGCGGAGAGGCACGGAGACACATCGTTGGAGGCAAGGCGACTGCTGAGGCCTCCTAGCGCCCCGAGTGTCAAGCTACCATGAGAGCGCTGCACCGCGGCATAGCCAGCAGCCATTACCGCACTAAGGGGGTTATTATGATGGCGGATTTCCCGCATACTCCGGGCCGGCGGAAGCCACCACCGGCCCGGAGGATGAGGGAAATCCGCCGAGGAGGCTTGAAAGACCCACCGCCAAATTAGGATGGCTGGTGGGTCTCACAATCTGTCCTCCGCTTTTCCGCCGCGGTCGGAAGGCGACCACGGCGGAAAAGCACTAACATGGCTGGCGGTGTCTATCAGACACCGCCAGCCATATTAGGATGTAGGGAAAGTAATGCTTTTCCGCGGCGGCTTTTCCGCCGTGGAAAAGCATTCGGACATTCACTTTGGGGGCCCGTTGCGGGCCCCCTGGGTGAAGGTTGCGTGGGGGGTGCACATGGGGGGTACCTATGGTACCCCCCTGCCTTTGCGTGCACGAAGCGGCAGGCACCGCGCGGTGCCTGCCGCTTTGTGCATGCAAATGCACTGCTTTCATTTTTTACATTGCGGCGGGTGCTGCTTCAAGCAGCACCCGCCGCAATGTAAAACATACAGGATGTGACCGCCAGGGTGGCGGTCACATCCTAATTGCAATGGAGGGACCGCCGCTGCCCATGCAGACGGTCCCTCCTACTCAGGGGTGGCGGACAAACGCAAGTCCGTCCGCCATCCTAATCGGCCCCTAAGGGTCTTGTGAGTACTGCAGGCCAATAAGCGTTGGAGCGGTACGATAAGCTGAGGGGCACACGCCCACCTTCACCATGAGCAGCAGGAGGCACGTTGTAATACGGCGAGGCTCAAGGGGACACTAACGCCGCAGTGGCTGCACGGGAGGCGGCGGACACAGCCTGCACACAGTAAGAACTCTGGGGAGTTGTTTGACACCACCTGGGCCCAAGCTGAATGCATGAGCAGACTGTTGGTAGTACCTGGGCGATAAAAGAGAGAGCTGTAGCTGTTGATTGGGGGCATACACCTACGGCCCGTTTTGTAACTGGGTTTCATTGCCCCCCCCCCTCTTTGTTTGACTGGCAGTGGGGTGAGCGGCGTATACCTGGCCGCCACCGGGAGCTATAACGGTGGCAATAAGATCATATAGGCACAAAAAGAGACGCGATTGAGGGCCCCCGCCCACGCAGGTCAGACGGTCAGCTATATTGGAGTATCACGGTGCCATATAGGACCATCTCCACGCGCTGTAACTAGGAAACCCTGCGGCCTCAACCGGAAGAGTGAAGTGCTACGCCACGGGACATAGCCAGAGACACCGAGAAGCTGGTGGGCTGCTCCGGTGGGCTTGTGGAGCAATAAGGCACCCTACTTCAAGAAGAGGGGCCCTCCCTGTGTGCTCAGACAGAATGTGACTCTTGCCAGCGTGTACCTAGACGCACTCCGGGGGCACCGGACTCGACGCGCAGCAGACGTACATTGGAGTGCCGTCCCCCCGCGGTAACCTGCCCCAAACAGTGCTAATCGCTGCGACTTGGTATCCGCACCGCGGACGCTGGCACAGAAACTGCGGTGGCGACCTTCCTCACCGTGACCGCAGGTCATCGATCATCATGGCGGGCAGAGGACCCAAAAACTTGTCAAGCCAAACTGGACAAATACGCCTACGAAAAGCATAACCAGCCGCACTCGGAGGGGCGAACGTCGACGGGCAAGGGTCAGGAGACGGACGGGAACAAAAAAGTGACGCTAGAAGACATCATGAGGACTCTATCCAGTGTGCAGACAATGGTGGGATCCATCTCCACTGATGTCAATTTACTGCGTGCGGATTGCCACAAAATGTCGGAGCGAGTGGCACAGGTGGAAGTGGTCGCGAAATCGCTAGTGGAGGACACTTCTGAACTGCAGATAGCAATGGAACACATGGAGGCAGTGACCAAACAACTGCAAGCAAAGCTGGATGATCAGGAGGGACGCTCACGCCGGAAACAACGTGCGTATCCTGGGTGTTCCGGAGACAGAAGGTAAAAGGGCGATGGACCTATACGTCGACGACCTCATAAAGACTAAACTACAGCCCAAAGGCCTGTCCCAATTCTTCTCGATAGAAAGAGCGCAGAGAGTGCCCGGCGGAGCGCCAAAACCAGGTGCTGCGCCGCGGCCAGTCCTGGCTCGACTATTTAACTTTAGAGACAGGGATGTAATATTGCAAACGACGAGGGTCTCGCCGCCCATCAAACTCCAGAACTCAACGCTGGCCTTCTTCCCGGACTATACAGCAGAGGTGGCGAGGCATCGTAAAACCTTTTTCGAGGTTAAAAAGGCCCTGAATTGCCCTACTCAATGTTGTACCCAGCGAAATTGAGAGTTGTCGCTGATGGAAAAACTTGGTTCTTTGACACGCCGGAGATTGCGCAGGACTGGCTCAACGGATGGAGACAAGTGGAGGCACCTCGCCGATCCAACAGAGGACATCGAGGCAAACAGACTGGGGCACGCACGGACGCCCAAGCGGAAGGTCCGGAGTCTCAGGACAGGACATCCGAGGCGGGGTCGGAAAGTGGTAGGCATTCACCGGACTCATGACCATTCAGCATCTTGCGTCATCAACAATGAACACTGCCGAGGCCAGGCGGAACGCCAGTGGGCTCAAGACTGGGTGAAGCTGAGTAAGGTTGGCTGAGCTGAGGCTGTTCCGAGACTCTTTACCCCCACGAGCAAGTAAGATGGTTTGGGATGGGGTTAAGCACTCTGCGAAGTTGGGGGAGCGGGCGGTGTTATGTCCGTGGAGCAGGGAGGCAGGGAGGGGGGAGGGGGGAAGTTTGTTAGTTTTGGTTTTGGTTCAAGATTCACATGCTATGTCACACTATGTCATGAACCACGCACACAGATCCAATGGTAGCGGCAAGGACGTTACGTCACTATCCGTGAGACGACGAAAATCATCCCTATTGTCTCATGATGTCACAACAATCCCACACCAGAGCCTCTGAGGGCACGGCACGCCACATGGCGGTCCCCCCACTTCGGCTACTTTCCTGGAATGTTGGAGGGCTGGGGGACAAAATAATAAAGGGGTTGGTCCTTCAGGCAATCAAACATCAGAGAGCTACACTGGCGCGACTACAAAAGACACACCTCACGGGGGCAGCTTGTAGGGCGCTAGATAGGCGATGCTACGTAATGGCGGCGCACTCAGAGTTCACCTCGGGGTCACGTGGGGCGGTATCTTAGTAAAAAAAAACTCCTCCTTCATCATTTTACAGCATAAAGTAGACAACCAAGGCCGTTTTGCGGCGGTCCATGGGCAATGGGAGGGTAGACTCCTAAATGTGGTCTCTGTTTATATCCCTTCAGCACTCCAATCCATAGCATTGCCAGCACTAGGGGAGTTTCTCCTGAGTCTCCCGACGGGAGACACGATCATAGGGGGGACTTCAATGCTATTGTAGATCCGGAGCTAGACACGTTTCCTGTAAGGGCACGCACAACGGGCCCCTCGACATTCCCAGGTTTCTTGGAGGCGATGGGACTGGCGGATGTGTGGCGCCACAGGCACCCTACAGCATCACAATACACCTATCAGTCACCGGTACACAACAGTCTTTCGCGCATAGATTACTTTCTGTTACTGGGTGACGGAATGAGCAAAGTAGATTCCATAGAAACGCTACACAGGGGAATCTCGACCACTCTCCACTAGTGCTGACTCTCTCCACTTGAGAGATGACACACGCGATTATGTGTCCCATATACCCCAATTATTTGACGGTACCCGGTATTAAAAAAGACCTCAAGACGGCTACCAAATATTATTTTGCCGAGAACGAGGTGTCAGTATCCTCTCTCTCGATCCTGTGGGAGACCTACAAGGCAGTCCTATGGGGAAGGGCGATCGCGTCCATCTCAGGACACAAACGAGCTTACCGGCAGGAGCTCTCGGAGTTGGAACTGGCGCTTCAGGCGGCAAACACGGCGCACATGTCTCACCCCACGGTTGGCTCTGCACACACAGTGAAGCTGCGGCAGCAGCAGTATCAGGACCACCTTAAGTCACAAGTAAGAGACAGTATCTTGAACACAGCTTATAGAATCTACGATATTGGGGACAAGGCAGGGAAAATGCTGGCGTGGCTAGACAAAAGAGGGGGGCGCAATAGAGGAATACAACACCTCTACACCCGTGAGAGACATTTACAATCGCATCTGGAGGAAGTGGTACATACCCAGCGGACCACTTTCAGGCAGTATATACTCCAGAACGGGAAGTCACGGCGCAAGCAGCAATAGCCTCCCTGCATCACATAGAAGTCCCGACGCTTCCACCGGAAGCCGTCCAGGAACTTGAGGCGGATCTGACAGTGGACGAAATACAACGAGCGATCCACGCGATCCAGTCCGGAAAGCCACTAGGCCCTAATGGAATTCCCATAGAATGGTATAAGCTCATGTCCGAGACACTTAGTAGGCCCCTATTGGCGATGTACATGGAGAGCTTGTCAGCAGCGGAACTCCCTCTAGACCAACGCACCGCAACGATCGTGGCGATACCGAAACCCGACAAGCCGCCGGCAGAATGCTCCTCTTATCGTCCCATTTCCCTTCTCAACGCGGAAGCAAAAATTCTAGCAAAACTGCTGGCTACGCGACTGATGAATCACCTTCAACTGTTGATCCACCCGGATCAATCGGGCTTCATGCCCCACAGGAACATGGCCCTTAATCTCAGACGGGTGCATGGGATACTGGCGTGGGTCACCTCCTTATCAGAAGCGGCGGTAATCCTTTCCTTAGATGCCAAGATGGCATTTGACCTGGTAGATTGGGAATACTTGTTTGCAGTCTTAGAACGTATGGGCTTTGGACCTACATATATTGCCTGGATTCGACTCCTTTACACTAACCCAGCCGCTCAGGTCACCGCCAATGGTCACATTTCGCATGCTTTCCCACTGGCAAGGGGGACCCTTCAGGCCTGCCCCCTGTCCCCCTTGCTCTTTGCCCTAGTACTGGAGCAGCTGGCAACATTGATCAGGGAGACGCCTTTGCTAAGGGGAATCAGTTGGATGGCGGGATGGGAGGACTGGGTGTCACTCTATGCGAACGATATTCTGATTTATTTAACGGATCCCGAGAGGGGCATCCCGGTGCTTCTTACCCTCTGTGACACACATGGGAAAGTGTCGGGCTACACGTTAAACTGGTTGAAATCAGTGATCTATATCTTGATGGGGCCGAACCCCGTACTCGCAGAGGACTGCCCGCTTACGCTGACATCGGACTCCTTTAAGTATCTCGGCATCCATATCACCGAGAACACTTCGTACTTCTTCCGGAAGAATCTTGGGCCTCCCCTGGAACGTTTCCGAGCGGACGTGAGGCACTGGGCGGCCCTGCCACTGACCCTCCTCGGACGAGCGGCCCTCTACAAAATGATGGCGCTTCTGAGATTCCTATACATCCTGGAAAATACACCTTATCCGGTCGCTCCACGCTATTTCCAACAGGTCACAGCATTAGTCTCCAACTTATTGTGGAATAATCGGCCGGCGCGTATTGCCCATATCAAGCTGACCAGAAGCTGGTACGAAGGGGGCATTGCCCTATCGAGCTTACAACTGTACTATTGGGCTGCGCAACTCAAAATTGTGAACCAGTGAATACATGTATCGAGAGATGACCCAGCATACAGGGCTGACTGGGCACAGCTGGGAACAGATTGCATGCTAGCAGCGCTCTATAATCGACCCCAGGTAAACAAATTGATAGGACCCACAAGACATACAGCCACCTTATGGCACACAGCTCGGGCGAAGTTGGGATGGAAGGGAAAGATCACTAAACTCACCCCTCTCTGGGACATGAAAGCTCTAGGGCATCTGCGACACAGTAAAGGGTTTGCACAATGGGATAGCATTGGTATCTCCACGGTGGGAGATTTGTGGGAAAAGGACACTGTGATTCCGTTCGCCCAGCTCCAACAACAATATAGTTTGGGCCCGAACGAAACTTATAGATACGTACAGATCTGGCACGCTTTGCTGCAAGCGATACCAGCTGACACCGATGTCCCAGATTCCTCACCACAAGAAGACAGGCTACTTACTGATTATATGCAGCAGGGTTCAACCTCCCTCACATATAGGAAATGAATTAACAATCTAACGGACCCCACACTGGCACTGCGGGAGAATTGGGTGGGAGACATTGGTGAGGTCGATGACACAGAGTGGAATGAGGTGTTGGCATCCCCGAAGGAAGTGGGCATCTCAGCAAAATTTAGATTAGTACAACTGAAAATCCTACACCGCATTTACTACACCAGACACCTGCTCCATAAGTTACACAGAGCACCACACCCATTCTGACTTCGTGGCTGCGGGGAAGAAGGTACACTATTCCACACGCTTTGGGACTGCGCTCACATAATAGAGTATTGGCGACAAGTGATGCGCACTATCTCACAAACACTTCAGGTTTCCCTACTCCCAGAACCGCGTACGTGTCTACTAAATATCTGGGAACCGAATGACTTATCTAGATATGGCCGCATATGGGCCACTTTGGCATTCATGGTGGCCAAAAGAGACATCGCACAGAGGTGGGGTGCGTCAGAATGGGCCACGGTGTTGATGTGGAGCAAGAATATGGACTTATTAATGTTCACGGAGAGGGCAGTCTATGTGCTTAGGACCTGCCCTCGTAAATGGAATAAAGTATGGTCAGCATGGAATGTTTACAGGGGAGATTTATGTGATTTATGTGATCCCTTGCCAGAAGATGACAGCGTGGGCTCAGACGAGGAAGACGAAGGAGACTAGGGAGAGATGGGATGGGAGTGTAGGCTAAAGGGGAGAAGCGGGGAAACACCAGAACTAGGGCATACCCCAAAGCCACATCACTGTATAAATATGGATCTAATCAGTGGGTAGACGCAGGCATAGTGCTTCTCGATGTGTGTGATTGTTCATCTTGACCGCGTTAAAGTTCGGGTTCATGAAACAAAAATCTAAAAAACAATAGACCGTAAAATTATTTGACACAACACGGATTGCAACGGACGTTAAAGTGCTAGGATACGTCGCCGGACCTCAGGGTTGCCGGCCTAATGGCTGTGTACTAACGAATAATGCTGAAGGAAACGTACTATTGATGCGGCCGGCCCTAGAGGTTGTAGGCCCTATACTGTGTTCTTGATTTTGCATTGATTTTAAATAAAAGTCTTTCAAAAAAAATAATAATAATTAGGACAGTGAATCTAATGTCTCAGGAATTGAAGCATGGCCTACAAAAGTGGAGGTGATTCACTCTGAGCTTCTTATGCCTTTACTTACATGATGACTTTTAACTGTAAATTACTTTGTAAGGTGGTTTAGGCATACAATGATTCTATTCAGAGAATTGCTTCCAAGGATCCTCTACTTGTAATAGTACAAAGAAAAAGTATAGTTTGAAGGTTAGATAGATTCAACAAGGATCTCGAAGATCAAAAAATTTGACAGTGCTGATCAGTAGCTTTAGCTCTATGTAAAGCATTGATTGTAAAAAGCTTATGTTGAGTAGGAGAACGAGTTGAATCCTGTGCCGGGGAAGGCGAAGCCGGACCCGATGGGGGCCCAGGACAAACGCCATCCGGAGGTGGGAAGCCCTCCCCCAGCAGCCAGCAAAAAGGGGGTGACCTGGATTGGTCGCCCCAAGGTAGCCGTCAGCGCCCGCAAATCAGGGGGAGAGTTGGCAAGTGGGAGGAGGAGTTAAATAAGGGTACAATGCGTGGAATAAGCACACAATCCCCCCCCTTTCTGCCAGGAGAGGAATGAATTGACGCCGCGAGGACTGCTGACCTGGGGGACTTTGGTCGATTGGAAGGATCAGCCAAAGACGGCGGCTCCCAAGAAGTCGAAGGACTGGACTGAGGGCGGCATCCACCATGCAGCGTGAACCAGGCTATCGTGGATCAAGTCAGCGAAGCGGCGCCCAGGACCAGTAGAGCGGAAACAGAGAGCAGACTGCGCCCTGCTGGAAGCGGGGACTAGAGGAAGACAGGCACCGGGCGTGAGCGATGTGGAGCAGGCGTCATCCAGTGGGAACCGGTCTGGTGCGAGTGGCAGTGAAGAGGCTGGTAAGAGGTCGAGCCCCCCCAACACAAAAACAAGAGGCAAAGGAATTTCACCTGGGTAGCAGAGTACCGACTGGAACACTGCGACCATTGGCGGCAGCACAGGCCGATAGCAGGAAGACTCAGCGGGTTGGGGCTAGCACGACGAGCCTTAAAGGGACACAATCCCTCCTTTCTGCTACAGCTCAGGAGGAATTAACAGCAGGCAGCAGTGGTGAAATATTAGTGGCAGTAAGAGACTGAGGCCGCCGGAAGGGGAGCCAGTGAGCAGCGGGGGTTGCAGGCCGCAATGACACAGCTGCTGGGATTAAAAGCTAATTGCCGGTAGGGAGCCAAGGAGCAAAGCTACCTATGGGCATTGGGCATCTGGTTTGAGGAGCAGGATTAATGACCAGGCAAGAAGAATGGCTTGAAAGTGAGGGGCAACTGGCAAACACGGCTGCCAGCATGATTCAGGGAGGCACAGGGGCACACAGAGGCCCCCCAAAGGGGGCAGTAGAGGCCTCAAGTGGATGCGGGGCCTTTCTGGACGCAGACCTACAGGTCATGTTGGAGAAAGTCAGGGTGCTGGTCGCCCTGGAAGGAAAATTGTGGATGGATCAACAAATCCGTGGGGGGCCCCAAGTGAAGGGGAAAGAGCCACAGCGGGTGTCTCTTCTAACACCACCCCGCAAGGGACCTGGGGCAGGCAACCAAAAAGGCGGCCCCCAAGAAAGCAACTCAAGCAGGAACAAAGGATGCTGCTGTTGGAAAGGCAAAGGGCACAAGGGGCAAGAGCAGAGCCTGGGTCAATAGAAGAGCAGCATCACCCCCAGAGATACTGTTCGGCTCGGACACAGAGGAGAGCAGCAGCGATGAGGGGTCTGTAACCAGCACGCCAGCCCCTCAAATCACACAGAGGGTGGAGCATCACAGCGGGCAATGTTAAGCACCATGCAAAAAGCTTAAAGGAAAGGTGCAAGGGGGCATCACGCTGGCCCAGCAGAAGGGGGGCCATGGCAAATTGTGAACCTGGGAACACAGCTAGGGGGGAACAAGCTAGCGATGCAGGGAACCTGGCTTCCCCAACCACCCTGGTGGACAGGCCAGGTAGGGGACCAACAGGGTTTCCAGCGTGAGACCGGGTCACCCAGCATCATGGGTGCCCTGTTGGCAATGGCCAGGGGCAGGAGCCCCATTTGTGGGAAGCTCCCAATGGAATACAGAGAGCAGTGGGGCAAGCCAAAGGCCAGAGCAAATATCAAGGAAAAGAGGGAACCCAAAAGGGAATACAGGTGGGGGACAGGAGAACCCCCAGCGGGAGAAACAGAATGGTGAGACAAGAGCAGAGGGGACCACAAGGGAGGACAGCTCCTGAGGGCAGCACTGTGGAAAAAAGCAGAGCAGGGGAGGGCCCGGACCCAAGGGCGAAACTGGCCACTGAATACCTACGCACCTCCCAGGAGACCCCCCCACTACTACAAAACTCCTAGGGCTGGCCAACCTGATCCTGCTGACCGTAAAGAAGCGGATCTGGAGGAAAGAATTTATAGACATTGCTTTAATTGCTGGAGGTCCGCCAGGCAGGCTTAGACCTGACAACGCAAGACAAAAAAGACAAGGACAAGAGGGACAGGCGCAAGCCCAGAATAGAAAGTTCATTTGAGAATTGGCTAAGGGCATTCAGGACCCTGTCCTGTGTAGTGATAGAGAAATTCCTCCAGAGTGCGGCAGCGTCCATTTTATACGAGCAGAAGGTAGATGACGCACAACAACAATACCAGGGTGACGCTTTCCTAAAATATGACGAGGGCTTCAGGGAAAAGATGCAGACATGGCCAGTGATTGAGTGGGATTGCCAATATATGGAAGGGTTCACAACTCACCTGATAGTGGCCAGAGAAGGGGTAAACTTGAGGAAGCCCATTCTTCGTCCTAATGGGGCAAAAGATAAATACAAAGGTCAGGGTCAGTCTTTCAAAGATAAGAACCAAAGCGGTAACAAATAAGTTGTGTTGGAAATACTACAAGGATAATGTAAGTGGGGGGCCTCCTGCAGGTTCAAGCATGCATGCGGGACCTGCGGGACCTGCGGGGCAACCATCCCGCCACACGCTGCAGACCGGCCCAGGGCGCAGGGGCAAGCAAGGAAAAGGTATGGAGCTGGGGGCCGCAGAAAAGGGGGAGGGGACGAGGTTACGGGGGCCCCCTCCCCACCCCCATAAAAACAAGCACTATTGTATTTATTAAGACGTTATTCCAAGACATCGGACAGACACAGATTAGCAGAAGGTTTCAGAGGGGGATTCCTCATCCCTTACAAAGGACCTTTGGGTGCACTGGAAAGCCGGAACCTGAAGTCATTATGAGACAACCTGGGGGTGGCTAGGCAGAAGGTGGAAAAGGAAGTACAGCTGGAAAGGGTAGCTGGCCAGTTCGCATCCCCCTGCTAGCAGATTTGGTGGTACCTCCTCTGGGCATAGTGCCCAAGAAGGAGGCAGGCAAGTTCATGTTAATACACCATCTGTCAAACCCCCATGGGGACTCCATCAACAACTGGTTGGACCAGGAGAGTTGCTCAGTACCATATGCATCAGTGGATGATGCAGTGGACCTAATAAGACAAGCAGGGAAACTGACATAGAATCGGCCTTCCGCCTCCTGCCAGTACACTCAGATAGCTACTACTTACTAGTTTTCCAACTAGACAGCCAATACTACTATGACAAATGCCTACCAATGGGCTGCTTCATATTCTGTGCATACTTTGAGGCCTTCAGTGGGTTCTTGGAGTGGGAACTAGGAACACGTTCTCCGGCGGTGGGAGGGTTCACTACTTGGATGACTTCCTCTTCATTGGTAGGGAAGGCACGGGGGAATGCCCAAAGCCCCTCAGTCTTTTCATAGACTTGGCACAAGAATTGGGGTTTCCCCTAGCTCATGACAAGACAGAGGGTCCTACCACAAAACTGTCCTTCCTCAGGATAGAACTGGACTCCGTGGCCGGGATGTGCAAGCTGCCGCCTGAGGAAGTGGTGGAGTTAAGGCAAATTATTGACATGTTAAAACAGCAGAAGAAAGTGACACTAGGCGAAATACAGCAGCTGCTGGGAAAGCTGAATTTTGCCACTAGAGTAATCCCCACAGGACGACTCGTTGCCAGATGCCTTGCCTGGCTAACAAGGGGCAAGACACAGAAACACCACAGGGTTCACCTGATCCAGGGGGTAAAGGAGGATTTGGAGCAGTGGGAGGGTTTCCTGACCAACTTCAACTGCACCCTTATGTGGCGAGAGCCATGGGTGCACGCTAACCAACTTGAGCTTTACACAAACTCAGCAGGAAGCTATGACTTCGGGGCCATCCTAGGGAGAGCATGGACGGCAGGTGCATGGCCGGCAAGCTGGCAAAAAACAGGGGTCACGGCCAACATCTCCCTACTGAAGTTATTCCCCATTGTGATGGCATTCCATATATGGGCACAGAGGCTGGCCAACAGATAAATAATTCTCTGGTCAGACAACCATGCGGTAGTACAGGCAATCAACACAGGAACAGCAAAATGTCCGGCAGTGGTCAACCTGCTGCGGAAACTAATTGACTGTCAGTTAAAAGCAAACATCGCACTTAGGGCACAGCACATTCCGGGAGAAGAGAACTCAATTGCCTATGCCATTTCTTGTCTCAGTGGGGCAGATTCCAAGAGCTTGCCCCAGATGCAGACCAGGGGATGACACTGGTGCCAGAAGAGGCATGGACATCGGTGGACCCAGGTTAAAGATGATGCTAGACAACGCGCTGGCCCCTATGACGGAGAACGGTTACCATCTGGCGGAGCAGCACAATAAGGTCTGGATTGTGGGTCACTGATACATAACACAAGCGCAACGGTGGGCGGTAGCCAGATGTGAATTTGGCGGAATATCGCAGAGGATACGGAAGTAATCTGGCTGGGGCGATCAGGAATGAAATGAGACCAACTATTCCCCGCAGTACGGGAAGCACTGGGGCAAGGTGGCAAAGCCGATGCAGTAGTAATCCACCTGGGAGGGAATGACCTGGCAGCAATAGGTAGGAGGGGCTTCTTAGAAAAAATGCAGGCATGCCTCACAACCATAGCAAGGCTAGTCTGCCCGGCCGAGGGATTTTTTGGGAGAAAATAGTGTGCAAAGCATGGAGAGGGGCCGTGGATCTGGCGGCGGTGGAGATTCAAGACGTAAGCTGAACATCACCATGGCAAAAATATACAGGGCCAACAGCTGGGGGTTCGTGAGACACGGTTTCATCAACTTGAGGTACCCAGGTTATCATTTGGATGACGGGGTACACCTGACGGGGTTGGGCTGGACATGTTATTGCTAAACATCATAGGGGTGCTCGAACATATGGGTTTCTCGTAAGGAAGGAAGGGAAAAGAGAGCAGGGGAGCTCCCTCCAATTGTAAAACTGTAGGTAGCGTGGCAGAAGAAACCCAAGAAAGATAGACAAAAGAGAGAACTTTCCAGAGTTAGATGGAAGGCTCACACAGTGTCCTTGGGATGCCTCACAGTGGGGGCAGTGAGGGAGCGAATGATGGCACACAGCCACAGACAGAGAAGATGAAAGGCTCGCACAGGATCCTTGGGATGCCACATGGCAGGTGCCCTGAGGGGCAAGCCAGGGGCCAGCAAAGTGGCCAGGGCAAGCGGAACAGCACTTTCAGTCCGGGCCAGTCCTAAAGGACACCCACCAAATTCGGAAGCAAGTTAAAGCCTGGAACTGCAGACACAGAGGCCTGGCCGAAGGGTCCCCTGCAAAACTATACTGTCTAGGAGCACATAACAACAAGGAATGTACAAAGACAATGAAAGTATAAAATAACATGAATGTTTTGAATGACCAATAAAGTTGCAAATGTACAACCATAATATGTTTGAATAAACTGCGCCCTTTTAAGGTACCAAATCATGTTGTCAGTGGTGCAATGTAAAGGTAAAAAGGACACAGTTAATTGGGCAGGAAGGGGAGGGAAGACTCGCCCCTGGGAGGGGTGTAGTACCAATTATATTCCCAGATCCCGGGCATGTTACAGAGATACTTATGAATTGTTTTTTAATTTTCTCACTCCTCATCTCACCTTATCAAGTCTTTGCGGAGCTTGTACAGCCATGCTTTCTAACTGGGGACCACTTGGCCTACCACATTCACTTGGGTCACCTGACCGCTTCCCCTTTTGCACAGGGACATGGTGTAATCATTTGAGTGACTGGATGAGTCTTAGATTTCTTCCCCAGCTGTACAAAGATCGGAACCCTTGGCGGTGGTTGCACTGGAAGCAGCCAAGGCGTTTGATAGAGTCTGTTGGGGTTATTTGTGGGGAGTCTTGGAAATAATGGGGTTTGGTCCGGTATTTATTCAGACTCTTCAGAATTGTTATAAGGGAGTGTTAGAACTGGCTATTTCTGGTTGGCTAAGGCTGACGCCAAAGCTAGGCAGAAACCACCATTCTAGTCAGGGCAAGGGAGACACACGCCAAGATAACCACTGCTCACCCCCTGGTAGCTTGGCACGAGCAGTAAGGCTAAACTCGGAGGCAATGTGTAAAGCATTTGCGCAAGCACACAACAACATCCTAGGCACACCACAAAAGGAACTCCACACAAGGTTATATCAAAATAACTTCTGTATTGTAAAAACACATCAGATAGAAGTCACACATGTACATTGTGCCAACTGGCACCGGCAATATTCACAAGGGATTATTTACAGGACAGGGCCACATGGGCCACTGTCAGAATCAACACTTTTAGAAATAGCACTTCTAGAACTTAGAATAAGTATAGCACAAAATAACAAATATAGATCACATCCAGTAACTACTGGGAACAGGTCAGTACCACCTATGCAACCCTAAACACCTTAGGAGAATGTCACGCAGGGAACCAGGACCTCCCTAGGACCACCTGTGCTAGAAAGAACAACCACCTAAGAATAAAATACATTTAGGGGTATAAGCAAGAACACATAACACATGATGCATAAAAACATTCAGAGGTGTAGGTAAGGAAAACACATGATGCATAAAAAATACATTCAGCGGTGTAATAACAAGGCACATGATGCATCAAAACACATTCAGAGGTGCAGGGAAGGAAAAGCACATGATGCATAAACCAACACATTCAGAGGTGTAAAATCAAGGAAGACACATGATGCATGAAAACATTCAGAGGTGCCAGACCACAACTCAATAGCGCAAAAACACATGATGCCTAAAAACATTCAGAGGTGTAAGATCAAGGTGCGTATTCATATTAAATGCATTACATTTCCTAGCAACACATCACATTGCACAAAACTCATATTAGGCAATTACCATCACATAGATAATCACATTGCGCCTAAATAAAATCACATACCAGCCCCATCTAATAAAGGGACTAAAGAACCCTGTGTCCAGAATGTCAGGGCGCGCTGCCAATGCAGCGCCAGTCAGGGGTGCGCCGCTGGCACAAAACCTAAACGTTGCAGGTGCCCACTACTTGCTGGGCACCTGGGAACACTCACAAGGGCCTAAACGCTGCAGCTGGCACTAAGTGCTGCGCAGCTGTGACTGGCCGGGCACCTCTGCGCCATCTCTGTCCCTCTCAGGGACTCGCTCTCCATCTTGCGCCTAAACGGTGCAGCTGCCCACTAATTGCTGGGCAGCTGGAGACAAACTGCGACAGGGCCCTCACTGGCCCTTGGATACATCTGCGCCATCGGTTGGAGCCACACAGGCTCTGGAACTATGTGTCCCCAGGGGCCCTCTAGGAAAGGTCATTGGCCCCCTACTAAATCACGCTGGAGCCTCAGGGGCTCTGAAAACGACAATGGTGCTTTCACTGGCACTAGAACTACGCAAGCCCAGGAGGGGGCGGGCATCGACAATATGCCCGAGGCGTCCCGGAAGCCATCTAGGCTCCTTAAACAAATATGGCCTGCGTGGGAGCCACACGGGGCTCAAAAAGAAAACCTACCCCACTGTTGGAGCTCCTCTCGGGGGACTCAGTAACCTATGCCCCCAAGAGCCTCTCAGGCTCAAGAAACACTAATGAGGGCTGGGAGCCACGAAGGCTCTGGCAACATTTTCCTTGTAACGGTAGGGAGGCCCGCTGCCATCCGGGGCCGCCCTAAAGGTACTCCACCCTGCGCCCATCCTCCCGCACCAGCAGAAGCCTCACGGAGCCCCCCCCAGCTCTGTGTACTCACCGGGCTGTCTTCGGCGGGGCTCCTCTGCAGGGGCAGCAGGCGGGGCTCCTTTCTCCTCACAGGAGCATCGCGGGTACGTTGCTGCGCTCGCTCTCCCCACGGGCCCCCTCCTGGGACCCGGGGCCTCGCTCCACTGGCAGGGCACTCTCCGCACATGGGAGCCCTGCTACCGCCGCCATCTCCGCTTCACCCTTACCCCCTCGTCACACGGCAGCTCCTCTCCAATCGGAGAGCGGCTCCCAAGTCGAGCCCCTCGTGACGCGGCAGCTTCTTCTTCTGTCTTTGGCCCCGCCCACATCCAGGCGGGCCACGGCGGCGGCCATTAATAAAAACGGGTTGGGCCGCGGCGGTGATTTCTTTTGGGGGTGTAGAGGGGTAGGCACCCTCGTAATTCAAAAGTAAATAGCGGGGAGAGTACCCGCTTAAGGCGCCATTAAAACGGGGTGACACCAGTAAAACTACTTAAAAAAAGGGCAAATAAAGACGCCGGGTGGGCACCGGCACTCGGGGCACACAGAGGGCAGGAGCGCTTCCCTAAGGGAAGAAACGACAGCGCTCTGCCCAGCAATCAAAAACAAAGCGCCCTCAAGGCGCTGGGGGCACAGGCAGCGCCAGGCCCCTCAGGAATGGCCCCACAAGCAATCAGGGCCCCAGCAACAAGGCAATTCCAAAATAAAGCGCCTCCCAGGCGCTAGGGGTCAAGATGCAGCGCTTCCAGGCGCTGGAAGCCAGCAAAGTCCAGGCAAAGTCCTTCAGATATCCAGGGGCTGGGCAGGGCCCAGGGATTCCCCTGGGCCCAAGCAGCAGCACGCCCCTGGTAGGATTCAAGTCAGAAAACAAGAACAAATTGTAAGGGGACACAGCCCCTTTTTATACTGTAAATTCCTTTGTCTAGCAGGGTGCAGGCAGAGTGAGAACCAGCTAGAACTGGTTATAGGGAATTCCTTTCACTGGCCAGGCTAGGGACATCAGACGCACCCCAGGGGGCGGAGCCAGCATTGTGTGGGGAAAACCCAGCCTCATTCAGGACCCTCAAACCAGAGGGTCAATCCACAAACAGGCCCAGGCTCACTCCTCCCCTCACATCAGCATGCTAAACACTCCATTCACCAACAGGGCAGACGCTCCCAGACTCTTGGAGCCAGGCTCACCAGTCAGCCTCAGCAAATCACACGCCAGACATAAATTACACAAATATGCCAACTTCTAGAAGTGGCACTTCTACACTAGACACACTCATGCTGCATATACCATTACGCAGCATTCAATCTCACGAGTTCGCACATACCAAACTCGACCCTGCACTCCCCACACATCAGGAACTACCATGGGCATACATATTCCCCATTCATTCCTATGGGAGGGCAGGTCACTCACCACACATACACAGAGAGCTCACGCACTTTACACTGTACCACAGTGAAAAAGTGCGCAGAGGCCTAAAATCACCACCACCAGGTTCCAGAAACAGGCTAGGAAAAAGCAAAAAGTTTCGGGGTGAACCTGTCAAAAGGGCCGGGTCCAACACAACCCCCTTCCAGCCAAAATGCAGGGTAGACCAATCACTCCACTGATAGGCTTCCTTGCTTTGGGCGACAAAACACGGACACGGACCCGCACGGCAGGGACACCATCCGGTTTTTCGCCACTCTGCACCCACATGGTTTCCTCCAAACAAGAACTCTCTGACCCAACTAGGATACCCCACTGGTACTCTCTAGGCGTCCATGGCCAGGACCAGGCCCTAGGCCCTCCAAATGTCACAGGTCCTGTCCAATCCACAGAGTGGGGGGCAGTAACCCCTGGCACACAATAGCCATTCACCACTCTCCCTCTCAGTGTAGCTACAACTACCACTGATCCTTCAACCTAGGGACCATACCCTCAGGCTGACCAGAGGACACGGGCAAGAATGCCCCACCCTACCTCTACTTCTGGGTTTCCGCACCCTCACAGGGAAGCACTCACCAGAACACAATTCTCCTACCAGATAAGGACCTCACTCCATCACTGGTCTACCACCTGGAATTTCACTTCTGAGGTACAAAGCACACAGCACAGTTCCTCTTCAAGCAAGTGGGGGGACACAGCACACAACAAAGTCCTCTTTCAAGCAGGTGGGGGGACACAGCACACAGCAAAGTCCCCTTTCCTCTACCTTAGTGGAAACAACAAACTGCAGGTGAGCCCCAGATCACACAGCAAGGGCAGCCCCCTCAGTCTCTTCAGCTGATCCACTTTGGTAGAGATTCCTCTTGACCTGGAAGCTTCCTAATCTCCCAACCTAGGATCTAAACCCTCAGGTTGCACCGGGGTCAGAAGTACACCGTCCCTCTGCACCCCCTTCCAGAGTTCTGTACCCTCCACTTAGGAGTGGTACCCCTCAACACCAGGACCGCCGGAGTTCTGGTTACAGACACTCCCCATCCTCCAGACACAGGAAGATCCTCCTCAAATGTCCTGTAGGTACAGCCTAGGCCCCTGACCTGGCGCTCCCTTTGGGAACCCTACAGGCCCTGAGATAGGGTTTCGGGCCAACGTGGGACACACCGTCCCACACTCACTCCGCCTCCACTGAGACAGGGCGTGAGCCCCTACACCCCTACCATCCTACTGGGACCTAGCTGGGTTACACATGAACCTCTTCCCCTTCACAGGATCATCAGATACACAAGCCACTACTTTTAGATTCACTTCCTAATGCCTCTGCAAGACATCTAGCACACCACCAGACATCCACCTTCTTATCCAGTGCCTCTGCAGGACCTCCTGCACACCACCAGAGGTACACCTCCCGTGCAAACTCCTTTTATCACAAACAAAAAAACTCACACCAACTCCTCTAGTTCAACACACCACTCATCCATACACTCCCCCTCCAGACTGGTGAGACAGTTCCTCACTGCCTCTGACTCTCAACCTGTACCCCTCTTACTGAGCACCAGGCACCATACTCTGGGAACTGGGAATGGGACTTCACGCACTGGACACATTTTAGCTGCCACCACTGGATCCTACCATACTGGGGAATCCAGACACACACACTAAACTCAGGGGATACCCACCCTCCCGAGCTAGCCATTTCTCCTCCACACTCCCTCTCTTCCATCTACCCACACAGGGACAGGAACAGGGATTGGGCACTGGACCCAGCAAGAGATTCCTAATCTATGGGAACCTCCCCCTCTACTGGCGTCCCACCCTGTCACTTTCTCTCATCTGCCACTAAACATGAAGCGCAGGAACACATTCTGAAAATGACACTCTTGAGGAAAAACAACATCAACAAGCACTGGCGTTGCCAATAGGTCTCGCATTAGGAAAGTTTGAGCTATTGGTATTGTAAAGGACAATTTTTTCATTTATGTGTTGGTTTTGAAAATAGCGAAATTAATAGCTTTGTCATTTACAATGCCAATAGTTTTAACTTTCGCAAATGTGACACCTATAGCATTTGTAATGCAATATGTGTTGTATTTACGTGACTTAGATGTATTGATAATACAAATAACAATGGCTTTTAATTTTTTTTAATAATTAATACTTAAATAAAAGTTATTGTAGTATATGATGGCAATAGCTTAAACTTTTGTAAATAACTTTTGTGAAGATTATGTTCAGTGTATTTACGCTGTAATGTTTCGATTCGTGCAAAATCAGGGACATACAAAGTGAAAAAGAATCCTCATTTGACTAGACTTGGGGCCACTTGAATAGTCAAATGAATAAAAAGGCTGGTGTTACACACACAAAGGGGGCAGAGTGCCTGTGTTCCTTCTGTGAGGCCAACGGATCATAGATTGATGTTTTCCCTGCACGTGAAATATGTCAATAGTTCACTTGTGCCAGTCATGAAGAGCACAAGTGCACTCCTGCATGTGTGACATTTCCGACTATTTTAGGACCCTAAATCTAAACAAATGGCTTGGGCAGCAGTTATTGGTCTTTTTTTCAATGTTTTTTTTCGAATTAATAGACGGGGTGCATGGGGAGTGGGAAAATGGGCACGGAAAGGGAATAAGGAGGGGGAACACACGCAGGTGAGGAGGAACACGTGCATGGGAGGGGTAGAAGGGGTGCATGTGAGCGCGACACGTGCATGGGAGGGGAACACACACTTGGGTGGGGAGCATGTCTCGGGAGGGGTAGACGAGGTGCACACGAGGCTCATATACGCAGATAGCACAAGTACATCCGGAACATCAGCAGTGCAAGTTTGTCCGTGAAATATACTTGGGCAGAGCAGAGGCAACAGGAAGGGTAGTGCACATTTGATTTCTCACAGAAAACTACAGCAGAGCGCGATGCCGCAGTGTATCTATCCATATAACATATAACATTACGTTCCTGCTTATAAAAGTTTGCCTTAGTAGGGGAATAATGACAGCCTAGCTTTAAACATCCACACAGGGCAGTCTCCTACGAATGCGTCTTTGTAAAAGGAGAAACACAGAAAGGGAATGCGGAGAATGAAGGGAGGTGGGTGGGAGCATTGTGAACATGAACAGCGGGTGGGGGGTGGGAGGAAAGCAACAGAAATGTAAACAAGCGCAGCATGTGAAAGTGAAAGGGACTGCGTTTGTAGCAACAATACACACAATTTAATCAAATATGTATTGCTATCTGTGAAAGGCTGGTTGGGCTGGGTGCACTCTATTACATGTTACGATGCTGTTTATAAAAGTATGCCTTAGTGGGGGACTGCAGTGAGGAGGAACACGCGCATGGGAGGGGTAGAAGGGGTGCATGTGAGTGCGACACGAGCATGGGAGGGGAACACACACTTGGGTGGGGAGCATGTCTCGGGAGGGGTAGACGAGGTGCACACGAGGGTCATATACGCAGATAGCACAAGTACATCCGGAACATCAGCAGTGCAAGCTTGTCCGTGAAATATACCTGGGCAGAGCAGAGGCAACAGGAAGGGTAGTGCACATTTGATTTCCCACAGAAAACTACAGCAGAACGCGATGCCGCAGTGTATCTGTCCATATAACATATAACGTTACGTTCCTGCTTATAAAAGTTTGCCTTAGTAGGGGAATAATGACAGCCTAGCTTTAAACATCCACACAGGGCAGTCTCCTACGAATGCGTCTTTGTAAAAGGAGAAACACAGAAAGGGAATGCGGAGAATGAAGGGAGGTGGGTGGGAGCATTGTGAACATGAACAGCGGGTGGGGGGTGGGAGGAAAGCAACAGAAATGTAAACAAGCGCAGCATGTGAAAGTGAAAGCGACTGCGTTTGTAGCAACAATACACACAATTTAATCAAATATGTATTGCTATCTGTGAAAGGCTGGTTGGGCTGGGTGCACTCTATTACATGTTACAATGCTGTTTATAAAAGTATGCCTTAGTGGGGGACTGCGGACAACTGAAAGTACGGCCGGCCACCGGCCAGCCATGAATAATTAGGGGAGGAGAAGCCGCAGAGCACACGCTGGGAGAAGCCCTTTGATGTGGTGGCGGCCGTGAAAAAAAGCAATTAGGAGGGAGGGAGGCTGATGCGCGTGCTTGTTTGGTCACGTGATTCACGTGAACTCGAAGAAAACCGCACCAAAAAACCCGTGGTTTCACGAGTATTTTGAGCACTTGAATTCTCGCTCCGCTCAATGTGCATGCGCATTGATAGGTCGCGAGACCTAAAAACAATAATCCCAAACATGTGACTATCTAAAAAATGCAGAGTTTTGTAAGGTAGCCAGCTGTCGCTGTGGCACTGCGCAAACACAAGTCCTAATCCACACCGCTGACCAACAATGTTAGAACTGGCTATTTCTGGTTGGCTAAGGCTGATGCCAAAGCTAGGCAGAAACCACCATTCTAGTCAGGGCAAGGGAGTCAAACACCAAAATCCTAGGCACACCACAAAAGGAACTCCACACAAGGTTATATCAAAATAACTTCTGTATTGTAAAAACACATCAGATAGAAGTCACACATGTACATTGTGCCAACTGGCACGGGCAATATTCACAAGGGATGTTTTACAGGACAGGGCCACATGGGCCACTGTCAGAATCAACACTTTTAGAAATAGCACTTCTAGAACTTAGAATAAGTATGGCACAAAATAACAATTATAGATCACATCCAGTAACTACTGGGTAAAGGTCAGTACCACCTACGCAACCCTAAACACCTTAGGAGAATGTCACGCAGGGAACCAAGACCTCACTAGGACCACCTGTACTAGAAAGAACAACCACCTAAGAATAAAATACATTTAGGGGTATAAGCAAGAACACATAACACATGATGCATAAAAACATTCAGAGGTGTAGGTAAGGAAAACACATGATGCATAAAACATACATTCAGCAGTGTAATAACAAGGCACATGATGCATCAAAACACATTCAGAGGTGCAGAGAAGGAAAAACACATGATGCATAAACCAACACATTCAGAGGAGTAAAATCAAGGAAGACACATGATGCATAAAAACATTCAGAGGTGCCAGACCACAAGTCAATAGCGCAAAAACACATGATGCCTAAAAACATTCAGAGGTGTAAGATCAAGGTGCGTAATCATATTAAATGCATTACATTTCCTAGCACCACATCAAATTGCACAAAACTCACATTAGGCAATTACCATCACATAGATAATCACATTGCGCCTAAATAAAATCACATACCAGGCCCCATCTAATAAAGGGAGTAAAGAGCCCTGTGTCCAGAATGTCAGGGCGCACTGCCAATGCAGCGCCAGTCAGGGGTGCGCCACTGGCGCAAAACCTAAATGTTGCAGGTGCCCACTACTTGCTGGGCACCTGGGAACACTCACAAGGGCCTAAACGCTGCAGCTGCCACTAAGTGCTGCGCAGCTGTGACTGGCCGGGCACCTCTGTGCCATCTCTGTCCCTCTCAGGGACTCACTCTCCATCTTGCGCCTAAACGGTGCAGCTGCCCACTAATTGCTGGGCAGCTGGAGTCAAACTGCGACAGGGCCCTCACTGGCCCTTTGACACATCTGCGCCATCCGTTGGAGCCACACAGGCTCTGGAACTATGTATCCCCAGGGGCCCTCTAGGAAAGGTCAATGGCCCCCTAAATCACGCTGGAGCCTCAGGGGCTCTGAAAACGACAATGGTGCTTTCACTGGCACTAGAACTACACAAGCCCAGGAGGGGACGGGCATCGACAATATGCCCCGAGGCGTCCCGGGAGCCATCTAGGCTCCTTAAACAAATATGGCCCGCGTTGGAGCCACACAGGGCTCAAAAAGAAAACATGCTACACTGTTGGAGCTCCTCTCGGGGGACTCAGTAACCTATGCCCCCAAGAGCCTCTCAGGCTCAAGACACACTAATGAGGGCTGGGAGCCACGAAGGCTCTGGCAACATTTTCCTTGCAACGGTGGGGCGGCCCGCTGCCATCCGGGGCCGCCCTAAAGGTACTCCACCCTGTGCCCGTCCTCCCGCACCAGCAGAAGCCTCACGGAGCCCCCCCAGCCCTGTCTACTCACCGGGCTGTCTTTGGCGGGGCTCCTCTGCAGGGGCAGCAGGCGGGGCTCCTTTCTCCTCACAGGAGCCTCGCGGGTACGTTGCTGCACTCGGTCTCCCCCCGGGCCCCCTCCTTGGACCCGGGGCCTCGCTCCACCGGCAGGGCTCTCTCCGCACATGGGAGCCCTGCTAACGCCGCCATCTCCGCTTCACCCTCACCCCCTCGTCACACGGCAGCTACTCTCCAATCGGAGCGCGGCTCCCAAGTCGAGCCCCTCGTGACGCGGCAACCAGGCGGGCCGCGGCGGCGGCCATTATTAAAAACGGGTCAAGCCGCGGCGGCGATTTCTTTCGGGGGTATAGAGGGGTAGACACCCTCGTAATTCAAAAGTAAATAGCGGGGAGAGTACCCGCTTAAGGCGCCATAAAAACGGGGTGACACCCGTAAAACTACTTAAAAAAAGGGCAAATAAAGACGCCGGGTGGACACCGGCACTCGGGGCACACAGAGGGCAGGAGCGCTTCCCTAAGGGGAGAAACGACAGCGCTCTGCCCAGCAATAAAAAACAAAGCGCCCTCAAGGCGCTGGGGGCACAGGCAGCGCCAGGCCCCTCAGGAATGGCCCCACAAGCAATCAGGGCCCCAGCAACAAGGAGATTCCAAAATAAAGTGCCTCCCAGGCACTAGGGGTCAAGATGCAGCGCTTCCAGGCGCTGGAAGCCAGCAAAGTCCAGGCAAAGTCCTTCAGATATCCAGGGGCTGGGCAGGATTCCCCTGGGCCCAAGCAGCAGCACACCCCTGGTAGGATTCAAGTCAGAAACAAGAACAAATTGTAAGGGGACACAGCCCCTTTTTATACTGTAAATTCCTTTGTCTAGCAGGGTGCAGGCAGATTGAGAACCAGCTAGAACTGGTTATAGGGAATTCCTTTCACTGGCCAGGCTAGGGACATCAGACGCACCCCAGGGGGTGGAGCCAGCATTGTGTGGGGAAAACCCAGCCTCATTCAGACCTTCAAACCAGACGGTCAATCCACAAACAGGCCCAGACTCACTCCTCCCCTCACATCAGCATGCTAAACACTCCATTCACCACCGGGGCAGACCCTCCCAGACTCTTGGAGCCAGGCTCACCAGTCAGCCTCAGCCAATCACACGCCAGACACAAATTACACAAATATGCCAACTTCTAGAAGTGGCACTTCTACACTAGACACACTCATGCCGCATATACCATTACGCAGCATTCAATCTCATGAGTTCGCACATACCAAACTCGACCCTGCACTCCCCACACATCAGGAACTACCATGGGCATACATATTCCCCATTCATTCCTATGGGAGGGCAGGTCACTCACCACACATACACAGAGAGCTCACGCACTTTACACTGTACCACAGTGAAAAAGTGCACAGAGGCCTAAAATCACCACCACCAGGTTCCAGAAACAGGCTAGGAAAAAGCAAAAAGTTTCGGGGTGAACCTGCCAAAAGGGCCGGGTCCAACAGGGAGCCTCTGCGCGGATCCTACTAAATGGCTTATTAACACCTGGCTTCAATATACAGCCGGGAACCAGGCAGGGGTGTCCGATCTCCCCGCTATTGTTCATTTTATACATTGAACCTTTGGCCCAAGCTATCAGGCTCGATGAATCTATAGCTCCATTTCTGTCAGGTCCGTATAGTTCTAAATTGGCCCTGTACGCGGACGAGCTGATATTATATACAAGTGACCCAAGTGCAGCAATTCCCCGGATTGAGGAGCTTTCGGCAGAATTTGGGTCCATATCAGGATATGAAGCCAACAGATCCAAGACAGAGGTTATGTACTGGAATCTAGACCAATGGAGGGGTGAGTGTTGAGTTTAGGTATCTGGGGATATATATATAGTGAGGGAATTGGATGCTTATGAATTGTACTATATCACCTGATTCAGAAACATGGCTATACATTTTAGAATGGCCAAACATCAAATCTTTCTCATCGAGGAACTACGTGCAAGCTATCCCCACATACTGTTTGCGTGTACTAGCATAATTGTGTAGAGACGCAAATAAATGGATTTTGGGGAACCACGGACAAAAGATTTAGCCATTATAAGCTATAAAATGAAAAAAAATCATTAAACGGTTTAAATGTAGGCTGCTACCTCTACAATATAAGAAAAAAATGAAAACACAACTGGTTTAAGTGATACTGTTAATGGTTGATATGAAAAATGGTATGAGCATTTTCTATCAACTCTGTATGAATTGTATGCGTGCATAATTATTTTTTAATATATTCATTATGCGTTTGCACCTATTTTAACATCCTGAATGAACAGTATTGAAAAGCAAAACAACAAAATAAAATCTAGTGTGTCATTGCCTGTAATCTTAGAAATGTCCATATTCATATGATACAGTAAACAAAAAACATAACACTAAAAATACATCGAACAAAGGCATATTGTGTAAAATATTAGCATTTTCATCTTCATTCTCACCAATTTGCAGGCCAGGTCGCCCCCCACTGCCAAACAGCTCCACCTGTCTGCCTGCTCGACTGCTCAACGAAGCTCGGAGCGCGAGTTTGAGCCTTGTGTGCCCGGAGTGCCCTGACCGCCGTTGCGCCTTGTGTTCTGTTTCAATTGGTGTCTTCCTCCCTGTATTGTCGTTTTTTTCCTTTATCTCAGCCCCAGCCCTTCTGTTGTCCCCGCCACCCCCTCTCTTGTTCCGCACCCCCCCTTTTTCCACCGCTGCCCCGTGCGGCCCCAACCCCTCGCCGTTCCGCTCCAGCCTCCCATATGCTCCTCCCTCCCACCATAAATGGTGGCCGCTGCTGGTCAGTAGGAGCGACCCCTGACCCTGCTTGCAGGCCAGGCCGCCCCCCTACTGCCAAACAGCTCCACCTGTCTGCCTGCTCGACTGCTCAACGCCGCTCGGAGCACGAGTTTGAGCCTTCTGTGCCCAAACTGCCCTGACCGCCGCTGCGCCTTGTGTTCTGTTTCCATTGGTGTCTTCCCCCGAATTGTCGTTTTTTTCCTTTATCTCAGCCCCAGCCCTTCTGTTGTCCCCCCACCCCTCGCTCTTGCTCCTGCACCCCCGTTTTCCTGCCGCTGCCCCCTGTGGCTCACCTCCCTCACCACCCTGCTCCCGCCTCCCAGCTGCTCCTCCCTCCCACCATAAATGGTGGCCGCAAAGGTGCACCAAAGACAAGCCCGTCTGCGCCCGTCCGCGCCTAGACTGCGCCCAGTGGCAGGACCCCTGGACCCCACGAACGCCACGACACCAGAACGCACTACGATGCCAGCAGCCTCCACACACTCAATGCCGGCCAAAACCCCCCTGCTTCCAGGCAGCCCCGAAACAGACCCACAGACCTTTCTCCTTCCGCACCTACAGCTTCACCTGCGACAGAACCACCAAACCTCCTAGGAATGGAACCAACTGCCTCCGCTGCATACTCCTCAACACCCGCTCCGCACGCAAACACGCCATCGAGCTCTGGCATCTGCTTGACACCTCTGCCCCAGACCTGGCCTTTCTGTCCGAGACCTGGTGGAACAACTCCTCGACGCCCGACATCGCCATAGCCATCCCGGAAGGCTAAGAGATCACCCGCAGGGACCGCGTCAACGGAATCAGAGGAGGAATAGCCGTCACGCACAAATCCACCCTCAAGGTCTCCACCCACGCAGATGACACCCTCAACGCCGCCTTACACCTGCACTTCCTGATCCAAACAGACCCCAACACCACCCACAGAGAAACACTCACCTACAGACCCCCCCGGACCAAGGGCCCAGTTCAGCGACACCATCGCTGACCTCGCCAGTACCCACGCACTCGACTCAACGGACTACATCCTACTCGGGGACCTGAACTTCCACCTCAAGAACAACAATGGCACAAACTCCTCAACCCTCATCGACAACCTAGCCAACCTCGGCCTCAGACAACTCGTCACCGCACCCACCCAAACCACCGGCCACATGCTTGACCCCGTCTTCTCCACAGGTTCCCACGTCACCTTCGGCCACACCACCGAACTCCACTGGACCGGCCACCACTGCATTAATTTCACCTTCAAGAAACCAACCACACATCACCGCACTCAAAAGCCACCTCGCGGCTGCTGGAGCAAAGTCACCGACGACCAGCTGAACACCTCCCTCGCCCAGAACCCCCCACCAACCCTACCAACGCAGACGCCACAGCCCACAACCTCAGACAGTGGATCGAAGACTGTGCCAACACCTTCACCCCGCTCAAGAACCCACCCAACAACCTCACCAGCAAAAGAGCCACCTGGTTTACCGCGAGCTCCAGACCTCCAAACGTACATGCCGGAAATTGGAGAAGACATGGCTCCATGACCGCACACTGGACAACTACATAGCCCACAAGGACGACACCTGCAGGCATCACCACCTCATCAGACTAGCAAAGAGATCCTCCTTCAATAACCACCTAGACAACAACGCACACGACAGCAAAGAGCTCTTCAGCATCGTAAAGGAACTCTCTAACACCAGCGCCAACACCAACGACATCCCGTCCTCACAAGAACTGTGCAACTCACTAGCCATATTCTTCCACCGCAAGATCGCTGACATCCACAACAGCTTCAACACCACAACTGCCCCCACCACGCCAGTCGCCACTTCCCTTGCAAACAATACCAGCGCCAACCGCCTGACCTCCTGGGCCAACATCAATGACGACAAGACACGCAAGGTCATGAACTCCATCCACTCAGGATCCCCGTCAGACCCTTGCCCACACCACTTATTCAACAAAGCAGACACAGTCACCACATCCCAACTACAGAAGGTCATCAACATCTGCTTCGAAACAGCGACATTCCCGGAAAGTTGGAAGCACGCCAAAATCAACGCCCTCCTCAAGAAGCCTAAGGCAAACCCCAAGGACCTCAAGAACTTCCGTCCCATCTCCCTGCTCCCATTCCCGGCAAAGGTCATCGAGAAAATTATCAACATGCAACTGCCCCGCCACCTGGAAGACAACAACATCTTACACCCATCCCAATCCGGATTAAGATGCAACCACAGCACTGAAACAGCCCTCACCGCAGCCACAGACGACATCAGATGTCAACTAGACAAAGGCGAAACATCAGCCCTCATCCTCCTGGACCTGTCGGCCACCTTCGACATGGTCTGCCATCGCACTCTAAAAACACGCCTCCTAGAAGCCGGATTCCAAGAGAAAGCCCTGGAATGGACCACGTCCTTCCTCTTTGGCAGAACCCAGAGAGTAAGCCTCCCACCCTTCTGTTCCGAAGCAACCAACATCATCTGCGGCATCCTCCGGGGCTCATCCCTCAGCCCGACGCTGTTCAACATTTACATGGCCCCCCTCGAAAAAGTGGTCCGCCATCACAACCTCAACATCATCTCCTATGCCAACGACACCCAACTCATCCTCTCCCTCATCAAGGACCCACTCACCACCAAACAACCTCCACAATGGAATGAAGGCCGTCGCCGACTGGATGAGGAACAGCGGCTGAAGCTGAACTCAGACAAGAGGTCCTCATCCTCGGACCAACCTCCTCAGCCTGGGATGACTCCTGGTGGCCGACACCTATGGGAACAGCACCAACACCCACCGACCATGCACGCAACCTAGGCTTCATCCTCGACTCCACCCTCTCCATGTCGAAACAGGTCAAAGCCGCCTCCTCCTCCTGCTACAACACCCTCTGCATGCTCCGCAGGATCTACACTTGGATCCCGACCGAAACACGAAGAACGGTTACACCTGCCCTCGTCAGCAGCAGACTGGACTACGGCAACGCACTCTACGCAGGAATCCCAGCCAAACATCTACGCCGACTACAACACATCCAAAACGCCTCCGCCCGACTGATTGTCAACATCCCCCGCCGCAACCACATCACCCCCACCTGAGAAACCTCCATTGGCTCCCCATCGACAAGAGGATCACCTTCAAGCTCCTCACACACGCACACAAATCACTCCACAACGCCAGACCAGCCTACTTGAACATCAGACTCAGCTTCCACACCCCTACCCGCTAACTCCGATCCTCCAGCCTCGCCCTCGCCGCCGTCCCCTGCATCCATGGCACTACCTCTGGCGGCAGATCCTTCTCCTATGTTTCCGCAAAGACCTGGAACACTCTCCCTACCCACATACGACAGACCCAAGACCTACTCACATTCAGAAGACTCCTCAAGACCTGGTTCTTCGAACAGTAGCAGCTCCCCCCCTCCAGCGCCTTGAGACCCTCACGGGTAAGTAGCGCGCTTTACAAGTGCTCTGATTGATTGACCAATTTCTGTATATGAAGTACATAGCTATACATTTATCTTAAAGTTATGGAGCATCAGGTCTCCTTGAGGGAAATCTGGGAACCACAACAAGGTGGGGCAGCCCTTAATCACTGTTGAAGAACCGGGCCTTTATAGGCCTGGCGCCGCAGGGCACGCCTGAAATCTCCGAGTTCACCTGCCTTGTTATACAGAGACAGGGGACACTCTGTTGGCATAGAAAACCACATTTATTAGCTGCAGCTATGCATAGTTATCCTAAAAGTACATTAATGGTAGGCTCTCAGGAGACTGCCACTTCACTCCTTGGCTCACAGTCTTTTATAACCATATACACCCACATAAGAAACTTCCAATGTGCAAAATATAAGCCAATAGAAAGACATTCTTTTGGTCAAAACAAGGCACCACGTAATCAAAACGTCCTTCCCTTGTGTCATGTTCCTGCCCAACCCCACAAGTCAATCAATAACAGCACCCCTAAGTCAATCAGTAATGGCAGGACGTGTTTGTGTACTACAAAGGACAACTTGCAAAATATGACGAGGCGGGGAAAGAACAATGAAGGCCAACAGATAGTTGGAACAAGGATTAGTCAATCAGACTGGTTCCTGGAATCAACTTCACCACAAGGATAAGGGGGGGGCGTTATTTGACACGTAGCAGTACAAAGGGTAAGAGTATTTGGTTCGCCAGGCTGCCTGAGTGAGGGCAACACAAAATGGTGACGAAATACAAAATGGAGTCGCAACTGAATTTCCTCACTACTAATATGGGAGCTCAAAGGCCCTCCCTCAACAACCCAATGAATGACATCACCACCACTGATGTAGGATTTTGCTCTTTGGCACTTCAACTGAAATCCAAACAAACCAGACATTGTTCTAGAAGTGAGCCAGGTCCTACTGCTATCAATCTGTTGGTTCCATAAAGTGCTCCCATAATGTGCTGCAGTCCATGTGTGTGAAGTCGTCATTGTCATCTCCAATGTACATACAACTGGTAAAAAATGCATTAGATTTACATAGTCCGTGATTATGCTAAAATCTGGTCTGTGTCCATTTCTACTGTACCTACACTGGTCACACTTGTTTAACAATATTTTTTGCCAGACTCCAAATCTGACAGAGAGATAATGCTCCAATGTAGGTTTCAGGGGTTACAATGCACCTGTAAAGTCTATAGACTCGGTCACAATTTGAGGCGGTGGTGGAAAAAAGGTCATCACGTTCAATAAGTACTCAAGAATTATAGTGAAATATTTATGAGTGTGGTAAATACTTTCTATTTTTAGCTTTTTCTTGGGAAATTTGCCACAAGTGAGAAATTTGGTGTTTACCACACAATATTTATCAGTATTTACAGAGCATTTACCATGATGAATTTCAACAGATTTTACCTGCTGAAACGTACCTGGGAAATATGTGTGTATGCCTTGATAACTGCAATAATCAGAGTTCCGGTATGTGTAGAAGCCTGCTTAGGACTGGGACCTATGATATGCCTTTCGTTTTTTTTTACATTCCAAGTAGTGGAGTGTGCAAGCTCAGTGCATCTCAGCCAGTATTGAAATGTCCTCTCAAATCAACCACCCAAAAAAGAGATGGTGATTTCAAAACCAATCAAGTCGTTTTACTGTGGTATTTGGACTAAATATCGGATTAAAAATATAGGGAGGCAGAAATATCGGAAAACACATTTTGTGACACAAAGATCAATATTGTATAAAGGCTATTAGTGTTTTACTATAGCTTCTGATTTTATGTGATTTATAAAATTGTATTTGATTTTTTATAGTAATTTATAGTGTTGAAGTAGGTTGTTGGGTTTGTAGGCGTATAGGATTGGACATTTATTAGTTAACGGGAGCAATCAGGCTTCAGGGCCCCCGCCCGCCCGCCTCGACATTGTCCGTGGGTCCCCCGGAGTAGCAGCCCGTCCCGACCTTGGCTTCAGGGCCCCCGCTCGCCCCGACATTGTCCGTGGGTCCCCCAGAGCCTTACCTCATCCGCCGCACCTCCCCGCGCTCCTGAGTTCACCGGTCCGCCGCTCCTCGCCACTCCTCCCCGCCTGTCCGCCGCTCCTCACCGCTCCTCCCCGCCTATCCACCGCTCCTCCCCACGCTCATGTCCGCCGCTCCTCCTGGCGCTCCTGGACGTCGCTCCTCCCCGGGCTCCTGATGTCAGCACGCACGTTGCGGCCGGCGCTACTTCCATGGGAGTACTTTTTTTTTCTCGTAAATTTTTTAAATAACGTATATTTTTTAAATTTATATAGCCTATGTCCATCTGCACACCCTGACAATTTCAACGATGTATCGGGTGTGTGGATTGGCGCTGTGGTTCCCGAGTTTACCCGCCTCAAAGGTTCAAAGTTCTTCCTTTATAATAGTAGTATAGATTTCCACGCCAGTATTCTTTGAAATCTTGCTTCCCCTTCCTCTGTTTTCTACCTCATTTAGTAGGAAATTTGTCTCTATTAGTTAAATAATCACTGCTAATGCCTGTTCCAGACTACAGGCCATACGTTTGAATCCTACCAAGGCCAACACAACCTTCCATCCTTCCGAGGACAGTAAACTGAGAACCATCAAATCTGTGAAAAGAAGAACTCATTGATAACAGCACTTTAAAATGACAAAATGGTGGTATGGATAGCTAAATAAAAATAAGTTGGCATTATTTTCTCTCCCACAATCTCCTGTAAGGGCTTGAGCAGATTCTCCCAAGGGCCCTCAACTCAGTGCCATATATAACAATGCTTTGTGAATGAGCGACTGTCACTACCAGTGTGCCCAAAATTCTTCAATGGGTGACCCCATGCAGCCCAAAGACTAATGACGATCTCGATATCGATATGGGAGACTCGGGTGTACCATATCACATTCTGTAGGGGGGGCAATCATTTTGCATTACGCCACTGGCTTTCCTCTCAGTGTAATTGTGTTGTGGGCTAATCTCCCATCACTGCTCAGTGGTCTGAGAAGATTAGTCCTTCCTGCTCATTTGCAGCAGGGGGGCGAGCAACAGCTGTGACTGCATGTTAGAGTCTGTGGTTTGCAGTGTAACCCCCACACACAGAAAAGTGACAGGAAAGAGCTGTAACACCTCTGCTGCTACAGACGGGCATTATGAAGATCACACAGTGCTATAGTGTACACCTGGACAGTGAATTTCGACCATGAAAATGTTTTCTTCGCCCCGATTGCTGCTGGAAATCAAAATGTCCGGGGACAAGTGTGACATAAATCTTCATACATTTAAACATGCGCACAGCTGCCTGAGGGGTACTAATTCATTAGGCCCAGGGCAGAACCATTTAATTATAATCTGGGTTAATTGAACTATGTGGCAGGACAATCATGCCTCAGAGTTGACTTCATTTGATGGCAAGAAAAGGCAAACTATGCAGCACAATGCATCGCATTTTGTGATAGTATTACTTCGTTATTACAATTTTTAACACTGTCTGCATGTCGGTTTTACTTCATTAATAAAAGTTTAACACCCAGATATAGCATAGCAATATTCAAGAGGAAGGTGACCAGTCAAACTTTGTGAGGGGCCTTCCATTGCACTGCAACTTGTAACCACACTTTTAGTCACTGTTGATCGGTGTGAGCTACAAACAAAACATTCTTTTTGTTAAAATCTTCAGATTATGCAGTAGTTGATGGATAATGTGGCAAATGTGGCAAATGACACGAAAATAGCATGAGTGCAGTGACTAAAATTATAAGCACTTGCACAGGAAGACTCTCCTCAGACCCCCAAAACGGGAAAAGAGGTGTGCAAAGGGAGGCCTAGCTACGAACCTTACCCGAGTTTTGGAAAAAGAACAGCAAAGCATGTCTTTTCCTAGAAGCAAAACTCATGTGCTCTACTCCCATTCTTGTAGTGTTGGGTCAGGTAAAAGCAATGAGTGGTTAGATGACTGGATCTACAAATCATTAACGTGTCCTACACATTTCTTCTTGCGCCATGAGTACTGCATACATTCAAATGGAGCTCCCGGTCTCTGCAGGAACCAACAACACGTCATTAATAATTACAGCGCAGAGGCACAGCACTAATGTCAGCATGCACGTCGCGGCCGGCGCTACTTCCTTGGGACTACTTTTTTTTTCTCGTACATTTTTTAAATAACGTATATTTTTTTAATTTATATAGCCTATGTCCATCTGCACACCCTGACAATTTCAACGATGTATCGGGTGTGTTGATTGGCGCTGTGGTTCCCGAGTTTACCCGCCTCAAAGGTTCAAAGTTCTTCCTTTATAATAGTAGTATGGATAATAATTATGAATTACTAAATACATTTTATTCAATTATATGATTGATATGTATTATGTAATATTGATTTATTTTCATTACATGTTGATTTTGGGCATTTAGGTTTGAAGGGGTATATGGTGGGAAGTAAATTACGTATTAATTAATGAACAATTATTTATTAATTAACCTATATTTTAGTTTTGTAGGGGTCTCAGGTGGGAAGTTAAATAATAATGAATTAATAATATAATCATACATTTTAATACTATATTTAATTGATATTTACCTACGTAAAATATGGAATACCCACTTATTGTACTAATATTTTAGTTTAGGGATGCTAATTTTGTAGGACTATAGGGTGGGAAGTCATTTCATGGATAAATAATGTAATATTAATAATTATTTGGAAATAAATTATTGATTGAATTTGAAACATTTAAAATATGGAATATCTAATTATTGTAATTACATTTTAGATACAGGCTGCCAAGTTTGTAGAAGTCTGGCATTGGAAGTTACTTATGTAATAAGTAATTGACTATTATTCATTAAGTATCAATTAACTATTTAATTGATTTTAAATATGTAAATAATCGAATGCTAATTTTTTAGGTTATATTTTGGGTTTGGGCTGCTAGAGCTGTAGGGGTATAGGGTGGGAAGTAAATTAAATATTATTGTATAACAATTATTTATTAATTGATAATAAAATAATTATTTATATTGATTAATATATATTACCTACCGCCTTTCACCTGTGTGTCTTTACAGTTAGGACTAAGGGCACGATTACGATGGTAGACGGACTTCAGTCAGTCCGCCATTGTTTCGCATTTGGGGCTGCCCACCTACAAGTTGGCCGTCCCATAGGGCTAATTATGATCCAACCCCACCATGGCTGTCGCATTGCCCATGTTTTGTATTGCAGCGAGTGCTGCCCTCTGCAGCACCTGCCGCAATACAAAACAGACACCCAACACATATCCCTGCACTACTTGGCAGGCACCATGCTGTGCCTGCCAGATGGTGCAGTGTTATGTATGGGGCCACCATAGGTGTACCCCAATTTGCGTGTCTGTGGACCAGGAGGTAAGGGGTGCCTGCTAGGGGCCCCCAAAGTCCCTTTACACTAAGCATGGGCGAAATTTGTGAATTCGCGTTCCGCGAATTTGCGGATTTTTCCACAAAATCGCAAAAAAAATCCGCGAATTCGCGAATTTTCCCACGAAATCGTACTTTCTACTGGCTAATCCAGTAAGTGCTACCTCATTGGATAAATGTATAGTGCTTTTACTACACTGCAGCTGCGTAAAAGGCCAGAAGATGTGTCTCCAGTGACCATGTGTGCCTGTAACACAGGTACAGGCACACATGGCCACTGGTGACACATCTTCTGGCCCTTTACGCAGCTACCGTGTAGTAAAAGCACTATGGGGCAGATTTACAAGCCGCTTGCGCCTCTTTTGTGCCGCAGTTGCGTCACTTTTGTGACGCAGCAGCAGCACAAAAGATGCGCCATGGTGCTGGGTATTAACAACGTTAAGCATTTGAGAGATGAGTCACGTTGTAAATCCCTGCGCCATCAGGAGGAACGCCTCCTAAAAATGGCTGAGTGAAATCTACAAGATTTCACTCAGTCACTTTTAGGCCAATGCGGCGTCAAAACCCTGTGCCTGCTTGAAGCAGGCGCAAGGCTTGACGCAGCATTGGGGAGATAAGACCCCCAGAGCATTGCTGGAGCTGCGTCGCGCTTGCGACGCAGTTCCAGCAATGCGCTGCTTTTACGGCACAGATTCGTGATGCATCTGTGCCGTTTTTGCCACATGGTGCGCCGCATTGTAAATGCGGCGCACCATGGGTGGCGGAGCTGAGGCGCACAATAACTGGCACATCCCTGGGGATGCACCAGTTATTGTAAATCTGCCCCTATACATTTAGCCAACGAGGGAGCACTTACTGATTAGACAGTAAAAAGTACTCCAGTTGAGTAGAGGTATTGCACAAAAAGGTGGCATCTTCGTGGACAAACACGCAGGGCGGGATTCATTCTGCCCCCTGTTAGACTCGTTTTTTGTGCCCTTCTGCCCTCTGTTAGACTCGTTTTCCCCTTGTTTTTCTGCCCTTCTGCCCTCTGGAAGACTCGTTTTTCCCTTGTTTTTCTGCCCTTCTGCCCCCTGTTAGACTCGTTTTTTGTGCCCTTCTGCCCTCTGTTAGACTCATTTTTCCCTTGTTTTTCTGCCTTTCTGCCCTTTGTTAGACTCGTTTTTTGTGCCCTTCTGCCCTCTGTTATTCCCTTGTTTTTGTGCCCTTCTGCCCTCTGTTAGACTCGTTTTTGTGCCTTTCTGCCCCCTGTTAGACTCTTTTTTTGTGCCCTTCTGCCCTCTGTTAGACTCGTTTTTCCCTTGTTTTTCTGCCCTTCTGTCCTCTGTTAGACTTATTTTTGTGCCCTTCTGCCCTCTGTTAGACTCGTTTTTCCCTTGTTTTTCTGCCCTTCTGCCCTTTGTTAGACTGCTTTTTGTGCCTTTCTGCCCTCTGCATCACAACATCATCACTCAGCGTTACCCCAGCATCACCCAGCACCACCACATTATCACTCAGCACCACCACATTATCACTCAGCACCACCACAGCATCACTCAGCACCACCACAGTACCACTCAGCACCACCACAGCACCACTCAGCGGAACCACAGCATCACTCAGCGCCACCACAGCATCACTCAGCGCCACCACATTATCACTCAGCGCTACCACAGCACCACTCAGCACCACCACAGCATCACTCAGCACCACCACAGCATCACTCAGCACCACCACAGCACCACTCAGCGCCACCACAGCACCACTCAGTGCCACAACAGCATCACTCAGCACCACCACAGCATCACTCAGCAACACCACATTATCACTCAACATCACCACAGCACTACTCAGCACCACCACAGCATCACTCACCACCACCACAGCATCACTCAGCACCACCACAGCACCACTCAGCACCACCCCAGCATTACTCAGCACCATCCCAGCATTACTCAGCACCATCCCAGTATCACTCAGCACCACCACAGCACCACTCAGAATCACCACAGCACCACTCAGCGCCACCCCAGCATCAATCTGCGCAACCATTCAACAACAACTGGTTCAAATATGTTCTCTCAATGTTTCTAGCTTTATTACAAATGTCACAAAAAGATGTTAATATTTCACTTCTGTTCTTGGATTTTTGTCAAAATAAAATACACTGAACATAATCTTCAAAAAAGTTATTTACAAAAGTTTAAGCTATTGCCATCATAAATTAAAATCACTTTTATTTAAGTATTAATTATTTAAAAAGAAATTAAAAGCCATTGTAATTTGTAACATGAATACATCTAAGTCACGTAAATACAAAACATATTGCATTACAAATGCTATAGGTATCACATTTGCGAAAGTTATAACTATTGGCATTGTAAATGACAAAGCTATTATTTTAGCTATTTTCAAAACCAACACATAAATAAAAAAAATTGTCATTTATAAGACCAATAGCTCAAACTTTCCTAATGCGAGACCTATTGCATTGCAAATGCTTGTTTTTATATCTGTCAGTGCTTCCTGTTGAGGTTTAATTTTTGTGACAGGCGCCTCATTGCCTACTTGTAACCATTCTCCGACCCTGCTTCAAGGGTCAGAGCAGGGTCAGAGAATAGTTGCAAGTAGGCAACGAGGCGCCAGGAAGCACTTACAGGCTTACAGCAGCAGGTGCCCAAGTTGAAGTTAATTTCTTTGTAACCCTTTTGTAAAAGGTTACAAAAAATCAGCTTCAACTTTTGCACCTGCTGCTGTAAACCTGTAAGTGCTTGGTTGATAATTCGTCCCCGCTGGTTCGCAGATTTTATTTTCAGCCCATGCTTACTTTAAACCTGCCTTTTCATTGCAGGTTTACCGCCATGAAAGAGCCGATGGAAAGGAACATCGTAATTCCAACGGCGGTGCCTGGCAGGCACCACCACCATTGTTGGCATTACTCTGCCTCCTCTGTAGGATGCGTGGAGGTCAGTCTTTCCAACCGCCACAAAGCCGCCCACCATCCAAATATGGCAGGCGGTGAAATTGTTGAAAACGGTGGGGAGACCTCCACCGGCATGCTGTCCATGGCGGTCTTTCCGGCATTGTAATCAAGCCCTACGTTTCCACAGGAAAAGTGTATTTTGACCTGACTATATCTTTGGTGCCGTTTGACGAATCTTCACTAAATGTTCCATAGCCACTTGGACGCTATTGGAATCAGGCCCATCTAATGAGATTTCCATTGAAATGAATGGGCAGTGCATGACGAGTTACCCTTGTCATTAGCATTGAAGAGGTTAAAAAAGTGCCCTACTTCGATTAGTTGTGCATGGAAAGTTTTGGGGAGATCTGTCAAGGGAGAAACGAGAAAAGGGGGTGGGGGGTTTAAAAAAGTGCATATGCTCTGTTAATTCCCATAGGGATTTTAGACATGACTACAGCCGGAACCGCTGTATGTAATTACATCACATTTGGGAGAAAGGTAGCTCTTGGTTTAGAAACTGCCCTTTTTGATATTTGGTGTAATTCCGTTCAGTAATTTTAAAGTTATTAAAAGGAATCCAAATGTGTATATCTTGGGGCATGGTCACTCTGCGTTCCGAGATCTGATTGACTGCCAACACTTCAACCAGGAAGTGTTGTCAACCATCTTGGGATCTGCTAAAAACAAAAGAAAAGGGTGTAGGGTAGGAATACCCTGACTCCGTAACCTTGGTGCTGGGGTCCCCTGGGACCACGCCAGGGCCAAAAAGCACTTTTTAAAAAGCAATTTGGCCAAATGTCATGACAGATTACTAAATTCTGATTTTTCTTTTTAAAAAAACAAGCATGGTCTACTGCACTTGTTCATAATATAGCCACCGAGTAGGCCAGGTCCTGGGTCATATAGCGTTTCTAATGTAAAGGAGAGGGGGCACAGGCCCACTTTCTAAGGCTCTATGGTGTCCCGGGGATCACCACGTCCCCAGGGCTTTGTGATTATAATGGAGGGGGGGGTCACTCTTCACCCCACCGCAGGCTCAAGAGAGCCCTGGGGCCACCACCTACCTGGGGTTTTATTTTTCAAACAGGGGGGGCGTGTGGACCCCTTTCCTTGGGCTGCTTGAAGCCACAGGGACCACCACCATCCCGGGATGAAATAAAATATTTGAAATGTAACTGTGCGGACCCCTGGGCCCTGGGAGCACCACTACCTGGGCCAACAATTAAAATAGATGTGGGAGTGGGGTCACGCATCCTCCCTCTGGGAGTCATTAATGGCCATGGGGACCACCACCCAATAGGGCCAGATCCTGCTATCTCCTGAGGTGCCCACCCTTGGGATATAGCTGGTTGCGATCACTTGGCAGGAGATTTAACAGCTCCTGCCAAACAAGAGCCAACATAAACTCCACTCCCAGCAAGCAGGAGCTGTCAAACTGCTCCGTCTATGTGGAAACAGAGTTTTCATATGTTTCCTGCCTGCTTTCATGCGGGCAGGGAAACAGATGAAACGATTGCTCCTGAACACAGGGAGCTGCATATTAAGCAGCTCCTTCCATCAGAAGCAATGCCGATCCCCGCTGGAGTGGGGAGTCAGCTGAGATGGCGGGGGTTGAGGCTCCACACTGCGGTTCCCAACGATACATACTAAGGGCCCTGGGTGGGTTCAGGGTCCCGGTGGATGAGGTACTCTTTGGCCAAAACCAGCCCAAGAAGGGGTTGCAATGGCCCTCCTTTCCAATTGTCCAAAGCCAGGCAAAATTGAGGAAAGCAGGAAAACAAGCAGAAAAGGCAAAACTTAGCAGAAGAGGGCAAAACATAGAGAAGATAAACAAGCAGAGAAGGAAAAACGGAGGTCAGAAAAATTAGCAGAAAAAGCAAAACGGAACAGAAGAGGGTAAAAAAGAGAATAACAAAAAACAAGCACAAAAGGCAAAACATAGTTCAGAAAAATTAGCAGAAGAGGCAAAACAGAGGGTAGAAAAATGATCAGAAAAAGGTGAAACAGAGCAGAGGAGGGCAAAACAGAGAACACTCCGACAGTCACGCACCTACTCACAGACCCACTTGGAGACACTCGCACCCACTCACAGACCACTGGGAAACTCATACACCCACTCAAAGACCCACTCAGAGACTAATGTACCCACTCACAGACCTACTCAAGCCACGCATGTACCCACTCACACACCCACTCAGAGACTCATGTACCCACCCAGACGCCCACTCAGACTCATGCAACCTCAGAGTCTCATGAACTCAGCCACAGACCCACTCAGAAACTCATGCACTCAGTCACAGACCCATTCAGACACTCATACACCCGCTCACAGACCCACTCAGAGACTCACACACTCAGGCTCATGCAACCACACACAGTCCCACTCAGAGTCTCATTCATTCATTCACAGACCCCCTTCCAGTCTCATACTTGTCACAGACCTACTCAGAGACTCACACACCTACTCACAGACCTAATCAGAGACTCATACACCCACTCACAGACCTGATCAGACACTCATGCACTCACTCACAAATTGACTGACACACTCATGGAGGCACTCGCAAACCTACTCATACACTCACTCACAGACTGGCACAGACACTCATGCAGCCACTCAGACACACACACCTACTCACACACCTATTGAGACACTTATGGAGCCACTCCCAGACTCACTCAGACCACTCACACATCCACTGACAGACCTACTCAGAAACTCACACCCACTCTCTGACCCACTCAGACACTCATACACCCACTCACAGACCCATTCACACACCCACTCAGAAACCTACTCAGACACTCTCACACACACTCATAGACCCAATCAGAGACTAATGCACCCACTCAGAGACATACTCAGATACTAATTCACTCAAAAACCCACTCCGCAACTCATGTACTCGAAGAGTGCTGCTACTAACATCAATGGTTGGTTTAAGTCTGCTTGCTCCCAGGCAAATAAGAAGTTAAAACTGGCATTCAAAAAGCAACCTAGGAATCGTACAGAAATTCAGAACTGAAGATATGTCTACAAGCTTGCCCTTAAACATAGAAAAATGGTTTGAAATAGGAGGTGTGGGCAAATTTACATGAGCCTTGTTGTAACAATGACAAAGCGTCCTTTTGGCGTGTTGTCAGCTCCCCTTTCTTAGGAGACGATGCTATGCCCTGTATTTAAATTGCAATTACAGAGGAAGATTGATTAGCTCATTACTCTAAAGTGTATTCTGTTATAACGGAACACGCTACTGACTTTCTTCCCTCTACATTCCTGGCTGATTCCACACAAACCACTTCCTCACATAATTTGAATAATCTTAGCTTTACCCTTGAAGAAGTTATAGCAGCTTGTTTGTCTCATATTAGCAACTAAACTCTATTCTGTTTAGCCAGCACTTCTAAACACTTCTAGTTAGCAGATATGGGCAAACCTCACTAGCAGCAGAAGAGGCAAAATAGTTCTGGTTCATGGTGCTTAAAGTGTGCTGAATTGGCTTTTTAGTGCTTACTGATAGGCCTGGGCTCCCAATGTCCTCTATGCTTAGACAGATCACTGGCACACAGACAGCTGGTATGTTCCTTGAGTGTGGCACTACTCTGGCAGGTTGATCATCAACAGGTTCTTATGGCTGAAGTTACCTTGAAGGACACCTGGTACTCCTGAGATTAGCTGTATTGAGAAAATATAGTATTTGCAAGATGGTGCAGGCAGTCAACAATATCTACTAGGCAGAATGTTACCAGTTCTTTGACAGCAATGCAGCAGCTCTTCTGCTCTGAATTTGAAGGTCTGTAAAACATTTTCACTCAAAGTGGGCCATTACCACCTGCACCACCTACTTTCTAGACTTAGGAAGAAGCCAAGGAATGTTGGAGACTATGGAGGTCAAGAGTTAGTGTGCCAACTATGGGCATTGTCAGAAAGGCAAAGCTCTACAGAGAGAAGAGCAATCAACTAGTGGCTTTGCTTTTCCCAATGCAAGGCCTATGACTCTTCATTTGGCTAATAAGAAGAATCCGGCAGAGGAGAAACTGGGAAACAGCAGGTGACAAGGTGGGAGTACATGGAAATAATACCCTGGATTCCAGGGTCTGTGATCAGGGTGCTTATTGTGTTGCAGCATGCAGGGTGGTGTGAGTTAAAGAACTCACTGTTATTGTAACCACACCTATAGGGAAAGACACAAGGGTATAGCGTTTTGATGGACACAGAAAGAGATGCTTCACTCGGAGTGAAGGGTAGTGGGGCCTGCAATTGTCATCATTATTAAATAAAAAAAAGAAGTGGGAATTAGTTGGATTATCATGCTCGATCCAGCTTGATTCCCAGCCTCCCATGGCAAAAAGTTGAAGTGTAGTAGCATCTCTCCATCTACTAAGTCTTGAATGCTGACAGATCTGCCATGTGTGGCCAGGGCTGGCAGGAGCCTGAGTGAGTGACTGATCTCGGTTCACCTGTCTCATAACATTCAAACTATTATGTAAATCATCAAAATGACTTGGGTGAAGTCTCTCAAATTCTTAATTCTTCATCAGAGAACAGGTGGGGTGGAGAGGGGACAGACAACTTGAACTCTGGCACTTCACTTCAAAGGAAGGTACCCAGAGTATTCTTTCCACAAATGGTGGAATGCTGGCAAACATTCTTGATGGATCTGTTGTAGTGCTTAATTTGAACAGGTGAGTCGGTGGCTGAAGGTGGAGCCCACCAGCATACATTTTTGCAGACAGGCCTTTTTTTTCCTCCACCCAGAGCAAGAGGGAGAAAAACACAAAAGAGTGATAGGAGTAGAAAGGATGGAGAGGAAAAACAGTGACAAAGAAAGAGAGCATGAAAACAGGGATGAAAAAAGTGACCCTGAAAAACAGACCCTGAAAAAGTGAGATAAAGAGGCCGGGAGTGTCTGATTATTGATGCGTGGGAAATAAGATAAAAAGAAGACCAACCGGACATGGTCCCATATTTATCAAGGTTTTGCATTGCCCTTGTGCGCACAAGGGGACACTTGGGCGTTGCAAACCAAAATGAGATTTACCAAGCTGTGCAAAGCCACCTTGGGTGGCCCTGCATGGCTTGATAAATCTAGAGTACCGCAAGGCAGCAGGAATCATTGCCTTGCATTACTCTGTTGCAGGGAGGCATATCATAGGTGGAGCATGGGTGTTCCCAAGCATTCACTCATTCATTCTGACACATTCCCTGATTTACCAACACTGGTAGACCTTGGAATGCATCCAATTGGTATGCCTCCACACCAGAGGTGCAACAAAAGGAAATAACTTTATTTCTCCTCGTTGTTTCTTCTTTATAAGTGTGCTGCATTCTGAAGCACACCTAGAAACAGGAAAATGCCTCTGAGAATTGTTTTTGTTCAGGAAAGTGTTCCTTCCCGCAAAAAAAAAATCTTGCCCTACAATACAGACACCCTTGCACCATGGTGTTCAAAATAATGATGGGTTGGGATGTGGCCCCAAGTACTTACCAGTGGCTGTGATTAAATAAAGCATTCCATCTATCACTTTTTGTATGCTTTAGTGTGTCGCCCTAAGGGAAAGGGGTATGATCTGATGTGAGTTTCATGCAAACCACGCTACTGGAAACAAGCTGTACCCAGCTGATGAACCCATAACTAGGGCAAAACCGGTCCTGTGGAGTTCTGGACTTTTTGGTTCCGTCCAGAGGTGTCAGGGTACAACACCCAAAGACCCCGGAGTCCCACCTGCCTTGGTGCACAAATGAACAGAAACACGGGCTTCTCGATGGTGGCGTCAAAGACCAAAGGTTTATTACTGCAGGGACACAGAAGTCACAGAATCTACACACGGGCAGAATCTAGGAGACTGTTCGATTTGTACAAAGTGGGTTGCTCCTTATATACTAAAAATTGTGCTCTAGGCAAATATTTCACATGTCGGTACATTCCCAAACCTTTGTGTCTCTAAACAATAAATATTTGGCGTTACACAGGAACTGTCGATAATATCTGATACCAAACATCACGAAGAGGGGTTCCCACCAGTTCATCACAATCCCTTGTCAATATTGCATTCAAGACCCGGACCGCCTCATCGTAAAGTTCACTACCTCCCCCTAATAAAGGCCCAGAAGGAAAGGAGCAGAGCCAGGTGCAGAAGATAGAAAAGCGGGATAAGAGATGTTTGTGGGTTGTAAATGGGCAAGGCTACCGGCTTCGGCCGCCTAATCATGATCAGGTACAATGGACAGGAAAACCAGTTCAGGTGGGCTGGCCTCGGGCAGAGGAGGCAGCCTTTGTCGAGTCATGCAGCTTCAGCGTGATCTGGTTTAAGGTGCACGTGTCATGTAAGAGGTGCATCTCCGGCTAAGGCTACGTGTCCTTAATCAAAGTGAAGTGAATGAAATGATCAGAGGCTATTGCATATGTGAGGGCAAGGAACCACAAAATGGCGGTCATGATCTAAGATGGATGCCGTGTGTATATCAGAAATGTGTCAGTGGAAGGAGTGCTCTTGCTCGTAGCGTAGCGAAAACATTAGGATATACTAAATGGATCATTTGCGGTTCGCTGATACTAATTTTATGTATTTCCGACAAACTTGAAAACACGGGTTCAAGTCGTCACGGAACCGTCACGGAACCTCAGACCCTCCTTTTGCCCTTACATAGGCAATTACTCAATCTATGTCTGAATCTAGTTCTATGCTCATCAGGTCAGTGACATGCTGTTGTATCATCATCCTTTCTCGTGTCTTTTCTCCAAATGCAGGTGGTTTCCTAAAACAGGTTGTAGCACAAAGACTACACAGAGCAGGACCACACTGGATAATCAGACAACATGAGAATAGTAATATTAAGATGACACCAGTGACCATTAGAACCTTCCATCCCCACGCTGAGATCAGAGTCCAAACCCACTCCATAAAGGACCAGTTTCCCTCATCTACATGTATGGAGTCCGAAATCTTGTGCAACTTAGAGATCGCCTCGTAAACTGTTGGAGCATTATTAGGAATAAAGACACAGCAGCTCGATTGGATCATTCTGCATACCCCACCTCGATCTGCAAGTATAACATCTAGAACCATACGGTTCTGCAATGTCATGAGCCTATCCGCCTGAAGCTCAGCTGTCAGATTGCTAAGGGCACCAGCAGTTTCGGTAATAGTAGATTCAACTACCCGTGTTAGCTGACGTATGTTTCTACTATTGGCCATAGGCCCCCAGAACGGAAGGAAGCCTTTGAAGAAGTCTCCAGCTTCCTGACCAGCTGTATCTTCCTTGCTGAAGACACCTCTCGCTACTCTTGTTCTGTGGTAATCAGGTGAAGCAGTGTATGTCGGAGGCAATAATCGAGCAATATAACATGATCCTGAGAAGTCGGCAGGCAACCATGTATAAGCTCTGTCTCGACAAATGAAATAGGTACCCCTAGCAGTAAGAAAGGCAGGGGAAGAGTTAGCCGGAAACACATAAGTCTCTACGCACTCACTCCTCCCTAGCTGAGCTCTCGGATTTCTCCCATTACCTTGCAAACAGACCTGACCTCGGTGAGGTACGACCCAGATTGAAGTTGAGCTTTTACGCTTGCTTTCTCCTAAACTAAGGCGATACTCTGAAGTATTCCAACTTAAATATACTCGCAATTCGTCTCTAGGGTATGATGGAGTATTATTGACGTCTTTGACCATGTCAATAATTCCCTGGACTAAAGCTTTGTTGGCAGAGTTATATTTAGTGGAACGTGGTGGACGTGGAGGATAGGTCTCAAGAGCATAAGCAAAGATGGTTTGAAGGGCCTGAAATGATCCATTGTAGCTGAAAGGCAAAACCAGATAGGGAATACCTTTATCCATAGTGTGGGGTATCAAGCCACACACCCAACAGTCTGTCGTGTTAACTACCAGTTGGTGTTGGTGCAAGAGCTGTACAAAAGTATTATTAATGAATTCTGAGCGTCGAGCTTGCTCATGTTCCGGAAACGAGTGAAAAGAGTGTATAGAAGAAACAGTAGAAATAGCAGGATCAAGGGGAGGTACTGTAGATACTGGCACAAAAATCAAATTTATGCTAAAGACAATTCCACCCACCAGTGTTGCTAAAACAATCAAAAATGTAATGGCACATTGCATCAAGAAACATTTGCTATGAAGAATTCTATTTAGTCTGTTTCTGCGAACGTAAATCACATTTTCTCGTTGCAGCGCAGGAAGTTCCATCTTCTACAATCCGCTCGCGACCACTGATGATGTGTACGTAGATGAAAATGCCTCTGTCAGCCCTGGGAGTTCCCAGTACTAACAGAAAGATCGACCTTGTGTCAGACCCCTGCAAATTCAAACTAGGCACACAGCCACGACCCTACGGCTACCCAGACGGCAAGGCAATTTTAAAAACAATAAACAATAACAAACTTCCTGGCTGAAGGCAAAAGTTCAATATATATATATATATATCAAAATCACAGTATGCAGTTGCCTGCTTTATTAGTCCTTTTTATGGCTTCTAAGGTTGTATCTTTTCTTCGCTGGTACTGTTTGATCGGAAAATAGTGTATCACTAGCAGCTGTTGCAGAGTTTACGTTCGCAGATGGCAAAGTTTCTTCTGATGCTGGAGACAAATTTTCAATGTTCAAAGCAGTCTTTTCAAGAGGAGAGTCACGTTTCAAAGTGTCAGAAATCAAATCGGCATCGCTGAAAGGGACAAATTTTGGAGTTATTTCAGATTCGGAGGCACCAATTCCCTTCTTCACCCAGTCGTCGTAGGGCAGCGGCAGTGGAACACGCTTTACGTGAGAAGCGTGGATCCAGTGCTTGCGACCAGCAACACGTACAGCTGTCCTCGTCGCCAGCAGGATTTGGAAGGGGCCGATGTAGCGAGGCTGAAGATTCTTTGTCCTCGCAAAATTTCTGACCACCACGTGGTCGCCGGGTTTCAGCTGATGCCCTGGACTCTCCGGAGGTTTTGGCAAAGCATCAAAGACCTGTTGATGAATAAGACTTAATTTAGCAGTCAAGTCGTAAAGATAGTCTATCAACATAGGATATTCAATGGAGCAGAATTGTTTAGGCCTTGGCACACCCCAGACATTTGCCGGGCGGCCAAATACAATCTCATATGGAGAAAGCCCTATTCTAGAATGCACTGTTGCTCTCGTTGATAACAAGGCCAAAGGAAGTGCGTCTGGCCAAGCCAAACCTGTGGATGCTTGAATTTTGGCTATTTTAAGCTTGAGGGTGCCATTGTAACCCTCGACTAAACCAGCAGACTGGGGATGGTTCGCACTATGAAATTTTTGTTTCAATCCTAGACCAGCACACACACTCTGCATAACTTTCCCTATAAACTCACTTCCGTTATCTGACCATACAATCCGTGGCATTCCAAACCTAGGGAAAAATTCTTTGAGAAGAATTCTGGCAGTTGATAAAGCAGTGTTGTCCTTTAGTGGGTATGCTTCTATCCACCTGGAAAAAGCACAAACCACCACCAGGACGTATTTTAAATTGTTGCAGCGTTCCATGTGAATGAAGTCTAACTGTATTACTTCAAAGGGACAGGAAGGAGGAGCAAAATGACCAGCTGGAGTTGGAGTTCCCTTGCCAGGATTATGCATCAAGCACACCATACAATTTTTCACCACTCTCTCTGCACACTTACTGATTCCCTCATTCTTCCAAACCGGAGCTAACATCTTACATATCCCTTTAGAACTTATGTGCGCCACTCCATGCGCCATCGTCACTACTGCAAGCACATACGCATCAGGCAACATCCAACGCTGCTGTTCTGTCAAATCGATCCAACATCCATTCGAGTCCAATTTGCCCGTACTTTCTCTCCATACGCGTTTCTCTTCCTCAGTCGCTTCTTTCTGAATCTCTTTTACACTTTCCATTGTGTCTTCACACATTCCAGACTCAGCAATCCATCTTGCAGACGTAGCAACATACATTCTACTCATCATGTCTCTAGCTGTCTGTTTAGCGGTTTCATCAGCAAAGGCATTTCCCCGACCAACATCATCCGTGATTGCTTTATGAGCACTGCACTTCACAATCGCAACTTCAGTCGGTAAGGTTAGAGATTCTAACAAGTCGTTAACTAGCTGACCATGTTGAATCTTAGTCCCATGGGACGTAATGAAACCCCTTTCTCTCCACAACCGGCCAAAACTATGGGCCACGCCAAATGCGTACTGACTATCTGTAAACACATTCACTCTCTTTCCCTCAGCTAAAACACACGCTCTCGTAAGAGCTATTAACTCTGCAGCTTGGGCAGAATTCTGACTCACTCTTGCAGTCTCCACAATCGTCTTCAAAGTCGTTACCGCGTAGGCAGCAGTCACATCACCATTCTCCAATTTAAAACATGACCCGTCCACATACAGCGTACCATCTGGGTCGGATAGAGGAGTATCCCTCAAGTCGATGCGACCTTTTGTCTCTTCCTCCGTTTTGAAATAACAGTCATGTGGCTCAGAATCACTCGACTCTTGATCAGTCGGCAACAATGTTGCTGGGTTCAATACATTGCATCTTTTGATCTGAATATGACTCGCTAATAACGTCAGCTCGTAACCAGATAATCTCGCACTAGTAAGGTGTTGTGTCTTCGTTCGGTTCATGAGTGTGTCCACTGCATGAGGAACCATGACCACTAGCATATTGTTCATCACCAAACCAGCAGATTGTCGAATGGAAGCTGCAGCTGCCGCTGTAGCCCTCAAACAACTAGGCAATGCTCTAGCTACCGGATCTAATGTTGATGAGAAATACGCACAAGGGCGTTGTTTATCACCAAACTTCTGTGTCAAGACACTCAACGCGCAACCTTCTCTTTCGTGAACGTAGAGCGTGAATGGCTTACTGTAATCAGGTGTACCCAATACAGGAGCTGAACACAAAGCTTTTCGTAATTCAGCAAAACTCTCTTGACATTCATCAGACCATGGCACCGGACTCGGAACATTTTTCCCAGTCAAAGCTACCAATGGCTTTGCTAAAAGTGAAAAATTTGGGATCCATTGCCTACAGTAAGAGGTAATACCTAGAAAGGCACGTACTTCCCTCTGTGTGCGTGGAACACTCATTTGCATAATTGCTTTTATTCTTTCTGGGGTCAACTTCCTTCCCTCCTTTGACAAGAGATGACCTAAGTAGGTTACTTCTTGGCAGCAATATTGCATTTTGGAAGGTGACACCTTATGATTCAAATTAGACAAATGATGCAATAGTGAAATTGTAGCTGCCTTGCAAGTTTCCTTGTCATCGGCAGCCACCAAAAGATCATCTACGTATTGTACTAGGGCAGAACCTGGAGGAAGGACAAAAGAATCTAACTGACTTTTTAAAGCTTGACTGTAAATAGATGGACTTTCACAGTAGCCTTGTGGAGCGCGTTTAAATCTGAAACTGCGACCTCCTAAACAGAAGCCAAAAATATCTCTGCTTTCCTCGGCTATCGGAATGCTGAAAAAGGCATTCTTCAAGTCGATGACTGAGAACCATGTAGCTGTAGCAGGAATCAATGTTAACAAAGCAGTAATGTCTGGCACTACAGGAAACTGCGGAATTACAATCTTATTAACTTCTCTAAGGTCTATGACAAACCTATAGACTGGAGGCTTTGTAGGATCTGTTCGTTTCAAAATCGGCAATACAGGACTATTACAAACATTTCCTCGCGTTTCTTCAACCACACCTTTTTTAATCAAATCTTGCACAATCAATAAGAGTGCACGCTCACCTTCATTCGATATTTTATATTGAGGAATTCTTGGAAATTTCACATTCGCTTTCAAAGTTACTACATACGGTGGAATCTCTTGTAGACCTACATCATTGGGACCAGTCGCCCAAAGAGAATCAGGGAGTGAACGTAGCTCCGGCGGGAGTTTGTCCATTGACAAGTACATCGGAGAGGTGAGTCTTTTACCCAAAGTAAGCTGTACTCCTTCCGGAGAACAGTACAATGTCGCATATAGTCGTTTTAACAAATCTAAACCAAGCAGATTTTCATTACAACCTGTCGTCAAAATTAAGGGTGCTTTCAATTGACACGGTCCAACAGAAATAGACAAAGGACCAGATATCGGGTTGTACACAGGGGCGCCTGAAAAACCTACGGAAACATTTGTTGAGCCAGACAAAGGTGCGCCAGGGAGTTTCGCATGCATGATAGAACTTTTTGCGGCACCAGTATCCAACAGAAACGGTTCGACTACACCTGATGTTGCTACTGCGACATAAGGCCCACTCTGATCCACTGGAACTGATACTACTCCCTCTCTCTGTCTATGGCTGTCCTAGTACCCATTTTGTTGAAATCCCTCTTCAACTTCACAATAATCTTCAACAAGATATTGCTGAGATCTATTCTGTTGAGCTGACTGTACATTTCGCTGATCAAAGTGATTAGAAGGACGATCATTAGTTTGTGGAGGCATAGCACCTCGTCCCCGACCTCTAGAATTCTGTGCAAAACCACCACGACCTCTCTGAGCTACTGCCGCATTATTTTGCGCTAAAATCTGACAATCATTTTTATAGTGACCCTCTTTCTTACAGTACGCACACTGATTCCACTGGTATTGAGGCCTGGTCGAATTATAATCTGTCTTTTGATACGAATTCTGTTGCATATTAGTCTGATTCGTGCGAGGCGGATACGCCTGCTGTAAAAGAACTTTAGTCTTTAAATCTTTCGTTTTCTTCTCTGATTTCTCCTTTTCCTCTTTATCCCTATTTTCATAGTACTGTGCAGTCGCAAGTATTTGCGCTGTCGTAGATACAGCCCACGCACTTTCTGAGTCTTTCAATTTATTGCATAATTCGGGTAACAAATTATGCACAAATTTATCGACAAACAATCTCTGTCCTCCTTCAGTGCTCATATCCTGACCACTATGGTCTACAAAAGTCTCTTCGAACCTCGTGAAGAAGTCGGAGACACTTTCGTCTTTCTTCTGCTTGCATGCGGATAATTTATCCCAATTAACATGCAATGCTGGCATCAGAGTCTTCATTAAATCTATTATTCTGCCAGGAAGATTAGCAATTAGGGGTTCGGGTTTCGCACCACCTGTTTGTTGAGCATCTGCTGCAGTGATAGCTGCCCAATCACCACCTAAAGCAGCCTGATGATCCTCTCTACGAATTTTAGCCCACACTGGTTGTGGAACTACATTACCAAACAACATATCAATGTCGGCTAAGTTCATTATACAAGCCTCAACTGTCTGTGTCAATTCCTTGTAATATCCGGCTGGATTCTTACGTGGATCTGGCAAGGCCTGTTTCACTGCTAACACTTCTGCTCGCTTCCACGGAATATGTATCCATACTCTTTGGAACTGCGCTGGAGCAGCTGCAATACCCGCATTATCATCACGTTGTACTGCTTCGCGCCAAATTGGAGGAACTTCCCTCATAGGATATTGGCGACTTAGCTTCATTCTACCTTTCTCTAAATCTCTCGGCGAACGAAGAGATGGATCATTCCTAAAACTCAAAATGAGTTCCATCGCTTCCTTTATATTATCGCCCACTATCATTCCAGCAGCAAACTCTTTTTGAATCTTAATTAAATCTTCCAAATCTGATTCGACATCGTCTTCTTCTATTTCCTCACGCAACAACGAGCACATCTCGTCGAAGACGTATCGCTGTGTTGGCTCTCCCCATTGCATAAATGTCTCTAACACATCTCTTGTACTATATCTTCTAACTTTCGTAATCCATCTGAGAGCCGTGGAGTCTAAAACTCCCCGTTCCTCAGTACTTGGAAGCTGACTCCGTCTCTGAACAGAGTCAGGAGTAGGAGTCTTAATCAAGGTTTTATATATAGGAGACAGCATATTAGTAACAGAATCAGTAATTCTTCGACGAACAGAAAGTGGAGTTAGTACACTCGCAGACATAGAGAACGCAGTAGAGGTAGGAATAGATGACGAAACAGTAGGAGTATCGAGGAAAATAGTTTGAGGACCAATAGGTACAGTGGTAGGTATAGGAGCGGGCAGTGCAGGAAGAGGAGGAGCTGTAGGAACATTTACATTCACCACAGGAGGTATAGGAACTTGATTCTGAGGAACAAGAACACCAGGTTGTCCAGCAACCGGCAATTGAACATTCGGGATCAGTGGAGCCGCAGCACCTTGTGCATACGGTGGAGGCGACCGTAACAGATAAGATAGCAGAGGATCGTTTTCGGAATCCTCCAGTATCTTAGCCATTTTCGATGGCAAGGCAGGATAGCACTTGTCAATCGCTAAGTTACGCTCTCTAATGGCTACATCTATGGCTTTCTCACACTCGTTAGCCTGCAACTGCTTAGTCGCTTGCTCTAGAGTTAACTCTTCTAGTTCTTTTTGCTCTTTTTTCAACCTTTTCATTTCTCTCTGTTTGGATTCTTTTCGCCAATAACGAAAAGAGTCAAACATTGCCGGCCGGGCTTTCTTCCTAAACAATTTCGCTTCTAAATTGTCGAGAATCTCTTGTTCAAAACTACCATGCAGTGGCCAACTAAGGACACCATCCTTCTTACAATAACGGACCCATATCTCATTATAAGTTATAGGACCCACACCATACTTACAATATAGGTCATATAGGGGAGTCCCAATCGGAGGAACCAGACAGGAATCCTCTAATTGTGAGTCACTGTTGCAACTAAAACAAGACAACATTTTCCGACTTACCATTCTCAGTCCGGAACACAAAACAAACAAAACACGAAACAAATTGTGCACTTGAACCAAGAACTTAGGCCTACCAAAACGAACTGATGTATCGATACCCAAAACTGAACCAAATAGATTATCGTAACCAGAACAACTAGTGATAATCTTACAAAACCAAACCAAACCAAGAACCGATCAAGGATTTTTAACAATCCTCACAAAAGTAACCAGCTAGCTATCACTAAATACTTAACTGAGGCACTGAAGACGTCACCAAGGAGAAACCCGTCACGTTTCGCCGTACTAAGGACTGCACCACTTCGGGTCCAAGACAGGGCGACGGTCAAGGCAACGGCCCACTGCAGCCGTCCTGAACGGGAACCCTCGTGGAAGAGAACTTCAGGGCCACTTTTGCGATATGCCGGGATCGATGAAGTGGGGCGCCTCCCTCAGGAATCTTCACACGAAGCTTCTCGAACTCTTCAGGCTTTTGGACCGGTACCGAATGACGTCGCCCCACGTTGGGCGCCAATTGGAGTTCTGGACTTTTTGGTTCCGTCCAGAGGTGTCAGGGTACAACACCCAAAGACCCCGGAGTCCCACCTGCCTTGGTGCACAAATGAACAGAAACACGGGCTTCTCGATGGTGGCGTCAAAGACCAAAGGTTTATTACTGCAGGGACACAGAAGTCACAGAATCTACACACGGGCAGAATCTAGGAGACTGTTCGATTTGTACAAAGTGGGTTGCTCCTTATATACTAAAAATTGTGCTCTAGGCAAATATTTCACATGTCGGTACATTCCCAAACCTTTGTGTCTCTAAACAATAAATATTTGGCGTTACACAGGAACTGTCGATAATATCTGATACCAAACATCACGAAGAGGGGTTCCCACCAGTTCATCACAATCCCTTGTCAATATTGCATTCAAGACCCGGACCGCCTCATCGTAAAGTTCACTACCTCCCCCTAATAAAGGCCCAGAAGGAAAGGAGCAGAGCCAGGTGCAGAAGATAGAAAAGCGGGATAAGAGATGTTTGTGGGTTGTAAATGGGCAAGGCTACCGGCTTCGGCCGCCTAATCATGATCAGGTACAATGGACAGGAAAACCAGTTCAGGTGGGCTGGCCTCGGGCAGAGGAGGCAGCCTTTGTCGAGTCATGCAGCTTCAGCGTGATCTGGTTTAAGGTGCACGTGTCATGTAAGAGGTGCATCTCCGGCTAAGGCTACGTGTCCTTAATCAAAGTGAAGTGAATGAAATGATCAGAGGCTATTGCATATGTGAGGGCAAGGAACCACAAAATGGCGGTCATGATCTAAGATGGATGCCGTGTGTATATCAGAAATGTGTCAGTGGAAGGAGTGCTCTTGCTCGTAGCGTAGCGAAAACATTAGGATATACTAAATGGATCATTTGCGGTTCGCTGATACTAATTTTATGTATTTCCGACAAACTTGAAAACACGGGTTCAAGTCGTCACGGAACCGTCACGGAACCTCACCTGGATTGCTTGTGTTCTTGCTTAGGATGAACCTGGCTTGGCAGTTCGGGCGGGACTATTCCGATTGGACCAGGGTCAAGACTGATTTGCATATAGCTGACTCCAAACTGAGGTGACATGGTATGCAAAATAACAATGGATTAGGATGCCACCTATGTAATTACCAGTGGCTGAGATAGATTCAAGCATTCCATCCATCACTTTTTTGTATACTAGGGCATGTGCATTGGCGCTAGTCTGCAGTTTGTGTGCCAGCCCAGGCAGAGAGCAGGAAAGCACTATATATTGTTAAATAGAGTGCATTCCTCCCCTTACCCATTCACATGGCAAAGCAAGGTGGCTTGCTGCATTCCGCTGCATGAAATAGTGAGAAATATGAGCCCCGGTGTTTGCCACCCCTGACATTCGATAGCACAGGTCGCAGGCTTCTGAGCAAAACATTGGGCCCTGGCACTTATTCTTTTACAACGTAAGCACTGGTTATGTTCAATCAGTCTAGTAGATCTTCATCCTAAGAAATAGCTTTACTTTCTAAGCCCTTGAGGCGTCAGAACTCTGTAACATAACCCAAGGATCAGCAACACCAGACTAGGTTTTCTTAAACCTGACCTGCATCTCAAGGAAGTGATAGAATTATAACAATGGCTGCAGTTCTCAAGACCAACAGAGTCCTCAGGAAGCCAAAACAGGTAGGGGAGAGAGAGTGCGGAGAACGGGAGGCCACTCCTCCAAAATCCAATAGTTTTTATAGTGCATATTTGATATCATGACATTGTTGTCAGTCCACCATGGATTGATCTCATGTGATCACTCTTTCGTTTTGTAGATACACATTTATACTCCACAATATTTTCTCATGCGATTCATGAGAAACAACAGTCCATTGCATCCTTACAGGTTTGTTGGCACAGAGCTGTAATATTGCTGCTGTCCATGGATGAGGTCTAAAGGTTAGGTACACATGAAGTCCACACAAAGGAGAATAACGGAAAAGAGTCTAGTTTGTTCTTTAAGGAATGTGGCAGGACCGGAACAAATAAGCAACATTTGAAAACGTGTCAAAGTTCATTGCATTAGGCCATGGAAAAGACACAGCATAAAGGGAAAAGTCAATTCAAACATCTTTTTAAAACGTATACTTCATTTAGCGTAAAATTCCTAGTTTAGGTTAGAAAACATTATCAGATTACTCAAATATATCATGTATAAGCATTCTGTAATGTTTGTCAGTGATTAATACACATAAATGTACAAATGTGATTATGGCCTACTATTACATTCTCAAAAGTAGCAACATGTAAAGGATTTAAGAAAGAAAATTGACTAAAATCGTTTTCAAGAATCTAGAAACTATATAATATTAGACAGCTACATAAAAATGTTCAAAGCTCTAACACCTAACATAAAGGTTTTGCACATTATATGTTTTCAAGCCAAGAAATGATAAGGGGCTGATTTAGAGTGTAACTGTCCATGGACCACCAGACTCGTGGTGGCTGAGGTCTGACTTTGGACCTCATTACGATGTTGCCTGGAAAGGATCAGAACATCATTTGGATTTTCCTAACATGTGCCGGTTCCTATGTTTCTGACCGACTAGGAAATATTTCCGACCAACCGATTATGATGGAAAGGTAAAGGTTTGGTGTTTCTGACTCAGTTCCGACTGGTATTTGAAGGAACCTAGTCGGACGAAGCCGAATTGTACAGGCCCATGGACCGCGTTTCCAACCGACGTATTACAATGTCGGATTCAGACAGCTTTTCTGAATTGGTCCGTCCGACACAAAACGGCTATCTAAAATTTGCTTAGGGGGCCCGTAGCAGGCCCCCCTTCACCTGGAGGCTTCCGGTTGGGGCCCGCAGGCGGCAACAATGGGACCCTCTTTACAACCATGCACAGTGTGTCAGGCACCATGTGGTGCCCACCACAGGGTGCAAGGTTTCGGGCAACCACACATTTTTTTAATGGTAGCTTGTGTTGTCCGTCGGAACACAGGCTCCCATTTAAGTTAATGGGAGTCCCACCAAACGGTGTTCGGAAACATCGTAATCGATCGGTCAGACTCCGAAACCCGAGTCGGTTGGTAACGATTCCGACAAGGAGTGGGTCGGAATGCTTTCTGACTGACATCATATGAGACCTTTTATGTGTTGTTTCGGCGATGGAGAGCAGGCTGCACCAGGGAACTGCTATTTCCTGGCAGTGGTGCGGCAGAGGAGCAGTACAATATGGTGAGCGGGGTGCACAGATGTAATATCGAGTCCAAAATATCGATTGGACATAATATCGAGTTTCAAATATCAATTGGACAAAATATCGACAGGACAGAATATAGATATCAAAAATATCGTTTTTAAGGTAAGTGATGTAATATCGACTGTTAAAAATATAGATAGTTAAAATATCGAAGTATATAATATAGATTGTTAAAAATATCGATTTTTTAATAATATCTAATTTTTTATAGTTTTTTTTATGTTATAATATGTGTGGAAAGTGTATTTATGTTATAATTAATTTTAATTAATGACTTTTGTTTTTATAATTTTTGCGTAATTTAATTCTGTAGCGGCTTGTGGGTTTATAGGGGAATAGGGTGGGAAGTAATTTAATTATAATTATTAAATATGTACATTTATTTATTGGTATTCATTTTTAATTAATTGTTAATAAATGTATATTTGTTAATTAATTAAATTTTAATTGGTAATTAATTTTATTTGTTGATTAATTGTTAATTTGTAATTAATTTGTAATAATAGGTAACTAATTGTAATAAATATTGTTAATTAGTCATTTTAATACATTAATTATTTATTATATTAAATTGGAAATTAGTTTTAAATAATTTTTTATAGATATTGATTTGTAATTTTTTTAATAATATATGAAGTATTTACTTTCCCTAATGTTGTATTCTCTGAAGTGCGAATAGTAATTTTAACCCTTACGCTTTCCAAAGCTTTCCCTACTGTTGCACTCTTTGGAGTGGGAATAGTAATTTTGACCCCTACGCTATCCAACGCTTTCCCTACTGTTGCACCCACTAGAGTGGGAATAGTAAATTTAACCTCTAGGCTATCCAACGCTTTCCCTACTGTTGCACTCTTTGGAGTGGGAATAGTAATTTTTACCCTTACGCTATCCAATGCTTTCCCTACTGTTGCACCCACTGGAGTGGGAATAGTAATTTTTACCCGTATGCTATCCAACGCTTTCCCTACTGTTGCACTCACTGGAGTGGGAATAGTAATTTTGACCCCTACGCTATCCAACGCTTTCCCTACTGTTGCACCCACTGGAGTGGGAATAGTAAATTTTACCTCTATGCTATCCAACGCTTTCCCTACTGTTGCACCCGCTGGAGTGGGAATAGTAAATTTTACTTCTACGTTATCCAACGCTTTCTCTACTGTTGCACCCACTGGAGTGGGAATAGTAATTTTACCCCTACGCTATCCACCGCTTTCCCTACTGTTGCACTCACTGGAGTGGGAATAGTAATTTTTACCCCTACGCTATCCAACACTTTCCCTACTGTTGCACCCACTGGAGTGGGAATAGTAAATTTTACCTCTACGCTATCCAACGCTTTCCCTACTGTTGCACCCACTGGAGTGGGAATAGTAAATTTTACTTCTATGCTATCCAACGCTTTCCCTACTGTTGCACCCACTGGAGTGGGAATAGTCATTTTTACGCTTACGCTATCCAACGCTTTCCCTACTGTTGCACCCACTGGAGTGGGAATATTAATGTTTACCCCTACGCTATCCAATGCTTTCCTTACTGTTGCACCCACTAGAGTGGGAATAGTAATTTTAACCCCTACGCTATCCAACGCTTTCCCTACGTTTGCACTCTTTGGAGTGGGAATAGTAATTTTTACACTTCCGCTATTGTACGTTTATAAAATTGGATATTATTAAATTATATTTTATTACTATATATATGTTGTAACAAATATGAATTAAACATTTTTTTTAACTTTCATTATTATTTAATTATTTAAAGTATTTTTAAGTATATTTTAGTACTTAATTTTTAATATTAATTTAATTTAACATTGTTTTTAATAAAGTCGATATTTTTATAAACTATATTTTAGTAAACAATATTTTTAACTCGATATTTTTGTACTTACCTGTTTGTAGATAGGAACTCGATATTCTGTCTGTCGATATTTTTTCAACGATATTTTTGATGGTCGATATTCTGTCCCTCGATATTGTGTCAGTGATCCGGTGAGCGGGACTGGTGCAGTCCCACCGAGCATATTTCAAGCTCCTCCACTGCTAGCCTTTTCATGGTAGTAAGCCCGGCACAAAAAGGCTGAAGGTGGGTAAGCAACACCCCCTGCCAAGGGGATGTATTTAGGAGGCACAACATGTTCTCCCCTGTCTACGTGCACCAAGAGTTTTAGCACAGCATGGGCTTCACCGTCTGCGCTGTGCTGGAACATTTTTGCTGTTCCCATTGGGGAGCCCTTTTCCAGGGCACCACTGTGGGAACAGTAAAAGGACTGTCTGCCTGCATGAGTTCAACTCCTAATCAGGTGAGGGGTTTTGCGCAGCCCATAAGTTTTCATGTTTCATCTTCAAGACATCTTTGTTAGAAATATAAGATAATCCGTATTTTTGCTCTAACAATGTCTAGCATATATGTTTTTAAAACATGCAATGTATGAAATGTTGGGATAAATCAAAACATTTTCACAAAGTTGCACCCGACTTTTACGTTTTTAGTCAATTTTTTTTTTTTTATCGTTCACACGTTGCTACATTTGAGAATGTAATAGTAGGCCATAATCACAGTTGCACATGTATGTGTATTAATCACTGACAATCGTTACAGAATGCTTATATATGATATATTTGAGTAATCTTATAATGCTTTTTAAACTAAACTAGGAATTTTACAATAAATGAAGTATAAGTTTTAAAAAGATGTTTGAAATTACTTTTCCCTTTAGGCGGTGTCTTTTCCAAACATTATTTTATGATGCACAGCAAGATTCGATAATAGTTGTAGATCTGGCTTCGCATCAAAAACCATGGGTGGTAGCTGCACAATATCAACTGTAATAGTAACAAAAAAACAATAAACAGATGTTTAAAAAAAATAACATGGGTGGAACACCCAAGTGCCACCCATGTCCGCCCCTTGATGTAATGAAGGGCAAAGCAGCACAAGTAGCTATTTGCGTTCTGAAAAGGACAACTTTCCAGAGCAAAAATAGTTTTGTGCTGGAAAGTGAAAAAACTAAGGGGCATATTATCAAGGGGGTTTATCTCTGCTTTTTGGCTTTAAAAGTCAAGAAAGTGGAGATAAAATTATCTCCCTATTACCTAGCTGTCGCTAACACCAGTTAGCGACAGCTAGTAGGAGATAGCGACCATCTTGGGCCCCACTTTGCATGTCAGTGATATTTATCACTAATGACATGCAAAGTGGGCGTGCCAAGATGTTAGCGACTGAAAACAGTCGCTAACATCGTTATCTCCTATTACCAACTTTTGGAGATATTCGCACTAAGCGCGAATATCTCCAAAAGCTAACACCTGCCCTGAGCAGTTCTTAGCCATGTTATCCAATGGGAGGTGGATAACATGGCTAACAGCATTAGCTCCGTAATGCATGAATATCGCTGACTTTTCAGCGATATTCATGCATTGCGGCAATTTTTATCGCATTTGCGATAAACCTTGGTAGTACCAAGGTTTATTTGCGGTAAAAATTGCCGCAGCTCAACGGTAAATTTTTGTCTCTAACCAAGCAATAGCGATAATTATCGCTATTGCTTGGTAATATGCCCCTAAATACCATGTCAAGACTTTGTGCCTTTTGGTGTCCCTTTTTATGACTTTGCAGCTGTGCGAAGTCTAGCTATATCACCCCTTAACTGGCTATTTGAATTGAGGATGTGCATTATTCTGATAACATAGACACTTCTGCTCTGAGTAATGATGTAAAAAAACACATCTAAATTACAGGTGCGGATATATTTGAATATGGTAATAGAACTATTTTCCAGCATAAATTAATGTCTGCCCTATCTGTGAATATGTTTCACCCATTCAAGTCCATTTCCTACAAGTTTCAGTTTCAGTTTCTTAATTTTTGCATAGTTAACTAAAACCATTGCAAGATTAACACTTAAAAGAATACAAATTCAGCCAAACATTCGATATAATTCATCCACCTTTGCTACCTTTATAAGCGCTGCAATTATAAAAGGAAAATCTTCAAGAAAAAACAGTTAAAACCCAGAGGTAGAGAAGGTTCATTCCAAGTTAAAATCAGAATTAATAATAGTGGTATTAATGAATGTCCTTAGTTCGCTGGGTACTATAGGATACAGTCACAGATGTTCTGCTCCATTTCCTGCAAGAAGATGCTGACCACAGTGATCATCTACTGTAAAAGTAACCGTCAGAAGTAAAAGGCTGAAAAATACCCTAAAAGACAAACCTTACGGAAGACATTTTCCAAGGAATCGTGGTTCTTGGCACTGGAGCACTTCACCCTTCAGATTTCCACATTATTTCATACCAATCAAGACATTGGACCGCTTCCATTATTTCCAAATACACGAAAAACGAATGACAGACAACTTCATAGCTAGGATGTTAATTAAGACTTACAATTTTTATCAACAGAACTAGAAAATCTCAGGTCAGGCACTTTTCAAATCCTCCTTAAATCACAGTATAAACTCTTTCATAAATCTTAGGAAATCAGCAACTAATCCCATTTGGCTTACTTCCAGCCTTAGCGTGCAGAGAGTGATGTCAGAGTCCTAGCTGTGAGTGGCAGAACTTCATTGGCTAACATCGAATGGACTGTACCAAATACCAATCCCCATACGTCTTAGTTAACCCGTATACGTCCGTCGGCAATTTTTAGTATATAAGAGTAAGTCCTAAAGTTCTTGTTGACTGAACCCGATTTTTTTAACAGAGAATAAACTAAATACAGTTGCTACTTTTTGCCGTCATGCGAAACCATTAACATTTTCAAGATGCTGCAGGTCTGGCTTATCTGGCTTGTGTAAAGAGCACTTCATTGCCATATGTCCAACGTATGGCACTATGCAATAAGAATCCATATGGGAATTTTGGTAGGGCATCATTTCTTTGAAACAATTGTACGTTTAGTATCATACAGATTTACGTTTTTGCAGTGCATTATATTAGATTAGAGGTCAGTTGTGACTTCTTTGTGTGTGATGGTACCTATCTAGGCCCTCTTTACATGTGGGTGTGGTAGTAATGATGGGAGCAGTAATTCAAGTTATCAGCAATGCTTAATTTGTAAAATAATATATACCAGGCCCACAGTTTTGCTCAGAAGCCCGTGACTGGCACTATAAAATGTCAGAGGTGCAAAATGCTAGTGGTGGGCGGAATTGGAGGAATTTGATTAAAGTCAACGATATTCCGCTGAATTTCTCGATGGGCAGAGTGGCATTTGGCAGTCTTTTCTTAGGGCAAAATCCACCTTCCTGTCCAAAAATGGATTTGAGGATGTATTTGGCACTAAGAAATAATGCTGCCAAATGCACTGCAGTGTGTGCCCATCGGTTCCCTTACATACTCTGCAGTGATTACTGCAGATGTAAGGGCACCAAAGGGTATGCACTGTAAGTGCATTTGGTATTTGACAATTCTGTGCATATTCCTCTGCCCACTTACATACTCTGCAACAATCACTACAGAGTATGTAAGGGCGCCGAGAGGTATGCACTGCGCATACTCCTCAGTGCCCTTAAATACTCTGCAGTGAATGCTGCAGAGTACGTAAGGGCACAGAGGGATATGCACTCCTGTGCATACTCCTTGGCACATATACATACTCAGAGTAAACAAGACTTATATACTCTGAGGGGGATATTCACAGGGACTTATTTCCGATTTATCCCCACCTTAAAGCATCAAAAGATAGATTTAACACCCCATTCACAAGCGGGTGCTAACTGCAGACATCACCAGTACTCCCGCGATAACTGCCCCAAAATGTATCTCCATGGTGGGCACCACCAACTAACACTAATGAGGGCCACATCATCCCCCGCCACCACCACCAGCCCCCCCCCCAGACATACACATGCCGTGCACGACGCAAGAGCCACAAAAAGCGTATGATTATGCACATTGCCAAAATAAATACACGTGTGGCCAGGAGAACCAGAAACAGTCACACAACACTGAAGTAACAACCAAAAACTTTATTGAAATACAACTCAAAACACCAATGCGGAAGACTCCTGTTGGGTACGTCAGGGACAATCTCAACGTCACAGCCTGGAAAATAAAGCACAAAATCAGGACGTGTGTCATGCGCACATCAAAGGAGCGAGATACAGACAAACAGAAAAGAAAAGTAAGCCAGAGAGATAAAGAGAGGGAAGGAAAGGAAGGGAAGGGAAGGGAGAGAGAGAGAGAGAGAGAGAGAGAGAGAGAGAGAGAGAGAGAGAGAGAGTGAGAGAAAGAGAGAAGGAAAGGAAGGGAGAGAGAGAGTGACACCGCCACCCCTGCGCACACAGGCCCCAATGTTCACCTGTGAGTTCACCAGTAGGCACACCACGTGCCCGTGTAAGCTTCAGGCCCCGGTCCCGTCACCATGGTATGGTCCACATCATGTGGGCCCGCCCTGCGGCCCAGCAGGTCCCACACATGACGCTGAGTCCTGAGTCATCAATGGCAGAGACCACATCAGTGCACACGTCATCAACGCAGGCTACCCACCCGTGTCTTCAGTACAACTGCAAGAATATTTAGACTTTGTTTAGCCAATCTAACTTAAAAACGACCTGAGAATAATAAGATGTAGAAGCCCTGTACAACACAAGAGTATGCGCAACAAAAGCCATAAGTAAGACATAACAGTATCTGGTATAGGACTAGATAAAACTGCTACTTCCAGATTGGCTGAGGCAAGAGTCTAGTCCCTGGAAATAGTGTTGCGGGACTAGCCTCCTTATGATAGATCGCGCATCTAACTTAAAAACGACCAGAGATAACAAGATGTAGAAGCCCTCTACAGCGCAAGAGTATGTGCAACAAAAGCTATAAAAAGACATTAACAGGATTTGGTACAGGATCAGAAAAACTGCTACTCCCAGGTTGAGTGAGGCAAGATTTTAGTCCCTTGAAATAGTATCACGTGATTAGCCTCCTTTAGATAGATCGCGTATTTTGACTTTCAGAACTATGGTTTCATGTTCATATGATATCACTCTGTAGTTCTTGATTGAGCGAATATGTGGAGCCGAAAGGGGCATTTAAGGTTAGAAAAATGCCTCAGTACCTCCCACTGACTCAGGAGAGTCCACGGCACCGGCGAATAGGTGAGTGTTTTGGCGCGCGCTGGGCTTTACTCGCTTCTGTAATCTTTGGATTTTATGTTGTTTACACCGGGCACTACGTTACATCGAGGGTCCTAGATTATATGATGATTTTGACGGCTCACATATCGCAGGCAGAACTGGCACGCATCAACATGCTCGTGTTAACGAACCAAACAAACACGGGACCTAAGCATTGTTTGCCTCGGTAAGTGTAGGATATCTTTTTCAATGCAGGCAATAGACGCACTCAAAATGATCCAACCGCTATTAATAAACATAGCACTTATTAAATTAACTTTCTAGCAGTTTATATTCTGCGCACACATACCTTTTTAACTGTGGTTGCATATTGAGATACGCAGAGCGGCTGATTGATAATTCAACATGACTAGAATAAGAAATGACCTGACTACTAGACAATTTTGTCTTCTGAGATGAGTTCTTAGGTGTTTTCCTTCGTGTAAAAAAAGCAGTCCACTATTGAGCAAAGTGCCTTGACATATGTTTTAATCACAAAGGCGAAGAGAACGGTGTCATATACCCTCAATAGATATTCTATTTACTTCCCTACAGGGTGGGGTCTCCCATACCTGAGTTGTTACTGGGTGAGGTGAGGTTTGTATCTCATACAAAACAGATGAGTGCACCAGCTTAAGCTTTATGAACAGCGGTGCATAAATGAAATCAGTTGTGATTTATATAGCAAGCTAATGGTATTTAGCTGTATAACACTACTTTTGGTGAGCATTTGAAATTGGTTTATCAGTTTACAACAAGGATGTATGTGTTTATCTTTTGCAGGTGTGAAGAACACTCCAGCTTGTAATGAGGTATTTTTACACAAAAGGTTGTACTCTGATTATTTCTAGCACATTTCACTTTTTTGAAAGAATGCAGTAGCAATCTTAGATTTAGGTCCTGAAGAAATCCTGGGCAAGGGGCCCTGTAGGCTGAAACTAGTCGACCATATTGTGAAGCAACCTATTTGTTGAAAGCCGCCTTTGCACTATTTTAATAGGAGAGGCAGCGATATTTGTGATTAAAGTAATTTTTCTCTTCCAAATCCTTTTTAATCTCACTCACATGCACTGCACTGACAACTCCATCAACCAAGCCATTTGATATCCATTCTAGAAAGGAGATAATAGATAACTAAGTAATCATCATCTTCTTTTGGCTTGCACCTTCTTCTGTTATTCATGTGGCCTGGTCGCAATCCGATCCACATAACTTCCCCCAGGGATCTGGAGGAGTTGTGGTAGGAAGGAAGGATATCCAAGTGATGACACTGACCTCTCTTGGTAGTTGATGGACAACCTATCATTCTGCATAGGTCTTACTCTTTAAACGCTTTTCTGTGTTCATTTTACTGTGGATAGGTGCGGGGTGTTCGTTATCCAAGTTGTTGTGATAACCCAGTTTTTGCACCTTTTCTGAGACCACCAGATTTCTTTGTAGCTGTGATTAACTGTATTGGGGATAAAATCTGTAGCTTTGTCTTTAAACTTTCCCTTGGACCCTTTTCTCCCTTCTGGAGGTGTATTACTTAAGGAAAAATAAATGCCACTTCCCAAAAATTAGTGACAATGGGCCCACCCTGCAACCACTGACTCAATTAAGCACTGGTTATCAGCCTCATAAAAAATATACATTGTGCAGAAACACTCTGGGTTAATGTGTAATACTGGACAAAGCATCAGTGCGGAAACAATGATTCCCACATATTATGTCCCCAAAAATATGCAGTGGTGCAGTCTGCCCCACGCTTAACGTTACTGATGCCTGCAGCATTAGGAGTTCCAGGGTGATGGATTACCACCCATTTTTCCTCAACATTTTTGTGTTTGTGTTCCTCTTAAGTATATACACTCAGGGGTCTATTCACAAACTGCACTTTGTGGTACGCTAGCAGTACTACAACAGTACTAAATTACAAGTGTAAATCTCCTCTTCCACGTCTCCTATCTTTTATATGGGGATATCCTTGTATATTGAAGTTAACTACTTATAGTAAATGTGGGAAGGAGTGGAGGAAAAAGGGGCAAACTTAGGGGCCCATTAGGATGGTGGGCGGATTGCCCCTGCCAGGCTGGCGGTAGCCACCGCCGGCCTAGCGGGGGCAATCTGCCCGCCATCCGCACTGAAATGACCCCCCGCCACATTAGGATGGCTGGGGGGCCTGCGGTGGTCGGAAGACCGTCCGCCGCTTCACCGCCTTTGTCGCCTTGCGGCCGGGGCGGAAAAGGTTTAATATGGTGGCGGTGTGTATTAGACACCGCCAGCCATATTATGATGGGCAAAAGCAGATGCCTGTCCGTGTCGGCGATGCCGCCATGGAAAGGCATGCGGTCTTCACTTCGGGGGCCCCTTGCGGGCCCCCGGAGTGAATGAGATGTGGGGGGTGAACACGGGGGTACCTGTGGTACCCCCCTGCATTTGCAACAACAAAGCGGCAGGCACCGCGCGGTGCCTGCCGCTTTGTTAATGCAAATGCATTCGTGCCACAATGCTAAAAATGCAAGATGCGCCCGCCACTGTGGCAGGCGCATCCTAATACCCCCCACGGGACCCCCATCCTTATGGCGGGCGATCCCAATGACCGATAGTATGGCAGGCGGACTAAGACCGCCCATCATCCTAATGACTCCCTTACTGTTAAATTGTTTAGGGACGAGTAAGGAGGGGCTTACAAAGGCAAGTTAGGGGTTAAGGGAGGAGCATGCACCCACCCACAAAAGAGGAAGCCCTTTGGTATTTGTAAACCGCACTTCTGAGGTTACTACTGCCAAAAAGGGACCCACAATAGAAGTAAATTACACCATCTCAGAGCTAGACTTGGTCCAACACCACACATGGTCAACCACTAAAACTTTAACACCCTCCCATATGCAATAATGAAGTTAGGCACTTAAAATAAAAAGCCCCATAGGAAATTATGCTACATTAAATTATTTAAAATAAGTATAATGTTATGTTCAAATAATCTAAAACCTAAACATATTTAATATTTATTTTATTATTATGTTTTTGTTTTAATTACAGTAAAAGATTTTTATTAAATATAATTGCATTACATTTAACAATTTATATTCATCATGTGTAATAATTATTTATGTACACAAGTGTTCTTAAACTTTAGGTGGGAATGTATTTGTAAATGAAAACTTTTGAAAAATATTTTTTTCTTAAATTTTATATATTTAGCCTAATTAAAAGTTTAATTCTTAATTGATTTATTAGTGCTGTAGCATTTTTTATTTTTCATTTTTACATTTCACATAGCTATATAGCATTATTATATATTAATATTCAACATAAATATATCTTCACATTTTTTGTTAAATTATATTTTTCTTCTTTCTAAACTTTACTATAAGGAAACTATACATTTGTACAAGAAATTGCCCTCTGATAAACTATCGGAAAAATTGAAAATTTTATAAAACTTCACAATGAATCAGTATAAATATTATATGTGGAATATTAACATAAATATTTTTACATATTAATTTTAAATGTAGTAGAAAATCTAAAAACTTCGATAGCACTATTACAGTATTATAAAATGTTAAATTATTTTCCACAAATTAAATTAAACAAGATAGAAATTAAAAAATAAATTACCATCCAAAGTAAAAAAATATAAATATCATGCAGTATTCATTATTAAAAGGGATGTTTGATATTAATTAAAAGTACGTTAATCCTATTTTAATAAAAAATTAGTCTTACAATAATGTATTCATTTAAATAGGTGTTAATATACAGTAAAATTAAATAATACATGTTTTATTTTTAGATTTTTTTATCTTTAAGTTAGATTTATTTATATTTTTAACTATTTTAATCAATTTAATTTAATTTACCATTAATTCCTACGGGTTTTAATTTAAGTGTATAACTCCATTAATTTCCATACGGTGGCGTTGCAATACCCGTGGCTGGCTATGTGTGGGGTTGGAGCAACTCCAGCTCTGAGCTGGAGAAATGTATTACTGTTTTGGGCCTCTTTTTGCCTGTCAGACATTTAGAAGTGCAGTTCATGAATAGCAAATTTCCTATGGCATGTCCCTCCTTAAACCTGCCTAACACTCCTCCTTACTCCACATTAAACCTGTCCCATTTATTAGTAAGTGTGTCCCTTTTTCCATCCACTCCCTTGTCATTCCACATTTACTACAAAGGGCCCTAATTCAATGTCGGATGGACCTGAGTCTGTCTGACATTGATTGGGTACTGGGACTGACCGACCTCCTGTTGGCAGTCTCAACCCTGCAATTAGGATGTGACCAAACACTGTTCGCAGTCGCAGTCCTATTCTTTACAATGGGAGCATGCATTCCAACCGGAATGCATGCTCTCATTGTAAAGAGAAGAGGTGCAGTTCATCCCTGCACCCCTCAAGGTGCCTGCCACAGGGTGCAGGGATCAACAGGGGGTACCATAGGTGCCCTCTCAACCACCATCCGGAGGCCTTGCACCCATGGGACCCTGCTGGAGGCCCCCAAAGTCGATTTCCAACAGCCTTTCTGTGTCTGAAAGGCCGTCACAGAAAGGCTGTTGGAATCCGACATTGTAATCCCTTGAGATCACAGCAGGCCTTCAGTCTGAAGTCATTCGGAAATCCAGTTTGGATCAATTTCTGACTAACTCCATCAAAATGGGTTGGTCGGAAATTCATCCAACCTGCTGATAACGATGCCGTAGGAACGGCTCCAACCGAGGGTCAGAAACATTTCCTATGGCATCGTAATCGGCCCCTAAGTAGTAAACTTACATATGTGAGGATCTTTCACAAACAAATATAGGAGTGTTGGAGGTCGAGAGTTATAGTTTTAGGTTTGTACATAACATGTTGTAGTTCTTTAATACTGCTAACATAACACTGCGAAACATTCTACAAAATGCAGTTTGTGAATGGGGCCCTCAGTATTTTGTATTACTCTAGTGTGCTATTGGGTTTTTACAGTGGTAGGTTTTTAAAATAGCCAGGCCAATCATTTTCCATTTCCTGGATACAACGTGAAAGTAAACTTATTGCGGGAGCATTGATGTTGTTTTTTTTGTGTGCATCAACACTTTTATACAGACATTTACATTTAGGGTCCGATTACGAAGCGGCCCCATTACGATGCAGCCTTCCTGGCTGCATTGTAATGGGGCGCTCAGTTTACTTTCCGACTGCTTCATTATGATGCTGGCAGTCGGAAATGTACACTGGTGGGTCATTCAGGCTGGCTTACGACGGGCTCATGTAGTTGGTCAGTCAGAGCCGGCTCGTAATCCCAAAGGGAGAGCCTTTCCTACCTTCGGATTACGAAGCGTGGTTTGTGGCATTGGTTTCCATGCTGGCCTGTCCGACATGGAAACCATGTTAGAAAGTGTTTTTGGGGTACCCCTGTGCGTGCAGCCTCTGGTTGGGCGCCAAGGGGACACCTATTGTGCCCCCCTGTTGATTCCCGTACCTTGTGGCAGGCACATTAGGTGTCTGCCACGGGGTGCAGTGATGAACAACACCTCCCATTTCTCAATGGGAGATTGTGTTACTCCCATTGAGAAATGGAAGTATGCGACCGAACACTGTTGTGATAAGCCGACCGGATATTGGTTGGTTCCAGGACTGAGACTGTGTCGGGGAGCGCAAGTGGGCCCAACATCGTAATCAGGCACGTTGTTGTTGTGAATGTAGTTCCTTGGGAACTATTCATAACAAGGTACTAACCCTTTAATATATCTTATGGGCAAATTAGCATAAGCAATGTCGTTCTATGCAATGACATCACAAAATGTTGGGTTGTGCCCCTATTATATTCTGCTTTAAAAAAAATCATGCAGAAAGGTGAAAACATGTTTTGTAAGTCAAAAATACTGTTTAAGTCTCATGTGTGATTTCCACATATCATTGTGTAATTGAGCTTAGAATTTGCAAAAAGTGAAAACATTGTGTAAGCAGTGTGGAACTTGACTACTACATTTTAAACTAGCTTTATACAGTAAATCAAATGTGCTTATTAATTATTTTAAGGAACTAACCTTCTTCCTCTTAGTGTGTTTGTATTCTGCATTAATTAGCACCCCATTCATTAATGTTAGGGTGACTGGTGGGCAGTTAAGCGATACATGGATAACTTCCTGGCAATTGCCCCATACAGAGAACACTTCTAATGATGTTATGGAGGGTTGAGGAAATCCTGACTGCACATTACCTGCTTATGTGATACCTTACATGTTTTGAAAATGTGTGCCAAGAGGGTGGAATTAAAGAAATTGACATGCCAGAAAAACATCTCAGCCTCTCCCAGAGCTTTTGGACTAAGGGGAACGGAGTTCTTTCCCCTGCGAGGAGAGTGGCACATCATACGCCCGTGTATGCCTCCAACTTGTGCACTGATTCATTGTTATTCCAAGTGAAAATAGTGTTTAAACAAACCGATGTGCATTTTATGCTGTATTGGGGGGCATGATTTCAAACATCCAAATCCAGCAGTAGGTCTTCTCTCTGATGCTCCAAGGACAGCTATTCTCATGAACAATAACTACTTTGCCCAGTTCTGCACTACTTGAATGGGTATGGAAGTTAGTCTCACAAAAGTCCATGCTGAGTGAGATGTGATGCTAAAGACAAGAGAATGCAAATGCCTGTGTTTAAAGATTTGAAGGTGAGCATGTCTTTTAAACTCTTCATTAAAATCGGTGAACCAAAACCTGAGAAATGTATGATTTATAAAACTTGAATGTAAGTTTAGAGCAGAGAAGGATCGCTAAACCTTTAGTTGGAAATTCAGATTTGTCATTCTTGAGTCTAAAGTACAGTAAATGCAAGAGGCTTTATTGTTGTTAACATTGGTCAATGCCCCAGAAATTAGCACTTTAGGCTTCCGTTGATTGATAATGAAAATATTCCAGATCATGGAAACATTTATAAATTTGAAATAAAATAAAATGAGGAAATGCGCTTCACCTCAGGAATTACATAGAAAGGAAAGCCTACTAGTGGATTCTGTTCTAAATTGATACATTATTTCAAAATATAAAGGATTTTCTGTCCCCCTCAAAGTTATGCAAACAAAGTAACCTCTGGGAAATTCACTTTGCATGTTGGACCATTAACTAACTAACGTATACCTCTAGTAATCCTGGCAAAAATGGCCTGCAACTCAATCATAATATAATAACGCCCTTTTTTTCCAAAGCCTTCCAGCTCAAAAAGGTAGAATACACTGTAAATTAAATAAATTCAGAAATTGAAAGGGCCTATTAACAATGAAAAGGACTAAATCAAGCCAATAAGATAGGTCATATACAATATATAGTCTATACAAATTAGTACTAGAGGGCCTGACCTCTCTCTTTTGAGCAATTTTTTCTCCCTTTGCAGTTCACAATTGGCTTCAGTGATATAAATGTTCTATGAAATCATCAGGAATAAGGTTTTGTGGCACTATTTCGCGGGATTCAATGTTCACATGAAGTCACTTCCTATGATGTAATTAGGGTGTGAGTACACTTCTTCTACCCCTGACATTTAGGTGAATTAAGGCTCATGACACTCATTGCACATAAATGCCCTCGTCATGCGCACAGAATGCCAATATAAGGGTCTGAGTTCACTCACCAGCAAAAAATGTGTCTGAGATCTGTTGTTAGATCACCTCTCCTTGAAACAAGACTGCACTATTGTAATGCCCTTCTGCTAGGATCCCCTGGGTTCTTGCTGGATAGGCTCCAAAGGGTCCAAACAGCAGCTGCTAAACTGGCCTTGGGGCTTCCGAGAAGAGCACACGGGCCGTCCTCTCTGTGCAAACTACACTGGTTACCGGTGAGGCAGAGAATACAATTCAAGGCCCTTTGTATAGTCTTCAGGGCGCTTCAGGGAATTGGCCCTGCTTCCCTACAATCGAAATTTGCCTGGTATACTCCAACTAGGCAGCTTCGCTCTTCTGAGGCCAAGCTGGCAGTGGTTCCCAGATTCAGGAAAGTCAGAGCCGGAGGCAGATCCTTCGAGGTAGCAGCTGTCAAACTCTGGAATACGCTCCCGGGCGAGATTAGGCACATTACTGAACTTCTCCCATTCAGGAGAAGGATTAAAACCTGGTTATTCCCCACGATAACCGCCTGATAATTCCCGCTCCTGTGTTCACTTCCATTCTCTTCTGATCTAGTCAGCGCCAGGATGCCTGCAATGGTGGTAGTGCGCTTAACAAATGCCTAAAATAAATAAACAAGGGGTGTTATTTATGAGGATTCGACATAGGACAATGCTGCAAGGAATCTTGCCACGCTGCCCTACCTCAAAACAAAAGGGCAGGAATGCGCCATACCTATGAGATTCAGTTCATTCCTGTCCTTTTCCCCTGAGCTGGTGCACAATGAGCTGCCATTCGCCAATGCAGGCATCCTTGCACCATAGTGCAAGTGTGCCTGCGCTGTGGGGTTCATTGATTCCTGCAATAAATCTATCAATTCAGGCGGTTTCCTCTATCTATGCGTGCTGCAGAATGTAGCACACATAGAAAAAGGAAAAAATGAGGAGAAATAAAAACATTTCTCCTCGTTGCGCCTCCCTAACGCCATCCCCATAGTGACGTTAGATTCAGACGCATTCCCCGGTTTAAGATTTTGTGTAAACCTGTGAATGCTTCAGATCCATGGCTTTTGCATGGGAACACCCACAGCAACACTCAAGGAACGCCCCTTTCCTGAAGTCTTCTGCGGGAAAGGGGCACAAATTTACAAGGCCATGAAAAACCATGTAAAGTGGCTTTACATGGCCTTCTAAATATGCCGGGGCACATAGTGCGGCTGGAATGTCAATAAGAAGTGATGCTCCTGTGGCACAAAAGTACTCATAAATAAGGCCCAATGTGTCTGTGTCTGGAGATGTTCTTATTTTATGAAGTAATGACTAGAAAGGGGATGCATGGACTCAGAGCGATAGAATTGCAGGCATGTAATTAAAGCAAGCACTCACGACTAACCTGTTCATTTATTACTTGCTGGAGTGGAACTAAAGCTAATATTTTACCAATCCCTGGTGCAAAATGCAATAAATGCAAAGTTAAGAATTATAGTAACGAAAGAAGTTATGCAGCCTTTAGACATAAGGAAATTATATGCATGGGCAATGTAAGGGTGCAAAAACATTTCATACTGCTTGCAATACTCTTCAAAAAACATTCAGGACAGACCTGAAATATTGCTATTATGAACTCAGTATGCCTTTTTCTAATTTGTGTAAATAGTTTTTTCAATGAAGTCTAAAAAATGAAAGGACCACTCAAGCACAAACACTGCATAAACTTTATTAACCATAGCGTTTGGTCCTTTGTGCATATTTAAAAATAAATATCCTTATTTCTTAACTAACCATTTCCAATTGCTGGCATCATGCCAGAGCTTAAAGCGGACCATCACATTGCTTTTCCATCATGAGGTGATATGGTCCCACCTCTACACAACGCTAGGTGGATATGTGAATCATTTACCGTACAAATGCATTTTGCTATATAAAAGTATTACTTGTGTAACTCTAGCCGTCCAGATATTGGCTGACAGCAGTTTATTACAAAAAAGTGCTCACAAAACCGATAATATGTTAGTAGGTGATTTAGAGGGAGTTGCTTAAGCAAGGTCCACGGACTTTCGTGAATGCAGAGCAGCTCGGGCCCTTGTCTCAGAGAGGGTTAATCGACAATTGAGATGTCCCCCCCCCCCCCCCCTCTTTTCCCGCATTAACGCTGGAGTCGTCATAGAGTCAACCGGTCTTAAAATGTCCACCCGAGGAGTCTTTCCATTTAATTTATTTTAGGGAAATACAAGTGGGACGATTCTCTAATTCATAATTCTGAGAATGGATCCAGTGCACATGAGACATTTTTCTCTTGGCTTCCAGGTCATGTTCGCCTACTTTACCACTGAAAACAAATTATTTTGTCGTCTCAGGCCATGGGGTCACTCCTGTTTATGAACATGACTTTTACTCTTTTTAAAACGTATATATCATCGCCATCAAGAGGGAAAGAATGGTCTGGATAGTGTTCTTTATGATGTATGCAGGGCAGAGGACAGGATGATTTTCATAAGACGGGCTACAGAGAAGCGGGAAAAAGAAAGAAAAACAAACTGCTTGACTAATAACTTAGGCGAGCGTGACAAGTAAAAATGGAGGAATCCACGAAGCATCTCCAAAGGGCAGAGTGTTGTATAATTTGTGGGGATGAGTGTGTCTAGTCTAGTTTTTTTGTGTGTGTTTTTTTTTTTACTGAGGGCATTCCTATTCTTGTTTTTCTCTCTTTATCAAGCAAAATGGAAATGTAATGCTTATGAAAAATTCATGAGAGTTAAAACTAGACTTGACATATTTACTTATTTCTACACAATGGGCACAAAACAGGTACTGTATTGTTTACCTGGACGTTATGCATAATCTTTCCTCTCATGCGACCAGCCTCAGGGAGTGGTCATTCCTTTTCCTATGCCTAGAATGCCCAGTTATCACTTGCGCAGGCTGATAACTGTGATCTTTATTGAACTACATCCCTGCATGCTTGGAAATGCAGCTAAATTGCATGCTGCTGGACTATCACCAAGGTGTAAGAGGGAGTGCGGCCCTCAGTGGCGGGCCCACTGCTGTGACCATCGTACCTATGCCACCATCACACGCTCCTCGCCTTCTGTGTAGCTCCAAATGGCGGTAATATAAGAGCGGCAGTATCTGTTCTATTACTGACTGCTTCCCGCCACCTTCGTTAGTCCATATGCCCCAGAATCTTACCCTTTCTGCAACAATACGAAGCTACAACTGGCTCAACAAGTTTTGTATCTGTAAAGTGGGAAGGAATGGGAGCTGGGCAGGCACCCGGTGCTAAAGGGGTGACATTTACTATTCCCACTCTAGTCTAACCGTAATGGGGGTAGGTACTGGACACTAAAGGAATAACATTTACTATTCCCACTCCAATTTAAACCAATTTTGGGAAGATGTAGGACACTAAAGGGGTGATATTTATTATCCCCACTCCAATTTAACCATATTGGGGGAAGTTGCTGGATACCAGTGCGGTGTTATTTATTTTATTTAATTTTTTATTGGCTTTTAACAACAATAAAGAGAACATACAGCAACAAGGGAGCATAGTCATAGATATCCACTTAGGGGCCGATTCCGATCTCAGTCGGAAGGGCTCCGAATCGGGTTTGGGATTAGCGGGTAGGATTCGAAGGCTGAATTTCCATCCGGTTCGTACACGGGTCCGGATGACGAAGTACGATGCGAACAAGCGCGAAATCTCCGGCCGAATCGTTTCCGGGTCCGAACCGCTCCGTACGTCTCGGCCATAAGCTAACCATGGCGCGCAATGGAGGCGAATACCAAGCCTGTACGATGCACGATTCAGACAGCCGGATCAAGTCGGAGCTTCCGGCTCGCAATAGCTCCCGGAGCTGGACTTTGGGGGTCCGCATCGGAACCCCAGTTACCCGCAGCCTTACGCTCGGACACAGGGGAGGCCCATGGGTCTCCCCAACACAGGCATGTACGGTGCGGATGGCACTGACGCGCAAACACTGTAGGGGGCGCGCTTGTCCAGAACATACCCATTCAGTCAATGGGAGTCCATGCACGCATTGTACGACCGAAACGAGTCCGACGGCATACAGCCGCATCATACTTGCTCGGTCGGACTGCAGGAGTCTGGATCGGTTGGAAAACACCCCGGATACTGCTCGGTCAGTGTGATTTCTGACCCAGATCGGAATCGGCCCCTTAGGGTTTGAACTATACATTTCCATTTATGTATGATACACAGAGTACAAATGATACAACAGCTAAGGCATGGCACTCATGTCATAGACATACACTGTATTATAGCATATTAACCAGCAAGCGGTCTGGTCAGCAAGCAGGACCAAACATCAGGATAATCAATCCAGGAATAGGCCACGTTACACCGCATGCGTTTAGAACACATGCCATTACAATGCGGTCATTACAACGACCGCGTTGGTACATTGCAAGCCATTACAACGCAAGTCATTACAATGACTTGCTGTAGGGGGGGCGCTGGATGTTGGAATAGTATAATTTACTATTCCAACACCAGTCTGTGCAACAGTAGGGAAGGTGATAGATTTAAAATCCAACACCTTCTGCCCACTACAGCAAGTTGTTTTAACTGCTTGCGTTCTAATAGCATGCGGTGTAACAATGCGGTCATTGTAATGACCGCATTGTAATGGCATGCGATGTGTGAACATCGTTGTAAACGATGTTTACCTCATTCCAACAACAGCTTGGCATAACAGGTATACCTGTACTTTTTTACTCATAGGACGCTGAATTGGGTGGCCTATTGCCATCCCATTTAATGTGTGATCCTGGATCTGATTCATCAGCTATCAACACAAAGGAGCCTTATTAGAGAAGAAAGGAAAGGAAGAGTTCTAACATAGCGTAAAGGCATTAGCTCCCAGGAAATTGTTAATTGCTCCTGACAATGTGTAACATCAAGCAGCCACGCCCTGTATGTAGGACTAGGTCTTCACCCCCAATGTACCATCACTCTGCATTTGGCTAATTAGTGCAACATGGCAGTAAGGCGGCGGTAGGAGACTGGCGTGTCCAAGACATATCCCAGGAGCAAAACCAAGGCGGAAAAGGGTAGATGGTTACCACTAATAATATGTATGGCTACATATATCTCTCCCCAGAATGACGCCACCTTTGGACATAGCCATGCCAAATGTATATAGTTAAGAGACAACTAAAAAAAAATGCTGAACATACACCGTGAAAATATAAATTGATCACTGGTGCTGTATATGGTTCCTGTACCTACAATGTGTATAGAAAGAGAACACCAGGAGTGATGATTTAGTCTGCTTGCTAATGAGTCATAATAAATGATGCTTCGTAAATTTATATACAGTGCTAGTGATTCATTTTCATGGTGCACATTGTTATAATTGGTTCCTGCATTATATCAGTTGTCTGTTCACTGTATCCTTAGCCCAGGTTATGTGGGATTATCAGTGTAACCATCTAAATATATCTATCCACAATGTATATAGTTAGCCTGGGGAAATCTGCGGTGAAGGCAAAGTGGGACAGGAGTCAGCCCAAATTTGAGCAACTGAAGTGGAGTGAGGTATAGCTGATGAAGAAATTATGAATGTCTCGCTTCCCACAGCAGAATTACCACTACTTATTTGTCAGGGGGGATCGATATCCAGGTCCCATCTTTGCAGTTGGATTGGTAATTGGTGAGGCTGTTTACATGATGTTGTATAGGCGAGTGATGAGCTTACGTGGGGAAGGGGAAGAGTGTATAAATTATAGTGCTGGGAGAGGAGGCGGGGAGAAGAGGATATTGTATGGATAGTGTGGCAGGTAGCCTAGAGTTAGTAAAAAACAGGAGACTGTCTTGGGGGTAGGAGTATGGGGTGTAATCAGCTTTGAAATGATCTCCAGGGTAAAAGTCTGAAGAAATCTGGGGCTGTGTCACAAGCGGCAGAATCTAGGAATTGTTGGCAATGGGGATGGATGGAGCGAACAGAGACGCCAGTCCCGCATAGCTACGCAACCCCTCCAATTCTCAGTACACACATGCCACAATGTCTATTTTGCCTCTGTGCTTTATAGGGCACATAGAGCGCCATTGTTAATGGCCTTGGGAGGGACAAAGAGCACCATTGTTAATGGCCATGGGGAGGCACGATCCAGTTCTATGGCTGCATGGGAATGGAATGGAGTTGGGTGGAGCCGATAATGAAGATACTGTACTTGGGCATAAAAGGCATACAGTTTCATATTAGGTGCCGTCAATCTGCCGTGTCTAGGCAGCAAAGTGAGAGGTTCTAAGAGACGCACAGCTGTTTAGGTGGTGAGACAGAATATCGAGTTAAAAAGTTAGACTGACAAGAACATCGAATGAAAAAATTGCGGAATGGAAATATCGAGTGAAAGAATATTGCTGTGAAGAGTATCGATTTTAAGGTAAATAATATAGATTTGTAAAATATAGAAGTCATTAAAATCGTTTGTAAACGTATAGTTGTTTAAAATTTCGTTTTTAATTATTATTATGCTTTTACTATATATTTTAAATGTGTAAGACATAATTTGTTTATTTTTTATTGTTCACGTTTCTTACTATATTAGTTAAATATTTAGTAGTCATGAAATGTAATTTAATACAATTTTGTGTTTTTTGTTCTGTACCGCATTGTGGGTTTATGGGGTATACGGTGGAAAGTAATTTAATTATAATAAATTAGTGATTATTTGTTGTAATTAATATTATTTATTTAATTGATATTTAATTTTGTTAATTGTGTTATACATTTTTTATATACTTTTTTGCGTGTTCTGACATGTATAAGGGTGAAAAGAAATGTATTTTTAATTAATTGTTAATGAGTTGAAAGGTAATAATAATTATGTATTTGATAATAATTATGTTAATTGTGATATCTTAATTTTTAGGTGCAGGTTGTTAGGTTATAGAGGTATAGGGTGGAAAATAATGTATTTTTGAATAATTATTAACTAATTAATTTTCAATAATTATTTGATAATTAATTATGCTAATTGTTTTATTACATGTTTTTTAGGTTTGGGTAGTGGGGTTTATATGGGTAAAGGGTAGGGAGTAAATTATTTTATTTGTAAATTACCTGTTAATAACTAATATTTATTTTATTGAAATTAATTAATATAATTATGTTATTATTTGTTTTTTGTTAAATGTAAGGTGGGGGTTGTAGGGTTTATAGGGGTAAAGGGTGGGAAGTTAATTAATTATAGGAAATGTAAATTTAGTTTTTTTAAATAATATTTGTTTAATTGATAAATAATTATGTTAATTGTTGTGGGTTTTTTGAGGTATGGGAGAGGAGTTAAATTAATTGTACATTTTTAATATTAAATATATTTTTATTTTTTTACTCAACATATATTTAAATGTATTTACTTAAAAAAATTATTGTCATTTTGTTTAATATATTTTATTTGTTTTTAATTTTGCACTGACTGGAGTGCGAATAGTAAATGTTACACCTCCGCAATCCAACACTTACACTTTTGTTACAATGACTGTAGTGGGAATAGTACATTTTTCCCCTCCACAATCCAACACTTACCCTACTCTTGCATTGACTGGAGTGGGAGTAGTAAATGTTGCCCCTACATAAATCCAACACTTTCCCTACTGTTCCACTGACTGGAGTGGGAATATTAAGGGGCTTATTATGATGTCTGTCGGAGTTGCCTCCAACCAACACCGCCTCGGACTCAGAACTGTCTGACTTGACAACGGTGTGATCGAACAATGTTCGGTTGGAATCCCATTGTTTACTATGGGGGCTTTTGTTACAGCCATAAGCCATAATACAGGCTCCTACAGGGAAATGGGTATGTGTGTAAAACCCTGCACCCTGTGACAGGCACCCTATGGTGCCTGCCACTCAGTGCAGGTTTTTACTAGGTACCCCCTCGACCACTCACCGTAGACTGCAGAGGTAAGGTGACCCTGCTTGGGCCCCCGATGTCACTTTCAGACAGCCTTTCTGTGTCGGAAAAGCTGGCATGAACAGGCTGTAAGAAACCAATATCATAATCCTGATGGCGGAAACGCCGTCCATAGGAGATTACTGAGTAGTTCTGATTGACAGGAAGAGTCCGAGAGCCAGTTGGAACCGAGTCCGAATGACCGGACTGTTTACATTCCGACTGCCGACATTGTAATCTGTTGGTCAGTCAGCAAACCAACCAAGTCGGTCGTAAAGCCTCTGACAACTGTTGGAAAGCATCTGACTAGCGATCGGAGGCTTTCCAAAGGATATCGTAATCGGCCCATAAACATTTTCCCTCTGCAGTCCAACACTTTCTCTATTTTTGGACTGGCTGGAGTAGGAATATTTTTTTTGTCAATGATAATATTTATTGTACTGTTATTTGTACTGGGAATAGTACATTGTAGTATTTTCCAATGTTATATTTCTATTAAATAATTATATATTTATTTTAGTTAGAGTAGTAAATCTTATTTTTTTTGTGGGGCAAAACAATTTTTTACCGATGTGTTGTGTTAGGTGGGAGTACTTATGTTTATATTTATTTAGTATAAAACATTTATTTTTAATGCAGTGGGACATTTATATGTATTTATTTTAACTTTGAAGAATTTAGTTTATGATGTAATTCATATAATTATGTTTGATTTATTATAATGTCAATATATGTTTTGTTTGTAACTTATTTGTAATTTAATTTAAAACATGTGTTGTTTACTTTTCATTTTAAATTTACATTAATTTATATTTTTTATATATTTATGTTCACAAATATATATTTATATAGATATATACATATTTAAAGGAAGTTTATTTGTTATATTTGTTAAAATACACATTTAACTGTATTTTATCTTTTATAAATTAATGTTGGTATTTCAGCCAGGCTTGCTTGAATTGGCAGGGTATGCTCAGACGTGAGTCCCTTGCTCACTTTTCCACTGGATTCAAGCAAGCCTGGCTGAAGACGGCTGTAATGCCAGAAACCGGTCCTAAGAAGCTTGTTTCCGGTCCAGGGAAGGCATGGCTTAGCAGTTCGGGCTGGACTGTTCCCATGAGGCACAGGGTCAGACTGATTTGCATATGGCTATGTCTGAACTGGGGTGGCAGAGTGGGCTAAAGAACGTTGATGGATTAAAACCAGATCTGTTGACTGGGTGTGAGTGTTTGATTGGTTCAGATGCTCCATCCATCACCACCCCCTTTTGTACCGCTTTGTTCGCCATAAGTTGGCAGGGTATGCTCAGACGTGAACCCCTTGCTCACTTAGCCACTGGATTCAAGCAAGTCTGGCTGAAGACTGCTGCAATGCCAGAAACTGGTTCTAGGAAGCTTGTTTCGGGCCAGGGAAGGCATGGCTTAGCAGTTCGGGCTGGACTGTTCCCATGAGGCACAGGGTCAGACTGATTTGCATATGGCCATGTCTGCACTGGGGTGGCAGAGTGGGCTAAAGAATGGTGATGGATTAAACCCAGATCTGTTGACTGGGTGTGAGTGTTTGATTGGTTCAGATGCTCCGTCCATCACCACCCCCCTTTTTTACCGCAGGGTGTAACAAACAGTGCAGGCAGTGTACAGAGTAGGCCACTGATGGTGTCTGTAGAGTCCCACATCCAGCGCACAAAAAGAGACAGCGAGGGGCTAATACCACTAAGCATGAGCGAATTTTGTGGATCTGGCGGTCGCGAATTTTGCGGATTTGCGGATTCGCAATCCGCAAAATCCGCGAATTCCCGCGAATTTGCGGATTTTTTTTTTTGTGTTCGCCCGTGTTTCTGCCAGTTCGCGAGGGTTTTTACAATTTCGCAATTTGCGAACTTACCTGTCGGGTCGCAAGTTTTGCGAACTTGTTGTTTCTACGTGTCCAGCCTGTTTGGGACACTCTTCTTCATCACTGCCACTCTCTGTCACCACTGCCACTCTCTGACTACTCATGCCACCCTCTGGCCCACCCATGCCACCCTCTGTTTCATCACCACACCCTCTGGTTGTCCAGTGTACATTATTTTCGGCAAAGCAAAGCACACCTTCCCTGCCTCAAGTGACCTGAATTAATTTGGGGCTGATTAATGTGTCACAGAATATTTTTTTAGCTGGCACCTGCTTCCTTAGTGCGCCCTGATTAGTGATCTTTTGCACTTGCTAAGTGCTTTCATTGTTGCAAAATTAGTTACAACACCTGCCCTGCCCCAACTGACAATAATGAATTAGGGGCTGATTAATGGATTTTAACTTCCAGCCTGGCTCCTGCTTGTCTCCCTTAGCTGTAATTCAGGACCTTTGTGGCATATGTGTAACTATTCTGAGGTTCAGAGCAGGGTCACATAATAGTTTCAACTGGCAACTGAACTCTGGAGGGGCCCCTCAGGAAGCACTACAGGAAATGGCTACTAATGATGAGCCTGAACTTTTGAACCTGGTAAGTAGTTACTTTCAGTTTTGCTAAGATCGTATTTCTGCAATTTTGCACTTATTCGCGGGGCGCGAACTCACGCGAACAGTGCGAGCAGTGCGAGCAAAATCCGCTGCTCGCGGATTTGCGGATTTTGCGGGAGATTCGCGAATCTCGCGGATTGCGAATTTCCCGAAAATCCGCAAAATCCGCGAGCGGAACGGATTTTCCGCCCATGCCTAAATACCACAGTGAAATCTCTGCTCCCACAAATCTGAGATGTTCAGACTCACAAAGGTCCAGGTGACAGAGCCCATCACTTGCCAGGTTTCAAATACTCTACTCCCTCAGCCACAGGTCTCCAGCATCTGTCTTCTGCCACCAGCCGGGGCCTCCCCTCCTTACCTTCCTAGTCATCAGCGGTCCCACTCGCCCGTGCCTCAGAGGTGGCCTCCAGACAATGACCTCAGATTCCTCCTCACCTCAGTTTCTAGACCCTTTGCACACCCTTATGCTGTGCACTGGAGCCCGCAGATGGTGATAGCTCACTTGGGAGCTGTCTCACCCCCGGGTCTCCCCTCATAGAGGAGGGGCCCAGCAAAGAAGTCAGGTGGTGTCCAACGCAGCCCCTTGCGGGTCCAGCCTGGGGCGTACAGCTCCCGCTTTGGTTGCAAAGCAAGATGGGTGCTCAGTCACGTTGGATAGGCCTAGCCACGTTGCCAGCAGGCCCCTACTCGCTCTCAAAAAGATGTTGGAAACCGACATCTTAATCCCAATGGCGTAAATGACGTCCATAGGGGGTTATGGTGCAGTTAAAACTGCCAGGAGTCCTCCGCAAAACGCTCAGAACAGAGTCAGAATAATCGGCCGGTTTACGTTCCGACTGCGAACATCTTAATCTGGTGGTCAGATTTTAAACTGGCCGAGTCGGTCGGAAAGGCTTTGATGCAGTCATGAAGATTCCGACTGTCCGGCAGAGGCTTCCCACCTGTCTTCGTAATGAGCCCCCTAAATGGGTGAAAGTTACTATACTCACTGCAATCTAAGCATATTGGGGAAAGGTGATGGACATTAAAGGGGTGACATTTACTATTCCCACTCCAATCTAAACCAATTTGAGAAAGGTGTTAGACACTAAAGGGGTGATATTTGCTATTCACTCTCCAATCTAACAATAATAAGGGAAGTTGTTGGATACTAAAGGGGTGAAACGTACTGTTCCCACTCCAATCTAAACCAATTTGGGGAAGGTGTTGAACAATAAAGGGGGGCCTTTACTATTCCCCCTCCAATCTAACCATATTGAGGGAATGTATCAGATTCTAAAGGGGTGAAACGTTCTATTCCCACTCCAATCTAAATCAATTTGGGGAAGGCGTTGAACACTTAAGTGGTGGAAATTACAATTCCCACTTGCATCTAAACCAATTTAGGAAAGGTGTTGGACACTAAAAATGTGACATTTATTATTCCCACTCCAATCTAAACCAATTTGGGAAAGGTGTTAGACACTAAAGGGGCGATATTTATTGTTCCCACTCCAATCTAAAGCAATTTCAGGAAGATGTTGGACACTAAAAGGGTGACATTTACTCTTCCCACTCTAATCATTCTAAACCAATTTGGGGAAAGCATTGGACACTAAAGGGGTGAACGTTACTACTCCAACTCCAATCTAACCATATGGTGGAAGGTGTTGAATGTTAAGGGGGTGGCATTGACTATTCACTCTCCAATCTAAAACAATTTGGGGTTTGTGTTGGACACTAACAGGATAACATTTACTATTCACACTCCAATCTAAATGTATATGGGGTAGGTGTTGAACGCTACAAAGGTGATATTTACTATTCGCACACCAATCTAAACCAATTTGGGGAAGGTGTCGGATACTAAAGGGGTAACATTTACCATTCCGACTGCAATTTGGGAAAGGTGTTGAACACAAAACAGTGATTTTTTCAATTTCCACTCCAAGCTAAGGCAATTTGAGGATGGTGTTGGACTCTAAAGAGGTGAATTGTACAATATCCACTCCTAAATAAAACACTTTACACAAGATAATACAAATGAAAAAGTTTACATTCACAATCAATTCCCCATATTAATGCATTGCTTTTTAAAAAAATATAAAATGTACTAAATTGGTATTTAATCTAAACTACAAACATCTATACAGACATACTTACATTTAATAAACAACATCAATATTCTACTACCTATTAAAAGTTATTATACTGTTAAAAATATTTACTACCATTCATAATTGTTAAAGAATAAACTGCAAATAAAATTATAAAATAAAATTAACAATCATAGAATCAAACAATATTTTAATACTTTTTCAGTTAAAGGAATATTTTAATTAAAAGGAAAACTTTAAATTAAAATAATTCAAAGTATACATACAATTTTAAGAAATTGTAATGAAAGTTTAATGTTTAAAAATGTTAACACAAGTCTTTTCTAAATAGTCTACTTTATTAAAAATATTTTAATACTTTAAAATGTTATAGTCGTTTTTTAAATTATGTAATGCCATTATTATAAATAGGAATTAAAAATAAATTAAAATATATGGAAAAAAATAGAACAAAATTAATTTAAACATTCTAAATTATGAATTTCCATATCTTTAGAATTATTACCTTAAAATATAACTATAAAAGATACATATTTTAACAGTCTTCCCACCGTTATCCTCTAAAAACCCAATATCCATCTGCTAACAAAAAGTATTCAAATAATTAATTATATAGAATTATACAATTAATAAAACAAATTTCAAGACTTTCATGCCTAAAAAAATGATCTAACTCAAAACAGAAATTAAAACAATAAATGCAGATATCTAACCAAACATGCTACAATGATTTACATACTAATTAACTCTTACAAACAATATTACATACAATTATATTTTGTACATCGATATTTTTTACAAAGATATTAAAAACAAAACTATTAATGATATTTTTACCTTCAACAGTTCTGTCGATGATAATTTTGATATCCCAATATACTTGACACAATATTTTTGATTCACAAAATTTGTTCTCGATATTTTGTCCAAACTGTTCATGGACCCTCAACTGCTGGTCTATTTCTCCTTTGTAGTCCAGTATAGCAACCCCCCTTGGTAGGGGTTTGACTATAATCATGTTGTTTCTCCTGAGTGCTTCCATCCCAAGACTCTCCTCCTTGCTGATGTTATATTTGATGTATTATTTCTTATTCAACAAGTGCACACCTTGTTCAAATGCCTACATCTTATAGGATAAGCGATGGCCAGATTGTGTGAACATATAGGCTTCTCAAAGACCTGTAGATTCAACTCTGTTCTAATAAGAAAGTGTATTGACAAAGTTTCTAAGTCCCTCATTACGAGTTTGCCGGTCCTCCAGCAGTGCTGCCACCATGGCATTTGCTGGAGGACCTCCAAAGTCGGATTGCGCCCGGCTGGCCAGACAAACGGGCTGTGATTTGGTAGTCTCATGACAGTGGTCTGTTAGGCTCAGAGGAGAGCCTAACATGCAGACCACAGTCATGAGAGTGCTGACTGCAGAATCCTGAATGGAGTGGCATGCAGTATGTCGTGCATGCCACTCCTGCAGGAAAGGGGGAGCAATTCCAGGGGAGCACAGCATGGGCCTCCCCATATGCATCCCCAGGCCCAGAGACAGAAGCAGGTCCCCCTTAGTTGCCTCTCTGCCATCCTTTTCATGGTGGGGTAACTGCCTTAAAAAGGGAGGTGGAAAGGCAACTCGGAATATGCTCACCTGTGCCGCTGCAGCACCGCCTGAATATTCTGCTTCTGACCACTGCACCAGAGCCGTGGGATCCTGGATCTCTGACAGACACATCGGTCTTGTAGTGGTCTGACCGCCACATTCATGATATTGTATGTGGGTCTCCATTGTGGTGGTGGTTAGACCCCCACAGCGAGTACAACAGTCCTATAGACTGCAGTACTTGTAATAAGGCCGGAGTTATGATGTTTCGGAAAAATTGGTGGAGCATCATCCTGATATTGAAAGAGTGTGGGAGTATACTGGATACAAAAGATAGACCTTTAGACAATGTATCAGTTATGCCCTTGGTTAAGATGTACACTAAATTATACAAAAAAGTGTTGAATGGAATGCCAAGCATATTGCGGCCTCTGACCATCGCAACACCACCACGGAACAGAGGTTCCCTGGCGCCATCAGCGGTCCCAGGGTGATCTGATCAGCCAACTCGTAATGGGGTGTTTGCACAGCTGGTGTGGTGGTGGCTGGACTGCTGCCGCTGCACCCCTGTGATTGGTAATCAGGGCCTTAGAGTAACACATGAGAGTACATAACAAAGTGATGAAAGGAATGCTTCAATTAATGCCAGTCACTAGTTATCACTTGGGCAGCATCCAAATCCATTGTTATTTTGCGCACAATCCCACCTCAGTTTGGGCCCAGCCATATGCAAATCAATCTTGACCCTGCTCCATTGGGAACAGTTCAGCCTGAACCCCCAGGCTAGGACCTCAGGAACACAAGCACCCAGGACTAGTTTATCCCTAGAGAGAGCTCATCAGGGCTTATCAGCCATGTATCGCTTGGTTCCAGTTACAGGTATGAGATGGGTGGGGACCTGGGGCAGTAAAAGAGACACAGGTGGTCTTCAAGGGCTTCTGAAGTGCAAGAGTGGACTGCAGTGGCGCAGCATGTTAAACCAGTGAGGGCACACCTTGGGTGCTTGCTGGCAAAGTCTTGTATGTAGAGGCATGACAGGCTGCCTTAGCCCCACGTAAGCAGTCCAAGGCACATTGTACACTATTGTTTGATTTTTGAGTGGGGTGGTGGAGGTTGGGCAGAGGTTGGTTCTGCCCCCCTACCCTTATGATGTCTTTAGAGTGAGTGCCGTCAGCATGGGGGGCAGGCAGCATCAGCAACAGAATAGAAATGGGGGAGCATGGTCTATCTTCAGGGCTGGAGACCAGGAGACTATTGGCTTTAATAACCGCAACGTAAGATTGGAGCAATTTTGAAGAAGGGGAGGTAAAGACATAGCAGGAGAGCAGCAGGTAACATAAAGGAGGGTAACAAAAGCTGGAAGGAACTGAAATTGTATATCACGAAAGGGAAGAAGACGAGGCAAAAGTTGTCATGAGGGCAAAGTAGGATCGGAGGAAAAGATGAACAGAAGCAACATTGTCTGATTTGGGGCTGCCAGTGAACCGACATAGATGCACCAAAAGAGGAAAATGTTTGCGGATACTGGAGGGCTTAGACAGATGGGTGGACAGGATGATTAGCCACCCCACCACACTAGACCTTCTGGAAGGGCAAAGGTTTTCCGAGAGAAGAGAGGAGCTGGAAGACCAGGGTGAACTTGGTGCGGCTCCAACACCCTGGGATGATCTGAAGGCAGAGTTGGGTTTCAGCCAACTTGACGCTAGCGTGGATCACAGGTCGGACAGATGGGGAAGGTTTGTAGTGGCATTCTCATCTAGAAAAGTGCAGCACAGAGACTATGAATAGGGTGATGGCGGTGTAGGGTTATGGTGAGGTACCTGGGACAGCAAGCAATTGGGCAAGGAAAAGTGTGGGGACTGCGGCGGCTGGTGACATTTAAAAGTGGTGAGGCATAAAAGTTGTTGATGAATTTTACGTAGTGGACGAGTCCAGCCAACATAAGAGTGTTCAGCCCATTCATCATTCACCTAACCTTCCCCATTATTCATCCATGATTCCATCATTCGCAGCATCTGTTCATGCATCCATCTACCCATCCATCCTTCTAGAAACTCTCACATTTACTCATGCACCGACTGGTCCATGTAGCCATTTACTAGAAAATCATCCATTCATTTGACCATCATATGGAGCATTCGTCAATTTACACATCCACTCATCCTTCAGGCTCCATCTAGTGCAAATGTTCACAACAGCTAGCAATACACAACCATACTTCATACCCTAGAGAGGCGCATAAGCTACTCTGCAGGTGTCGCAAACCATGAGTGAGAGTACTATAGGATAAATAGGAACTTTAAAATAAAAAATGCCACTGGCGATATTTGACTCTGGGCGCTTAACGTGCATCTGTGAGGCCCCTGAATTTACTTGGCAAAGGGTTGAATTATTATCCTTAATTCCAGGAACAACATCGTAAGGAGAATAACATGTTCCCAGCCCCAGTGAGCAAGCTAAGTCAAGCTGAGCAAGCTGAGTTCTTTGCCCTTATAGAATGAAGCGTGTTGGGAAATTGGAGTGCATTTAAGGGGGCAACTTTCACGTGCAGCAGGTGCTGTGGCACCAGGGATGGGCTGTAAATAGCCCAGGGCAGCCTCCCTAATTTACTACCTAGCCAATGGTACGTTGGTGGCTTCGTAGTGCCATAGCGCCTGGTGAGTGGATGAGAGATGTGCCTTAGGTGCACGATTGGCTATGATTTTATTGACCATAAGAGAGGGTTGATAGGCCAACCAGAAGCACCCCAGGAGGAACTGGTGTTCAAAACCGGCCCACGTCGACAGTGTAGACACTCTCCTTTGGCACTTTATTGGGCCCACCCCTTCCATGCCCCTGATTGCCAGGTAAGCATAACTTCTGTTGTGGTGGTGGGGTTGGAATCATAGGGGTGAGAGGTCCATACCCAGCTGTTAACATTTTCCGTTATGATCATTTCCATTGTTTTATCAAATGATGAATGTTTTATTAACCACGCTATTTTAGTGTGGTCTCACTGCTTCCTTTCTTGGTTTTGACCACTCTGCCTTTCTTCCCTTATTGCTTTGCATTGCTTTAAGCTCCCTGAGGGCAGCGTATCACAGCCAGAGGTGCAACCTGAGGCAAATTTCAGGGGAGGGGGCTGATAAAGATTTCGGGGGAGGCTAATTCTTCCAGCCATAGGCAGAGTGGAGATGCGGGGACTCTAAGAAGTGGTGAAAAAACAAGCCTCATTAACAAGTGAATGGTCTTTTAAAGACGTGTGAAGTACTCAGGTGCGGCTGGCAGCTCAAAAACTGCCTGTGTGTGTGTCCGGGAAGCTGTTTCAGCCCAGACTGACACATGACAGTGGGGGGCGCTGAAGCCCTTTGAGCCCTATGGGCGTTGCACGCCTGATCACAGCAGTGCTTTCCCTAACACAAAGGTGGTGATTGTGAAATTAGTAGACCATGTACTGAACCGCTTGTCATGAGGTATTCATCAATCATTTTTCAGAAGCTATCAAGTATATACGCGATTAACCTCTCAAATTCAAGGTTGTCTGCGTATATCCACTACATATATTCACTACGCTCTGCATTACGGACTTGGCAGAATTTTTATATCGCCTTTTGAGTTTTGTAAGTTGGAATGGGGAATAACGTTCATTTGCAGATTTAGACAGACCATTTTTCCAATTTTTGACCTCATGGTCCTTAAGCATTTCTGTGGGGAAATGCCATAGGTCAATGCGTAATATCAGACTAATTCAGTGTTAATGGTCGGCGTTACTTTTTACTTAATTGAACACAACAAAGGCACATTCAAGTCATTAGTAAATGAGGTTTATGTTCGAAAGGGCCCCCGTCCTCTTGCCGTTCTGTTAACTAGATTGCGTTTCTTTATCTGCAGCGGGGATCTGCCGGATGATACCGGATAGTCCCCCAAACCACCCCGAGCACCTGGCACTGATGGCTGCCTCTGCTTGTGGGCAGAGAGTGCCAGGCCACATGCCTGGGAGTCTGGGCTCTGTTCTGTCATAGACGTCAGGCCTGTGTCTGCCCCCCCTGGGCTCTGTTCTCAAATAACCGCCCGTTGAGTGAGTGTGGGCTCTATTATCTGACTACTTAGGAGTCAAGGTAATGGGGAACATGAAGTGGAATGACCAGCTAAAGAAAAGCTCACTACTATTAGATCACAGAGCTAACGTGATTAGTAGGCTGCATAGACAAACAATCTATTGTGCAGTGTTGCCTGCCCTCGAAGTCTACTGCGGCAAAGCTCTAGGGGCAGCTCTATGTGGAGCTGAGACTTGGGGGTGCACTGATGTTTCTCAACTCACTGCTGCAGAGAATAGATTTGTCAGAAGTCTGGTCTCGGTCCCCAGTAGCACATCTTTAATTCCTTTGTTTTATGACTTTGGGCTCAAAAAATTTGCTGACATGGCCGCCATTAGACCACTTATCTACTGGATCAGGTTATAGGTCACTCAAGAGCTGAAGGAATTTAGAGATTGCCTAAGAGAATTGTTGGGTATGAGGAGTGTCAAACTAATCCCTTGGGTCAAATTTGCTACAGATTGGTTCAAGAGATTAGGATTGGTAAGGCTGTGGATCTACCCAGAAAGACTATGTAAAACTGATCTTAACTATTTAAAATCTAGGTATTGGATCCATATCCGAGATATACACTTAAATAATCACTCAATTGGCAAACTAACAAATCAATTCTTGGATATTAAGCCGTTTCCTCATTTTGAGGAATTTTAAAATTTAATTTCCTCACCTTTAGCCAAGAGTCTCTACATTCGTTTTCGTCCTTGCACCATGCCTCTAAGATCTGCAACAAGCAAATTGTAGAAGTCTTTCGATGCTAGCACTTGTCCGGCACGTGGCTTTGCAGATGAAGATGATGCTCATATATTATTCTTCTGTCCAAGCTATCGTAGCCCACGCCGGAAATAGATTATTCCCATTTGTAAAAATCTGAAGGTCACAAAATATATAGTGGCCCTAAGAATACTCAGGAGCGACACAACACCGGTAATAGCTATTGCTACGAAAAAATTTCTACAGGCGGCATGGTACAAACGTGGTAGATTATTGCCTCTGCCCCAAGTGATTAGGTCTTTTAATGTTCTTCTCGTATTATAACACTGATTTTGTATATATATTGCCGAAGATAGTCTTTTTAAGTATCCATTGCTCAATTTTGCACATAGTCTTGTCTGATTTTTGGCTCCATTTGGACTAAATGAACAATTTTTAAAGAAAATGGAATTCTGAATGGTGATGACTCTTTCACAATGAACTGTCCTGTAACATCTTTTATATTGGTGTTATGAAATATTTTTTGCATTGTTTATGCCCATGTGCACTTTGATGGTATTTGGATACAGAATAAAGTTCATTTACTCCTACTACTTCTATAGGTTTTCCCCTTGAATCAAACTTAGACTTGAATAGCATATTTGATATTAAGGTAATTTAATGCCGAAGTGCTATAGAGGCAGTTTTTAGTTTACCATGCTGACTCGGTCACACACCTGTGAAAGAGTTAGATATGTACAAAAGCAAGTGTGTTTCACTGGCAGTTTGTGGAGCCGGTGTTTGGGATACAAGGAAGTTACCAACTACAGCAGTTTGAAAACAAAATCCCTGCTTAGACTTAAATTGGAACCCTTACTTCTTTGGCGAGAATCTTGAGAAATCTGGAAGCCAATTTTACAAGGTACTTGCTGGCAGATTGTCCTTCTCTGGACAATGCTATGGCAATTACCTGGATGAATTATGTTAAAAATATATTGCCTTTTTAAAATTAGATTCCATGGAGCTCTTTATTATTCTAGAAACAACAGATTCACGAACCATGTTGCAGGTGAAAGGCAATCCAGACTTTATCAGATGGATTTTGAGAAACTGTGTTCTAGTGTTAATTACAGATTAATCAAACATTCTCAGGTTGTGAGTTTTATTTGAGGGATAGAAGTTAGATTTCCCCTATACGAGATGTGTCAGACAAATATATATTGTGTAAGCCATGATGTATCTATATATCTTTGTGTTAATATATAGACCACAGGGGGGGCGGAGCTAGCCAGCGTCAATGGTGGACGCGTAAGAGCGAAGCTCCGAGCCGGCGCCAACAAATATCCGCCAAAGATCCTTTCCCAGCGGTGAAAACCGAGCGATACCGGCAAGACTCGCCGACCCTGCCCCTGACGGACCTCCGACTGAAGTCTGGGAGTGAAGCAGGCTCGGAAACCCACTTTTTGCTCGTCAACGAGGCGGGCGCAAGACCAGCCCAGGATCCCCGACTTTTCCTGAGCGCCGGGGCCGAGATACGTCACCCGACGTGCGGCCACGCGGAGTGGGTGACTCGGGGCCAATCGAGACCCGACGGAGGCTGACCTTCCAGTTCCCCTGCACTTCTAAAGCACACACGGGGGGACCAACAGAAAGACCTTGGGGGCGACAGAAGCCACGAGAGAGGCGCCGGCCCAGCTACGGAGCCGGTGACGCACCGCATGACACCAGCGGAACCCCGGCAAGGTACACTCGTCCATGGCCCTCTAACAGACAGGCTCCCCAGCAATTCGAGGGCGCAGAGCGCGGTTCGGGGAGTGAGAGGCTAACAGAGCATTGAGGGCCCCCCCCACAAGTGCTGTGCTCCGCAGCGGACCCGGGCAGTGCTAGTCGGGCTGGGGAGTGACCTCCCGACAGACAAACATCAAGGCCTACAGGCCGGGCGGAGCCCGCCAGGACACACGAACCACGCTGTCTGGCCCACGGACCCCCTGTAACGGCTCGCAATCAGGGAGGGATCACACGCAGAGCGCTAGAAGCCCGTATTGTCCTTATACTCGAGGTGCCCAGCCTGCCTGGGAAACGCAACGATGGGCAAGGGGGACAGAACGCAGTCGAAACTGTCGTTCGAACAACGACGACAGAAGGAGCCAGAACTGCCGGCTGCCCAGTCTCCAGGAGCAACTAGCGACCCGGGCGCCTCGCTATGTGCGGAAATAAAAGGGATGCTTACGACTATGGAGAAGGGACTGCAGGAGGGCATGTCGGCCATTGGCAAGAAGATAGATGCGCTGGCATATCGAATGGACCGTATGACGGAAAGAGTGGACAAGCATGCGGAGTGGCTGGATATGGCGGAGCGCAGACTGACAGAGGCGGAGGAGGCGCAGATGGAGTGGGATGCCGACGGCAAACAATTTGGACGGCTGCTTCAGGTAATCCAGGAGAAGTCGGAGGACTTGGGGGCGCGTTCCAGGCGCTCCAACATCCGCGTGACGGGAGTGGCTGAGTCGACCCAAACGGGTAAAATGGAACTCTTTGTTGAGAAGCTACTGAAGACAATGTTGGGGGACGACACCTTTTCCCCAATGTTTATAGTGGAACGCGCCCATCGCACCATTGGACCAAGGCCTCCTCCGGGCGCAAATCCTAGACCGATCATAGCGAAATTACTAAATTACAGGGACAGGGACGCTGCCCTCCGAGCTGCCCGTGAGAAGGGGAAACTACAGTACGAGGGAATGGACATATCGCTATACCCTGATTTCACCTCAAAAGTGCAGGAGGAGAGGCGACGCTTCGTCCCGTACAAACAACAACTAAGGGACCTTGGATTGGACTACGCCATGTTATACCCGGCACGGCTGCGCATCAACAGACAGGGACACTCGCACTTTTTCACAGACCCCAAAGAACTGCAAAAATCCCTGAAGGTGTGGATTAGGGAGAACCGGGGGAGTCCGGAGGCGCGTGCTGCGGAACAAACTGGCAATGAAGACCTTGAGGAACAGGACTGATGAGAAGAGGGGTTTCTGGGACACATCATGGAGACGCAGCTGCGGATGCGCCCATGGCACCCCCCCACTTGGATAAGCGGAAGACACCCATAAGGAGCAATCTGCTGAAGTTGCTGGTCTACTGGATGCTGTAATATGGGTGAGGTCTGACTGTTTTGAATTGGTGCCACTGAGGGCCTGCGCTTAAGCTACAGTATCGACCTTATGCAGGGGAGGCCGCTCAGGGGCCTGACACGGGACAAGAACAGAGAGGTTGGGGGGTCGGGGGGTGGAGGCCCGGACGGGTTGGTGGAATACTGTGCTTACCAATTATTGCTGGACTACACTAATGGGGCGCTGGCGAAGGGGCAACTTATAAACATTGCACGGGAGTCCCGGAAGGACAGTGGACGACAAAAAGACTAAGCAGGCTACTTCTGCCCTAGCGCTTTCAGCTGTTACGGCTCAGATTGAGCCTGTTTGGGGAAGTGTTGCATGGGATTGTTAGTGGGTGGGGGGGAGGGACGCAGGGGACTCGGTCACACCAGGTTGGGGTTGGTTGACTGAGGGAGGAGTGAAGGGTTGGTAGTTCTGGGATCAGGGAAATTCGGGGGGGGGTCCATAATGTGTTATGAAATGTTACATTCCACAGGGGTGATTGGTAGATGCTACATACGGCAGGGGGCGGTACTTGTACTTGAAGTGCTCATGAGATATTGCTACACTGTGAATGGCTGATACACCGCACTGAGAATTACTGAGTGACACAGAGACCTTTAAGGCTCTGACATGGAATGTGAGGGGATTAAATGACTATCGCAAACTCCGCAAGGTGTTGCACTACCTCCAGAGACACCACATAGACCTGGCCCTGCTGCAAGAAATGCACTTACCCAACACCAGTAAGATGCTCACACATAGGAGGCTTCAGGGCAACTCCACTTACGCAGGCTTCACCTCACATGCTAGGGGTGTTCTCACGTGGGTCAATCCTAAATCCAAGTTATCCCTCACACTGCTGAGAGCAGACCCGGAAGGAAGGTTTGTGCTGAGCAAATGTACGGGCAGGGGACATAACCTACTGGTCATGAATGTATATGGCCCGAATTACGACTCCCCTGACTTCTACGCGGCAGTAGCGGGACACTGTACCGAGTGGCCCTCGGATAGAATGCTTTGGGGGGGAGACTTTAACTTCACTTTTAGCCCGGAGCTAGATAGATCGGCGGGGCCCCCCCGGCGCCCGGCAGCAGCAGAGCAGCAAATGCAAGCAGAAATGGTGAGACTGGGACTGGTGGATGTCTGGAGGGAAAGACACAGCGCTAGGGGGGGATACACACACTACTCGGCGTACCACAACATCCACACCAGGATAGACTATTGGCTGACCGCACTCACACTGCTGGCGATGGTGAGGGACTGTAGGGTGCTCCCGCGTACACTATCGGACCACTCCCCTATATTGTTGGTACTGAACACCCCAAAGCAGAGAATACCCCCGTTCACGTGGCGCTTCCCACCATATTCCTTGTTAGATGAGCCGTTTAGGGCTGACCTAGGGGAGGACATAGATACGTTCTTCGCAACTAAATTAGGCACAGTGGACAGCTTCGGGACGGTATGGGAGACATTTAAGGTCTACGTTAGAGGGATGGTCATGGCAAAGCACTCCAGTGTCCTGAAAGCCATTAGAAACAGACTGACGTATCTCGAGGGGCAAATAGCGGAGCGTGAACGGCAACAGCTGGCAGACCCATCCCCGACTGGAGATGGGACGCTGCAGGAGCTTCTGAAAGAGTTCCACGAGGAGGCAGACAGAGAGGTCAGGCATCTAGGAAAGTACGCAACGGCGCGCACGTATGGTGAGGGAGACCGGCCAGGCGCGCTACTAGCCAGAATAATGAAGGGCTCCAGGCGCAGGCAGGCAGTCACAGAAATGCAATCGGCAGGGGGGGCGGTGCTAACAACGGAGGAGGAAATCCTAGCGGAATTTAAGGGATTTTACGAGGAGTTATACACTAGCAAGATCTCAGGTGTGGAGGATCAAATTGAGTACTACCTAAGCTATATTAAGATGCCGTTCTTAGAGAACTGGCAGAGGGAATTCCTGATGGCCCCCATACTCCGAGAGGAGATATCAGACGCGCTAGACGGCATGAGATCCGAAAGTGCGCCCGGCACTGACGGACTAACTGTGACCTTTTACAAGGCGTACAAAGACAAGCTATTACCCTACCTCTCCGCCCTCTTTGACGAGATATGTGAGCACGGCACTATGCCACCCTCTATGAGAGAGGCACTTATTGTGACGATATTAAAACCAGGCAAACCGCATGACCTCCCAGGCTCATACCGCCCCTTGTCACTTATCAACGTGGACGCTAAGCTCTATGCTAAGGTGCTAGCGGCCAGGCTGGCACTCGTGGCCCCTGAGTTGGTGGCCCCGGAGCAAGCGGGTTTTATTCTGGCTAGGAATCTCACGTACAACATCCGCACGGTCATGGGAGCCATGCAACACACAAAACATGGCACCAAGGCCGTCGCAGTCTTCCTAGACATGGAGAAGGCATTTGACTCCGTAGAGTGGGCGTTCATGCGCAGAGTACTTAAGAAGTTGGGACTGGGAGAACTATTCCTCCAACTCCTGGGCGTGCTTTATCATAAGCCTACTGCGAGAGTTCGTCTGGGTGATGCAGTCTCGGAGCCGTTCGCCATAAGCAGAGGCACGAGACAGGGCTGCCCCCTCTCGCCGCTACTCTACGCACTGGTGGCAGAGCCACTGGCCAGCGCGATTCGGGAATACCACTCCTACGAAGCTATCAACTACCCCACCTACAAGATCGGTATATCCACGTACGCGGATGACACCCTGCTATACGTCAGAGACCCGGTGAACAATCTCGCATCGGTCTTGAGGGAAGTTGTACGGTTTGGAGCGCTCTCGGGGCTGAAAGTCAACTGGTCAAAGTCAGTGGCATTTCCCCTGACCCCTGTCACTGAACCTTTCGAGATGGAATACCCGCTCCAGTGGTCCACAGAACCGATAAGATATCTGGGCATAATGCTACACACAGATCCGGAAATTATGCTGAGGGAAAATTACGGGGTTGCATTTAGCAAACTCGCAGATGACGTTGAGCTCTGGATTAAGCTCCCGCTGTCTCTGATGGGACGAATTGCCATGATGAAAATGGTTGTTCTCCCGAGATTTCTGTTTCTCTTTAATAACCTCCCGATCGTCCTCTCTAAAGCTTTCTTCTCGTCCATAAACAAACTTCTCGTGAGACTCGCCTGGGCCGGTAAACAACCTAGAGTGCAATGGAAGGTTCTCCAGTTGCCATACGAGCAAGGGGGACTGGCTGCCCCTGATCTGGAGCGCTACTATAGGATAGCGCAGGCCTCCCATCTCCACACTTGGATACACGGCAATCAGGACATTCCGCATGTGATTCTGGAAAGACTGTTTGCAGACCCAACCCCGCTCCCGGCGTCTATCTGTGGCCCTAAGGACCGTAGAGTAGGCATGCTGGACTCCCTCCTGTCTACTAACCACGCCTGGCACTCCATACTGCAGAGGCAAGATAAAGAACTGTTGTATGCACCCAATATGCCGATAAATTGGGCACTATGGCTCCCCACATTGACGGAACCAGGAGTACACAGGGCCCTCAGTGACCTGGGCGCACGCACACTGGGAGATCTCTTCGAGCAAGGGAAGGTAAAGACGTGGGACCAGCTGACACGGGGGAGGGATCATCCCACATTGCTTCAGCGCTTCCAGTATCACAGAGTACGTAGTGCCCTTCTAGACCTGCTAGGCCCCGACATGGAGGAACCCCCTGCAATACCGGAACTAGTGTATGTCATAGACACTGAGTCACCGAAGAAGCTGACTTCTAAGCTTTATAGAATAGGACATGAACATACGGCGCTGCAGTACACGAGGGCGCGCCTGGCCTGGCAGACCGATCTAGACACCCACATAGACGATAGCATGTGGGCATACTGCTGTGCGGCCTCCAGGCGGATCTCGCTGAACGGGAGACACCGCTTGATCCACTTTAAATTTTTACAGCGGGTGTACTTCACGCCGGAAAGGCTGCACAGGTATGGTCTCCGCGACACACTAGGCTGTGAGAGATGCCACGCCCAAGTTGCGGACTTCCTGCATGTAGCCTGGATGTGCCCGGGGGTTCAGAGATTTTGGACCAAAATATTTGCTGAAATGAGCATTATAATGGAACTAGACTTAGAAATGGACCCAGCCCTCGCCTTACTGGGCTACGCGAGGAATATACCAGTACCGGTGAGAAAACTGGTAAGCATGGGCATGCTAATCGCCAAGCGAGTAGTTGCGTTATGCTGGATGAGGGGCCCTCTACCGACGCTGAAACGATGGGCCAGCGACATGATGTACTGTAACACTCAAGCGGAGACATACAGCGAGCTGCTGCCGCCCCGAAGTCGCCCCAAGAACTTCTGGGGGCTATATCAGACCTACCTAACTTCCAGGATAGACGAGGACGACTTAGCATCGGGGGAGAGGGAGGGACAGGGGTGTGACACGCACTTGGACCCTGGGTGAGTCAATCAGGGTCACCTCTTGCAAGACAGCGCAACTTGGTCCTGTAGGAGTTACGACATCCCTAGCAGTGTGAGAACATGAGAGTAATCCCTTGGAACTATAGGATGTAAAATGCAGCACACGCCATACCACGCCAACAGATTACACGCTAATTCACATGAAGAGCACAGACTAGGGACCAGTTGAGGGGAGGTGGGGTTCAGGGGGTGGGGAACAGGTTGGGAGAAAAAGTTAAAAATATATAGATTTGTCCATATACACACAGTGCACATCACACTATGGATAGTATTGGCCTACCGGAGAAATCCCGACTCTGACTGGATACTTGATCAATTAGACGTTGAGGCTTTTTCTTTGTTGTCTCCATTTGTTATGCTTATGCGTAATTGATAAGACAAGGTGGCCCACTGCCGGCCCGAGAAGGGATGTAGGCGAATGGCTACGTGCGCTTTGTAATGTGCTGTTTTATGATAAATAAATTAAAAAAAAATAATAAATATATAGACCACAGACGTCACATGTCTTTTATGTGCTTTAGCCAGTAGGAATTCTTTCGATTGTATACATGTTAATAGAATAGGCCGAGAACCACACAGACGCCATTTTTTTTCTTTTAGTGTCAGACCCGAATGGTGATCATGTGTTATTCTCCATTAGTTTTCAGGTCCCAGTTCAGTTGAGTTACTGAGAGCAGCTGAAAGTAAACTGATCTCCCTCTGTCCAGGGACTCAAGGTCGCATCTGGCTTTGGGTGTGATAAGCGCATTCCTGGAGGCGCCGTACCTACACTCCTGGGCACCAGGAGGAAAGTGAGTGACCCATCCTGAACTTCCCAGTAATAACTAAGTAAAGCTTTGAACCAATCATGTGTGCCATATATGGCCCTTCCTCGGGGCCCAAGAGCCAAGTGGTGTTTTTCCATTTACGGTGATTTCATGTGTTGATCTGAAAGTATATATGTTCTGTTTTGACTGTAAGCCAGCAGTCTTCTCCGCGCACTTCATGGGTGAGGATTGAAGAGGCTCCTCTATAGAGTATTTCGATTAATAAACAATTGAACTTTCTTCACTGCCAACTGACTGGTTATTGGGTAATGATATTTTATGGATATTGGTAGGTATAGTCCCAACTTTGTTATTTTTGTAATACTTCATATTTGACTACTCATTTTTAATATAAAACATAGTTTTTACCTCACAAAATTAAGTTTTAGAATGATACATTTCTAAGTGGCATCTACTAGACATGCTGATTGGAATTCTACTTGGCCAAAGTGTCCATGTGTAATGTTTCTTCCCAAAGCACCATGCAATTTATCCTCTTTCTTCAGTTGTACTCTTGTTCCCGGAAGTGCTACTTCGTACCAATTTTGCATTCCACCAGTATTAGGCTACATAGGAAGCCTTAGTTTTTCTTGCAACAATTGAATAATATGGAAACGTGTTAATGTGGCAAATTTTATTCACTGTGCGCTGGTGATCAGAAATAGATATGGCACCCTATAAATCATGTTATGACTGTAATTTTAGGTGTTTATTTGAAGTAAAGTGCATGAGAATTTTTTTCGATGTAAACATTTTTCTATTTTTGTGATTTTATATGAATTGTTATATTTACTGTGTACTTTTAGGCTTATCAGGTCAAACAAAGAGGATGAGGATTAGGACTAGGTTTGTTAATTTCTGAAGAACTTGGCAATTCTGTGATGTGCTATTTGTATGTTTCTGTGTATTATTTTTTTACAATCTAAAATTATGTTTATTTGCATGTTTTCAAGGGCATTTTCCCGAAGGTAAGCATTACAAATAGAATAATCAAGTGCATTGATGCCTGACAGATGCTTTGAAGATGTTCACACCTGCCCATCCCCAATCCTCCCTTCACCCACCTGGGCTACCTGCTGCTTTGTGGTACAGATTCTGACTGCACTTCGGAGGCTCTGGCATCGCTCTTGCCAGACTGCCTGCTGACAGTTTTATAGTCCAGTAATAAGTGCAGCAGGCAGACGTCACGGAAGAAAACAGTGTTAACTTGAAGAAACCCAACCTTTCAAACGTAGGTAAACCCTCAATGCTTTTAGAAAAATCTTTAGCAAACCTCCGTGTGCATTGAACACGGGGCTTTACATGTTCTCAGACAGGAAAAAGGAATGTAATTTTACAGTTAAAACCTTTTCGCCCATCGTGAGTCTTGTCATTGGATAAGTGTTAACTATGAATTCCTGGCAAGCTACTAAAAAAATTTTGAGATATGGAATGAAACAGGTTGTTGGGAGCCTAGAAGTCGTTTTCTCATCTCTACAACATTTCATAGGCATGCGCTAAGGTTTCCCGGTTAGGAATGTTTTTTCGCCAGCTTGATCTCATCGATGATAACCATTAATTGCCATGCGTACTTTGGGCCTCATTAACGTGAAGTGGCACCACTTCTCAGTGCACCCTCCTTGCGACACCAATGATGCGTCATATTTACAATATGACGTATCATGTCGCAAGGAAAGACAGATACGTCAGTATAACTGACGTATCTGTCAGTGCAAAAAGTGACGCATTGCTGGAGTTGTGTCGGAACCCTGATGCAACTCCAGCAATGTTCCTTTCACATGGGGCAAGCCACATGTGAAAATGCCTGTGTCACCCTTACGCCTGCCATGAGGCAGGCATAAGGTATTGACGCATTGACGTCCTAGAAATGTGCAGCGAAATCTCATAGATTTCGATGCGCCACTCCTACGTCCCTTTATTGCGGGGGAACGCCCACCCTGCATACATTGTACCTGGCGCAGGTAAAATGTAGCGCAGGGGTTTACGAAGTGACGTCATTTCGTAAATATGGCGCAACATGGCGCATGTTGCACGCCACTAGTGCGTCTAAAAAGGACGCATTGGTAGGGCAAAAGTGGCGCTCATTTTTGTGGACTGCATTTGGTTTTTTCATCATTAACCTTTGACACAGAGTAAGATACAAAAAGGCAGAAATGGGATAAAGAAGGTGGAAGCAAAGGATGGGGAAACAGGGATAAAAGTAGAAGGAGAGATTAATAAGAACTCACAGATGATTTAGCCAAAATTGGGCCTTGCATTACTCCCCAAGTTCAGCTTTGATGGTCTTTTATTTGCCTGCTAAAAGTTGTCCAGGGAAAGAAACACACCAACATTATACTTACAATATAGCCATGCTGTAAAGACTACAAAATCCGAATTCCAATTATGGACTTTTATTATAAGGCCAAAAATAATTGAATATATACACACCGCAAAATCAGTGAATATAGGTACAGGAAAATCAATACAGACCCAAATCTGAGCATATAATTGATTTGGCAAAAGAGACACAAAACTATAAACTTCAAGATTAATACACAATGCAGGATGAAGGCAAAGTCCAAATCCCTTTGTATTAGGCGCATTAGGAAAGAAAGCATGAAATATCTTTCCCTACACTAATCTCATAAATGATGGTTCTAACTGGTTCTCCTAGTTTAGTTCTTAAAAGTGTCAGCACATGTAGACTTCCTTATAAGTACTCATGTCAAATGGGTCAAATAGCTTAAAGCTATGGAGCTCCTTCTCAAGAGGCTCCTTCTCCGACGAAAATCTAGAAGTCTGATTTTCTGTCTCTGCGCACAATACAAAAAGGATGAATTCAGCCCCCTCCTAAATGTATCACGTGACAAAATATTTGACTTCCACCATACCGGTAAATTTCCATGACTTTTTTAATTAAATCTTCTTCGCTTCTTTGTGACCTTGGAGTGTAGAAAGGCCAGGCACAGAAGATATCCTCCCTTCTTGCTTCTCATACTGTTCAAAGACATTCCAGTTATCTCCCTAAATTAAAAATAATGAGGATAAATTGTATATAACATGCACAATAGCTTCTTGCTTTAACGTGTAGAATAACTGCATTTAATAACATAATTCATAATGATACTGAAAACATATGTGGGTACGTTTAAACTATGAGTATGATGCACCCCTACAATTAGAGTGCTAGATGCGCTCTATCAGTTCTCCCCTTATGACTAGTGTCATAACACCAACATCTCACATTCTAGTCACTTGTCTTTGCAGAAGAGAGTGATCTAAACAGAAGTTGTAGCCTGCACTCCTTGTCTGAATTTCTCTAACCCCTTATGATGCAGATAATGACTGTCCTGCAATCGTTCTAACTGCTGCTCTCGTTTCTTCAAGGAGTCTTCAGCATGACGTGCCTTTTGCCATTTGTAAGCCTTAATGGCACCCAATAACACAATGATACAAACGACTGCTATTATGATGGGTTTCAAGATATATCCCATTATCCTTTGTCCTCGGCTTCCAAACCAGTTTCCAATCTTCCCAAAACTCTTGCCAATTTGTTCTCATAGCCATCTGCGGCCAAGTCACGCACGCAAATCCTGATGGATTTCTGAGATGTTACTGATATATTTACATATATCCCGACTATTGTCTGGAATATATGTGGAGCATTGCTGCACTTTCAATAATTTACAGACTCCTCCAGCTTTTGCTAGGGGAACATCTAAAGCAAGTCGATTTTGAAGAACCATAGCCCTATCGAGACCATCTCCCCATCCACAAGTAGTAAGATTTGGGCAGTATTCATAGAGAGTTTATCTAATATAGTTGCCAGCTTTCTAATTTTTACATCATTCAAAATCACACACATACTCGGTATCATGGCTCCAAATATATCACCAACTACTTCTTCAGCACTTACACCATGATTTCCTCTGTGAAAACATGTTCCTTCTAAAGGCCATAGATCCTCTACATGGAATATTTTGGGAAATACCACTGCTAGGTAGCAGGTGTCATACCAATTTTTGGGCAATTTCACATAGGCACTTTTCCACATGCAAATACACCTTTGGCACTATGGTCAATGTATCCAAAAATACCTTCCTTATTGCTTCTTCAATTAAGAAAATATGTTCACAATCACTCTCACCCACAAAGATCTTATCATAATAAGTTGATGGGTGTCTAATGCATAACTTCCCTTTTGCTTAGTCTAAAGCTATGGGACCAGAGCTTCCCTTTGCCTTATGGTCTAATTCTTCCGGCGTCCATAGAATAACCCTATGCTTTGGATCTGGTCTAAATACTGTTTGTCTATGTCGACCTTCTATCTGATCTACAAATTTCATTTCAATGTCAGTTAGCATGCAGGTTAAGTTGTGTCTGTGAGCATACGAAGTGTCCAATGTAATGGTAGGTACGAAATATGTAGACATCCTCTCTACTTCTTTACAATGTGCGCACAAGTACTATTCAGGGGTGCAACAGGGTGTAAATGTGACACCCTACTAACCTTGAATGTTTCCCTATTTTAGGCCCATGGGATTGAATGGGAATTACCGAATCGGTAATACTTACCGAATTTTTATCTACATAGCATTTACCGATTCTAAAATAACAAATCCGGGGCGTGGCCAAGATGGCGGAGTGAGCAGACGTGCTCTGTCGAAGCTCCCGCCGCCGGCCGTTAATTTCAGCATTATTTACAGCAAATGCCCTGAACCGAGCACTTCCCCGGCGGGCCTGAGGCCGGCATTGCGGCGGGGGGGGTGCAAGACGGTTGTGCTGCCGGATCCCGGCGTGGAGCCCCGGCTGACCCGGCCCGGAGACTTGGCGGCGCTGAAGGCCTGAGGGGAGCGTTGCAGGGCATCGAGGCCGCAGGAGGCGGAGCCTACACGCCGACTCGAGCGTCCCTGTGCTCGGCGGCTGCTGCGACGGCGAGCCCGGCCCGCGCTGCTGAGCGCGAGGCCCCCGTGGTCACTTGTCGGGGGCTTCTGCGGGCTCGCCGCCCCGCCCTGCTGCTGGACGGAGCACCTTGCCGGCGGAGGTCAACGACGGAACCGGCCTGGGGGACGGGCGAAGGAGCCCGAGGCAAGGAGGTGAGGAGCGGAGGTAGACGGGCGCCCCCCCACCCCCCCCCCGGCCCAGCGGACCTCCCTTTGACGAGGGGCCGTCGGGAGACTGAGGAATCCGACCGGCAGCGAGCGAGACCACTGGCGGTGCGGCGAGGTGGCAGACTGAGGCGGCCGGGACCACGACTCACCTGCGCTGGGCCTGGCCGCGTGGCCCCCCGCCGCCGCCGGTCCCCGCTTGCAGCACTGCCCCAATCCGTGGCTGGACCTGCGCGCCTGGACGCTCGGCGAGGGAGGTGGTGGCCTGTCGGCCCGAGGGGCAACCGAGGAGATCCGCGGGGACCCCCGCACATGGTGGGAACGTAAGGGAACTCCTGCTCTGCCCGCCTCGGCGGCGCTGACTCTGGGGCCGCCAACACCGACGGCCTCACTACTAGCAACCTCGGCCCGCACGGAGGTGAGCGGGCCCGCTTGCCGAGAAAGAGGCCTCTGCAGACCTGCCGCGCTCTCTCACCCTCTGGGCAGTGCAACGCGGTGAGCCGCGGGCGCCATCTTGGGCAGCTGCCTGCCCGGCCTGGCCCGCGCTTCCTCCCTCGCCGTTGGACCCGGCGTCCCTGCGCCCATCACGCGGCCCCCGCCGAGCACTGCTGCGGCTTCGGGAGGGCAGTGACATTGCATCACTCAACAGGGAGGCAGCAGACTAGGAGGGATACGGAGGCGTCACCCAAGTAGCACTGGTCGTCCCGGGCCCGGAGCGGCGCCCACGAGGCCTAGGGGTCGACCTGCGGCTGACAGAAGAGGAAATCGGCGGACGCGGCTGGGGGCCCTGGGGAGGCATGTCTGGCGGGAGATCCAAGAAAGACCGCACCATAAAGGATCTCTTCACCCCCCCCCCACCATGGGGAAGCGGAATGGCCCCGCGGTGTCCAATCCCCGGGGAGACACAGAAAAGAAAACGGTGGCCACGTCGCCCCCTGGGGGAGCGGACCCCGAGGCTCCGGTCACGCGGTCCTTTCTGGAGTCCCTGTTCACCGGCCTGAGGGAAGACATCCACGCCCTAAAGAAGGAGCTCCAGGACGAGATGAAAGAGGTCCGCCGCGACACCGATGCCATAGGGGAGAGAGTGGCAGACCTGGAAACGAAGAGCGACGCACGATACACCAAAATAGAGGCCCTAAGACAGGAACTGGCCCGCATACATGACCAACAGGTGGATCTCCAGACACACGCCGAGGACCTGGAGAACCGCTCCCGGCGGCATAACATCAGGATCAGAGGAGTGAAACTGTCCCCGGACACGGAAGACCTCTTTCGGTTTACACAGGGTCTCTTCAACCACATTCTGGGCGGACAGGCGGACGCCCCCCTGCGCCTGGACAGGGCCCACCGGACGGGTCCGCCGAGGGCCGACGCAACGCACCCGCCGGACATCCTGGTGTGCGTGCAGGACTTCAGGACAAAAGAGGAGATCCTGAGCAAGGCGCGCCACATGGAGAGAATCACCTTTGGCGACCATTCCCCGACGTTGTACCAGGACCTAGCTGCGCTTACCCTGGAGAAGCGGCGCACCTTTTCGACCAGTGACAGCGGAACTGAGAAAACGCAACATTTCCTACAGCTGGGGGCACCCCTTCCGTCTGGTGTTTCGGCTCAGCAATGTCCTTCATCAGCCGCGTACCCTCAGGGACGCCTGCCGCGTACTGGGCATGGACGAGCCGGTGGTCGACGACGGGTCACCGGGAGAAAGGGCCTCTAATGAGGCTGCCCCAGGGCGCTGGCAACAGCAACGGCGCAGACGCAGGCCGAGACGCCACGCAGCTACTGAGATAGAGGAGGGGCAGAGGGCTGCAGTGGAGACAGTGGCGCAGGGTCTGGTGCAAGCGAACAATGGCTGACCGCTGGGAGAGCGACACACTAGTTCCACATGACATGGTTGGGTTGGGCTAATCTAGTCCGGCGGCGGGGGCGAGAGCAGAGCGCTCTTTGGCCTTCCCTGATGATGACTCTGACTCTTCGCCTACGGCGGAGTACTAAGGGTGGGCCGACCTGCTTGCGACGTCGCCACTGCTCCCATTCTACGGACTTACTTTACCACGGGTCCAGCGGCCACGTGCCTGGACCTGGGACAATGATGGACCACATTTCTTTGCCAGTTGGGGAGGAGGGTTGGGATGTGATTAGGTGTGGGCGGAAAATCCGTTCCGCTCGCGGATTTTGCGGATTTTCGGGAAATCCGCAATCCGCGAGATTTGCGAATTTCCCGCAAAATCCGCAAATCCGCGAGCAGCGGATTTTGCTCGCACTGCTCGCACTGTTCGCGTGAGTTCGCGCCCCGCGAATAAGTGCAAAATTGCAGAAATACGATTTTAGCAAAACTGAAAGTAACTACTTACCAGGTTCAAAAGTTCAGGCACATCATTAGTAGCCATTTCCTGTAGTGCTTCCTGAGGGGCCCCTCCAGAGTTCAGTTGCCAGTTGAAACTATTATGTGACCCTGCTCTGAACCTCAGAATAGTTACACATATGCCACAAAGGTCCTGAATTACAGCTAAGGGAGACAAGCAGGAGCCAGGCTGGAAGTTAAAATCCATTAATCAGCCCCTAATTCATTATTGTCAGTTGGGGCAGGGCAGGTGTTGTAACTAATTTTGCAACAATGAAAGCACTTAGCAAGTGCAAAAGATCACTAATCAGGGCGCACTAAGGAAGCAGGTGCCAGCTAAAAAAATATTCTGTGACACATTAATCAGCCCCAAATTAATTCAGGTCACTTGAGGCAGGGAAGGTGTGCTTTGCTTTGCCGAAAATAATGTACACTGGACAACCAGAGGGTGTGATGATGAAACAGAGGGTGGCATGGGTGGGCCAGAGGGTGGCATGAGTAGTCAGAGAGTGGCAGTGATGAAGAAGAGTGTCCCAAACAGGCTGGACACGTAGAAACAACAAGTTCGCAAAACTTGCGACCCGACAGGTAAGTTCGCAACTTGCGAAATTGTAAAAACCCTCGCGAACTGGCAGAAACACGGGCGAACACAAAAAAAAAAAAATCCGCAAATTCGCGGGAATTCGCGGATTTTGCGGATTGCGAATCCGCAAATCCGCAAAATTCGCGAACGCGAGATCCGCAAAATTCGCTCATGCTTAGATGTGATACGGGTAGGGGGTATTGGGCGGGAAGGGTTTGCACCAAGGGAGAGGGGGATCCGGGAGGGGGGGTTGCTCCGGTTGAGCAGGGGATGGGGGGGCAGTTGGGGTTGGGGGGGAGTTTGGGGGGGGAGGGGGAGGGGCGGGGGGGCTCTCCTTGTCCAGGGGGTTCTGATGCCGCGGATGGAGCCGATAGGACTCCCAGCACAGTGTCTTCCACGGTCCGTTGGCCCGCAGCCACAGCCTCCGGGTGGGAATTGGCATCTTTCTTATTATCCCAGACATGACACGACACCTAACAGTGCTCACGCTTAATGTGCGGGGTCTCAACAGTCCGAACAAACGCAGGGCGATACTATCCTGTCTCGAGCGCTCCAAGGCGGATATCTGCCTCCTCCAAGAAACACACCTTGTGCGCAGCGACCAGCACAGACTCAAATCGCGCGCTTTTCCATGGCAGTTCTTCTCCTCCTCCCTGAAGAAAGCAGCCGGGGTGGCGATCCTAGTGGCCAAATCATTCGAGGGGAGGGTCCTCCAGAAAGAGGCCAAAATAAAGGGCGGCTTCTACTTTATAGCTTCCAGATTGCAGGCCATACCTTGCTGGTGGGTTCAGTCTATGGCCCGAATGAGGGGCAGGAAGGATTCTTACATACGGCTCTAGAGACCGCTACATCCACTACACACACTCACTTGCTGCTGGGTGGAGACCTCAACATTGTATTTCATAACACGGCGGACCGCTCGGGCCAGAGATCCGGGCAGGTGATGGCGCTCACAGTGGCAGGACATGCACACATAGCAGACTTGGGCCTCATCGATTTATGGCGACACACACACCCCCTGACGACTGCCTATACGTATTACTCGGCGGCACACAAGACATATGCAAGGCTGGATTATTTTCTGGGCTCCTCTCAACTGGCGCTACAGGTCGAAGGAGTGGAGATTAAGCATGAGCGAATTTTGCGGATCTCACGTTCGCGAATTTTGCGGATTTGCGGATTCGCAATCCGCAAAATCCGTGAATTCCCGCGAATTTGCAGATTTTTTTTTTTTGTGTTCGCCCGTGTTTCTGCCAGTTCGCGAGGGTTTTGTACACTTTCGCAAATTGCGAACTTACCTGTCGGGTCGCAAGTTTCGCGAACTTGTTGTTTCTACGTGTCCAGCCTGTTTGGGACACTCTTCTTCATCACTGCCACTCTCTGTCACCACTGCCACTCTCTGACTACTCATGCCACCCTCTGGCCCACCCATGCCACCCTCTGTTTCATCACCACACCCTCTGGTTGTCCAGTGTACATTATTTTCGGCAAAGCAAAGCACACCTTCCCTGCCTCAAGTGACCTGAATTAATTTGGGGCTGATTAATGTGTCACAGAATATTTTTTTAGCTGGCACCTGCTTCCTTAGTGCGCCCTGATTAGTGATCTTTTGCACTTGCTAAGTGCTTTCATTGTTGCAAAATTAGTTACAACACCTGCCCTGCCCCAACTGACAATAATGAATTAGGGGCTGATTAATGGATTTTAACTTCCAGCCTGGCTCCTGCTTGTCTCCCTTAGCTGTAATTCAGGACCTTTGTGGCATATGTGTAACTATTCTGAGGTTCAGAGCAGGGTCACATAATAGTTTCAACTGGCAACTGAACTCTGGAGGGGCCCCTCAGGAAGCACTACAGGAAATGGCTACTAATGATGAGCCTGAACTTTTGAACCTGGTAAGTAGTTACTTTCAGTTTTGCTAAGATCGTATTTCTGCAATTTTGCACTTATTCGCGGGGCGCGAACTCACGCGAACTCACGCGAACAGTGCGAGCAGTGCGAGCAAAATCCGCTGCTCGCGGATTTGCGGATTTTGCGGGAGATTCGCAAATCTCGCGGATTGCGGATTTCCCGAAAATCCGCAAAATCCGCGAGCGGAACGGATTTTCCGCCCATGCCTAGTGGAGATACTGCCGGCCGCGCTTTCGGATCACTCCCCAGTGGTAGGGACACTTCGTGTGGGAGCCATGCCGGCTCCACAACGACACTGGAGGCTGCGAGATGGCCTCTTGCAGCTGCCTGACACCCAGACCCGACTCACAGCCGCGATTGACCACTTTTTGGAACACAACGCCAATGATGACACCACAAAGGCCACCCAGTGGGCGGCCCTCAAAGCGGTCCTACGTGGGGAACTCATCTCCATAGCCACGGCCAACAACAAGGAAAGGGCGCTGAAGCGTGCCGAGCTTACCCAACGGGTGGCGGAACTGGAACAGATGCACCAACGCACAGGGGCGGCCAGGGCATGGTGACAATTGTGCGCCGAGTGGAAAATGCTGGCGGCCTTGGATCAGGACGTGGCGGAATACGCCGCTATGCGCCTCAAACACGTTTATTATACCGGAGGCGACCGTTGCAGGAGGCTTCTGGCGAGCAGACTACGAGCGCAAACCCAACGGCAACAAGTGCGCTCTCTCCTGTCGGCTAATGGCGGCCAGATTACGGAGGACGCGGCGATTGCAGCGGCCTTCGGCAACTTTTATGCGGCGCTCTACGACCCGGACCACCTGGACCCAAATGCCGTCCCGATCTACTTGCAGGGTGCGGAGCTCCCCACCCTCACCCAAGCCCAAGCGGACTTTCTGGAGCGGCCCATAGGCCTGGAGGAGGTCATCTCTGCTATTGCCCGCCTCAAAGTGGGGAAATCCCCGGGACCCGACGGCTATACTGCGGCATTTTACAAGACCTTCTGCCAGCAGCTTGCCCCCCTCTTGCGCGACCTGTTTAACACATTCGACACACCTGGTGCCATACACCCGGACCTGCTAGAGGCGTCTATCTCTGTTATTCCCAAACCGGGCCGTGACCCGGCGGCCTGCGGTTCATACAGGCCCATCTCGCTGCTGAACGTAGACTTGAAGCTCTACACTGGCATACTAGCGAGCCGCATCGCACCATACATGCAGCAGCTGGTAGACCCCGACCAGGTGGGCTTTATCCCCCAACGGCAGACCAGCGACAACACCAGGCGGGTGCTGCACCTCATTGAGGCCGGGTCACGCACTAAGCCGGGCTGCATGCTCCTCACCATCGATGCGGAGAAAGCATTCGACAGAGTGCATTGGCCATACCTCGATCAGGTTCTCCACCACTTCGGATTTGGGGAGAAACTCCGCCATCGCATCTTCAACTGCTACCGCCGGCCCAATGCCGCGGTGAGGGTGAACGGTCATACCTCCCCGAGATTCGACATTGGCAGAGGCACGCGCCAGGGCTGCCCTCTGTCGCCGCTCCTGTTCGCACTGTATATGGAGCCGATGGCTCAGAGAGTGCGGCAGCATGCACTCATATCTGGTATCAAATTTGGTGCCGACACGCATAAGATCAGCCTGTACGCTGACGACGTCTTGCTGTCCCTCACTGACCCGATGCAATCCCTGCGTGCTCTCTTTGTGGAGCTTCACACCTTTGCCCTGGCTTCGGGTTTTAAAATCAATGAAGCCAAATCTGAAGCCCTGAACATCTCCCTAAGCCCAGACGTGGTGGCCGAGATTAAGTCTGAATTCAAAATACAATGGTCAGATGCAGCCGTCCCGTACCTGGGCGTTCGCCTGGCTCCTACTGTCCGGGGTACTGCGCGAGTCAATTATGAGGCACTCACACTCAAACTCCGGGAGCAGCTCCGGCGTTGGAAGCCGCTTACGTTGTCATGGCTAGGCAGAATTGCCGCAGTCAAAATGACACTGCTACCGCAGATCTTGTATCTGTTCCAGACGCTCCCCTTGAATCCCCCGAAGGGTTGGCTTCAGCAAACTCAATCGGAATTGTCGCGGTTCATTTGGAATGGCCGGCGACCTAGGTTTAAGCACACTATCGCCACTCTGCCCCCAGCGAACGGGGGTGTCGGTGTGCCCGACCTCACCCTGTACTTCCAGGCAGCACAGCTGCGCACTTTTGTGGAATGGTTTCAGCTGGAGTCCGGCAAACACCGGCTCTTCCAGGACCAGGCGGTGGCCGGCCGTACCCTTCAGGGCGTGCCTTTCCTGCCACGCCGACACCAGCCCCCTAACCTGTACGCCTCTGAAATCACAAGCACCGCCCTGCGAGTGTGGGACAGAGTGGCCGTGGCCAGGGGACTGACCACCTTCCCCTCGCCTATGACCCCCATCTTTGAGAATCCGGACTTCACGCCGGGCCTGGACGTCGGAGCATTCACGACGTGGCGGACGACGCCCTGTAGAGCGGCGGGACACATGTTCGACCTCAAGGGGGTCCTCCCGTTCCAGCAGGTCAAGGCGGACTACGGCGTGGCCGAATCGGAACGCCTACAGTACCTGCAGGTGCGCCATTGGGTGCTCCACCCCTCGATCCAGCCCGGGGCCCAACGGCACCTCACGCCCTACGAAAGGTGGCTGCTGACGCGCACCTCGGACAAGAAATTGATTTTGGACCTTTATCAACAGCTACTTCTCACTCAGGCGCACACGTACAACGCGGGCCAAGTCAGGTGGGAAAGGGACCTGGGGCGGCAGCTCACTAGGAAAGAATGGGAGGGGGTGTACCACAGGGCCAGACACTCGGCGCACCACACCGGGCTCACCGAGACACTAACTAAAGTAGCCACATACTGGTACCACACCCCTGAGAGATTACACCACTGGGATGCCCGAGTAAGCGACAGATGCTGGAGGGGGTGCGGGGAACTAGGGACGCTGGAACACTTGCTATGGAGCTGTGAGGCGCTGCGCCCCTATTGGGACCCTATCCTGGACCTTATAGACGCACATCTAGACACACAACTGCCGCGCTTCCCAGCATACATTATTCTAGGCCTCCCAAACGCCCTCATGTACCCTCTGAAGTCCTGGAGGGGACGATTGATCGCGCTTGCGCTAGGGGCAGCGGTCCAAAACATTGTGGCCCACTGGAGAGCAGTTCAGGCTCCGCAGCAATTGGGGTGGCTCCACCGGCTCTGGGCGATCCTGGGAATGGAGAAACTATCACTGGCAGCGGCAGGGAGGGGAGCGGACTTTGCGGAGCTCTGGCGACCGTTCCTCTCCCTGCTTACCGGGGAATTTCGTGAGGTGAGCTGCCCACGCTACCTGCGTCTGCTACGCCTAGCAGAAACACCTCTCCCAGAACCCAAGACACGCGCCCGTAAGCGCACAGGCCCGGCGCACGTAGCACCATTTGACCGTTAATGGTAGACAACAACCGATAAATTATCCCCGAAAATGGACAAGGAGAGGGGAGGGTTGGGGTGGGAAGGGTAGGGGGGTTGTTTACAGTTCTTTGTTCTCTCAGGTTGCACTAGTACTGCTTAGCTTGCACCGTTGTAGCACCTCTTATGACGCGGCCGGCCCAGTTGGGTTGTAGGCGGCTTGCTGTGTTAACGGACAATGTGCCCGCTGGCCTTGTGATGGATGTCAGTGGGGTCGCTGACTTAGGCCTCCCCGGAGTGGTAACGGCCCCTACAAATATCTCGGAGGTGCATTTTGTTTGCCTATGCTCAATAAAAGATTTAATACATAAAATAACAAATCCGTAAAATTTGGTATTTTAGAATTGGTAAATTTTCATTACCTACATCTATTCCATGATTACATTAATAATGTCTACTGCACTGGTGTATACGATTACAATGGTGTCTTTTAATATATACGAATGCTATATAACGTGCACAATAACTTCTTGCTTTAACGTGTAGAATAACTGAATTTTATAACATAATTCATAATGATTCTGAAAACACATGTGGGTACGTTTGAACTATGAGTATGATGCACCCCTACAATTAGAGTGGTATATGCACTCTATCACAGATAAATAGGAAGATAGGAAGTGTAGGGTGGTGGAGGAACGTGGTATGAGGTGTAATCAAGACTAGGCAGCCTTAGTATTCAGAAACCCTAGTATTCAGCAGTGCTATAAGGGGACTGCTAAGATTTAAAAATAAATAAATGAGGCTCCAATTAAAAAAACATATATCATTAATGTTGAGAAGGCAATGTCCCTTTATGGTGTACAGTTGCATTCTCCTGCTCTGAGTACCCAACTGGTTGTATCTTCCATTCTTGTTTTTGTTTTGGCTCTAGCCTTACACTAATCTAGTGTGTAAGCAGAGGTCTAAGCCTGTAACTTGAAATGAGTGAGGTTCTGGACCTGTCCTTTGACCTAGAAGGATGTACCAAGTCTGCACACATTGAACCAACAGTGGACTTTTGTCCCTGTTAGGGTTAGTACATGAAGTAAGAGTGGCAGCTTGTTGTGTTTTGTGAATCTGTAGCTGGGACCAGGCCTTTTTATTTGTGTCACTGCAGTGGAGAACTGCTAGCACACACATTTAAAGTTACGCTTCTATATGCTAACACGAATCCGAAGTCTAATTTTCCAAGTGTATGCTGTTCATGTGCGTATACGTGACCTGCTGAGTACATGCATGGTGTGTATGATTGAGCCAGAGTAATTGAGGCCTGTGAGACCCATTTTTGATTGTGTCTAGCCTGACTCATTGCTCAAGAGAAATTTAGTGTAGTTTTCCCAGGCAGTGGAACTGTATTGCTGGAGGGAGGAGACTTAGACACTGATGTGATGGGTTAGGACAAAAGGCTCCTTTGGAAATTTGTTTATCTTTCCTTAGCAAGGGGTTGTTGATTATTGTTCCTGAAGCAATGTTAGTTGGTTGGGGTGAAGGGTGGGACTGCAGGCTTTGTTGTGCAAGGTGAAGTGGAACACTTAGGTGAGATCAAGAGTTTTGTCTTTTCCTCATAACTCTAATAGGCTGATGGCAGCAAGGTGCAGGAAGCTCACACCTCCTTGAACCTCTAGTGTGAGTCCTCCAAGCTGTAGAATACCCTGCTGCAAGGAGGATTTATCTACTGAAAGGCTTAGTCTGAAGACCAGCCTGGAGAAACACCTGTAAGGAGAATAACCCCAAACTGGTTCAGAAAAATCAGACAGTGAATCCAGATCTCCTGTCTACGTTGACTCAATAAAAGTGACTTCTACTGAACCACTTGTTGTTCCAGTTCGAAGTTCTCTATGACCAAGGTAGGAAGTGCTCTGCAAAGCACTCAGAAAGTGTGTGTCTACATGACAGCCAGCTTGCCACTGATTAAGGGTCATCACCTGAGCCTGCCTCTTTCTGCAGGAAGCGTATCACCTCTCCTGAAATACCTATAGACCAGCCTACCTGCTGGGGGAGGGTGTGAGAGCGAGCCTGCCAACTCTTCAGGAGAAATGACTGTGCAGGAGGAGCGAGGCACTGCTTCATCCTTCAAGAACTACTCAGAGTGAGTTTTGTGCCCAGATGTTGGAAGGCCACAGACTTTCTTCTGCAATTCCAGTTGGGAATCCTGAAAAGCACTGGGTTCTGAGCCACTGTAATGAAACATTAGTTTACAGTATGTCCTGAGCCATTTTGCATGAAGAGTGAAGTTGCAGCAGGGCTGGATCTAACGTCCCCAAGTTATGAAGATGCAGCATGACCTGGTCAGCAGTGCCCAAAGTGTGCAAAGATGGCATATAGTGACACAACCGCTGTTCCCAAGGTATGGATAGGCAGTGTGGCCTGAGCTGTGGCACCCACATTTTACAATGAAGGTGTGGTCTGTGGTGCTGTGATCTACTAGTGAAGCGGACGCATGTCCAAATCTGTCAGTCAATCTAAGACCACCGCATGACCTGAGCCATGGTCTCCAACCCACCTGGTGAGGCTTGCTTGATGCTTTACTTGCTGCGGGGTGCTGAATGTGAATGACCACACCGATCCAGACCTGAGAAGTCTGGGTATGGCTGCATTGCAAAGCACTAGACCAGCTGTGAACCTGAAATCCCAGAAAAGATGGAGACACAACTGCAAAGGAGGGCGAGAGGAGCGGCCTGCTCATGCTCAGCCTGAGAACAGGGGAGTGGCTGAATCACAAAGATCAGGGTGGCCACTAAGAAGTGAGCCCGAGGCTCAGGTACAAAGACTTTTTGTTTGTTAAATAGTAACTAAAGCCAAAGAGTGAGCACTATCACAATACAGTATTTTGGGTATCTGCACCCAAGCCTGATCTTGCAATGTATTCTCAAAGTGAAGATCCACCTGGACCAAATAGGGTGTCTTGGGGACATTGTAGGGAGAGGAACCAACATACTCTGGGACCAGTCCACTAAGATTGCATTGTAAGCATACCTGTTTGTAGTATTTTGCTCTTGTGTGCATTAAATTACTTTTCTTCTTGAAAGTCAAGCACTTGGCTGGGCGATCATTTATTATTCTGATGTGTGTCTCTTGAGTTCTGTGCACCCCCACATAACCTCTGTGAGAAGCCTATAAATGTTCGCCATCACCTCCAGTGAGAGTCAAGGGCTGAGGGGGTTGTACTTGGCTCAGTTTTCAGATCCAAAATAGGGCAAACTCAGGGACATCAGCGGCAAATCTCCTCAGTCCCCATGGTTGAGACCAAGTAGCCCCTGTCTACCCCATGGCTCACTGAATGGGGTCTGACAGTGTGCCTTGGACTAGGTATACTTTGATCCACCTTGGCTAACTACTTTTTGGAAAGTGCAAATATATCTAGATTTGTAGTGTTTCTATACCTACAAGCAAATATATTGACACCCTATGGATATACCTGTAAATGCAAATATAGTCAGTCAGTCAAAAGATTACTTTATTTGGTATTTCATAACCATAAAGCATACGTATCCAAAAGCAGTTTAAAATAGCAAACACATTAAAAATTCCTTTAGTTAAAAGTGTCTTTTCTCGTTTTTTCGTTTACGAATTAACCCAGTCATTATCGGAGGTCTAGTTCTGTTTTTTGAAGCTGGATCTCTACAGAATTCATAAACTTTACCCCGCGGCATATCAAAATGTTTGAACCTGCTCCCATCCAGCTGGTCACGGCTTGCCTGCAGGTACGGATCTGTAGCATATTAAAAATTGGTTTCAGTAAAATTTTCCTTTCTTCTTTAAAAGACTCACACGTGCACAGGAGGTGGCACAAGGTCTCACTGTGATAATCACATGATCTGCATCTTCGTTCCTGGTGAGTGACCTTCCATGAAGGAATCAAGTCTTTTGTGAAATGGTTGCCCATTCTGAAAGCCATGAATTTTGTTTTTAATGATAGCCGGAAGTGCGCGGTAAGATAAGGTTGAGGTTTTAGTCGTTTATATGAATTTAGAATGGTCCATGCGTGTCGACGTTTGGCCAAAGTCTTTTTATCTTCAACCAGAGATAGGGCTTTTGCATTTAGATTGCAATTTTTTTTAAAGGACGTTGTTTCCGGTGGGTTGTTCCAGATCTCTACTATTTTTAGGGTATCTAGTGATGCTCTCAGGTCATGGCCCCATGAGTTGGGTTCCTGTTGGTCATATTGTTTTTTAATTTCTTGCCAACATAAGTTGTTTAAGGATCCTATTTCCGATAATCTCAATTTCCAGCACCATTTCACCAGAGTTGCTTTCCTCTGGTAGATTTGATTTTGTAGACCAAATTCTAGCCTTATTTGGGCAGGGGCTGCTCCTTTGTATATGTGAAATACAGATTTGTAGATTCTTGTCTGGAGTGTGTTTAGAATTGCAGCTTCTTTCACATGCCATATTTCCAGTCCATATGAGAGAGATGGTAAGACTTGGGCTGTCATTACTTTTAACAGGTGGTCATATGATGGACATTGCAATTTCTTTTGCAGAACCTTGTAGGCAAAACTCAGAGCTTGTGCCTTTGCAGCAATTGTTCTTTTATGATCTGTGAGGGACATGTTTTTACTTATTGTAACCCCCAGATATTTATAAGCAGTTGTTTCCTCAATTGGTTTTCCTTTTGTTTGCCAAATGAAGGATTTTCCGCTGGTGCCCGTCAATCTCACCACCTTTGTTTTTTTGATGTTTATTTCCAAACCTTCTCTCTCAAAATAGTCTGTTAGTTCCGATATTACTCTTTGTAGGCCTATTGGGGTTTGGCTTAAAACTACAATGTCATCCGCATATTGGAGGCACTGGATGCTTTCATTGGCCAGTTTGGGCGGGTGTCCATTTACATTCTTGAGTTGATCTTTCAAGTCGGCCAGGTATATATTAAAAAGGCTTGGGGAGAGCACGCAGCCTTGTTTAAGGCCATTAGTTATTTTTTGTTCGGCAGATATTCTTCTTCCATCACCCAATTTTACCTTGGCCCATGTTCTGCTATATAGAGCCATTAGTGTTTCCATTAGTGCCGGTGGGAGGCCCATGAGGTCCAGTTTATCCCATAGTCGTTTTCTGGGAACTCGATCGAAGGCGGATTTCAGGTCTATATAGCAGGCTATTAGACTGGTCTTCCTTTTCCTTGCTCCTTCGATTAGTAAAGACAGGGCTGACAGATTGGTTAAGCAGCCCATGCCTTTCCTAAAACCAGTTTGAAAATTGGGTATTATTTTGTGATCCTTTATCCATTGTCGTAGTAGAGACAATATGCAAGATGAAAAAAGCTTTGCCTCCACATCGATTAGGGCTATTAGTCTGTAGTTGCCAGGATCCATTCTGCATCCACTTTTAAGGAGAGGGTGAAAGATGTTTCCTTGCCATGTTTCTGGAATCTTTTTTTCCTTATGAATGTGGTTAAACAAAGGAGTCAGGTAAGTTGCCCAAAAGTCAATGTCATATCTGAATAAGGCATTAGGCATTCCATTTGGGCCAGCTGCTCCCTCCGCTTTTAGTTTCCTTACTAAGCCGGGTAGCTGTTTGGTGGTTGTCAAGGGCGTTTGTTCTTCTAGGGCAGTGCTTTCGAGCTGGTTCTTTTTCCACTATCCGAGAGTTTTTCCTTTTTGTACTTGGCCTTTTTTTAGGTAAGTCGATCTTACTGAGTTAAATCGGAGACTCTGGATGTTATACAAATTGTCAATATATTCAGCCCATGTTTCTTCACTTATTCCTATGTTATGTTGATCGCCTGCTCCTTTCGGTAATTTGTTTATAGTTTTCCAAAATTCTCCACTGTTTGGAAGTTTGCTTGTTCTTAACAGTTCTATCCAGATTTCCTCTGTGTAAGATGTTTTTGCTTTTCTGCAATCTTCTTTGTATTCTTTTCTCATTTTTTGTATTTCGCTGTGATCTACTTCTTTTCCTAATCTTTTTTCTGCGGCCATTTTCCTTAATTTTTTCGAAATTTCTCTTTTCTTATCTCTTAGGTTGAAATTATACCACGGAGCTTTATTTACTTTGTATCCATAGATTGCCGGAGTTTTTACCGCGAATTTTCCTAGTACAAATTTATGTAAATTCTCCCAATTTGTTATGGGTGATTGGTTAATTAAGGTATTCGTAGAATTTACGTGTTCCAGCACCGAATCCATAATTTCCTTTTTTATAAAGCCTTTGCTTTTGATTTTCTTCAGTTTGTATATCTCCGGGATCGCGGTGAGAAATTCTAATTGAGTTTTCTCTTCGATGTTTTTCTTTATTATTATCTCTTGTGGGAAATGGTCGCTCTCTGGTCGAATTTGGATTCCAAAATAATCTATGCTCTTTTTTAGTTCATTACTTATTAAAGTGAAGTCGATTATAGAGTTCCTTTTGCCACTCGTAAAGGTGGTTTTGGCAGGTATGTCTCCTTCTGTGTTTCCGTTGAGGATTGTTAAACCTAGAGATTCCAGTTCACCCCAAATATTATGTAATTTATCCTTAGTCGTATTGGTTTTTATTAGGTTACTGTTGAAATCGCCGGAAAGAAATATTTCGTGTAATTGATAAGTTTTGCGTAGGGATTTTATCAAATTTACTAAAGTTAATGCTTTATTCTTTTTTGTTGTCTTATCTGGGTGGATATATATGTTTATAATTCCGATCATTTATTATTCTGATGTGTGTCTCTTGAGCTCTGTGCACCCCCACATAACCTCTGTGAGAAGCCTGTAAATGTTCGCCATCACCTCCAGTGAGAGTCAAGGGCTGAGGGGGTTGTACTTGGCTCAGTTTTCAGATCCAAAATAGGGCAAACTCAGGGACATCAGCGGCAAATCTCCTCAGTCCCCATGGTTGAGGCCAAGTAGCCCCTGTCTACCCCATGGCTCACTGAATGGGGTCTGACAGTGTGCCTTGGACTAGGTATACTTTGATCCACCTTGGCTAACTACTTTTTGGAAAGTGCAAATATATCTAGATTTGTAGTGTTTCTATACCTACAAGCAAATATATTGACACCCTATGGATATACCTGTAAATGCAAATATAGATTATCTCACTCTAAACAAATTGTGTGAAAACAAAGAGACTAGAAGGCAACATTGGGGGTGGGAGGATCCCTTAAGCCAAATACACGAGGTGCGGGCAGAAAAAATTGAAGTCTTTAAGATTTGTATTTGGAAGATGTAGGGGGATATCCTCAAGAACGTACTCTAATCATCGCCAAAATTGGTTAACGCAATCTTTCATATCACCGTCTATCATGGGAAAATAACTGTGTTAACGTCCTATTCAAAATACGGCGGTAGCATGCAATAGTCTCCTGATAACGCATCAAATGTCCGCTATAATTTCACCGGGAAGGCGATAAAAATCTAAACCCGAACATGAAAAAATTAACTATAGAAACGGCTACAAAAAACACAAACAAAACACATACAACTGCGAAGCACCATGGAGGTAGCCAGAGAAAGTACAGAGGCCTACCAGAACCCCACAACCCGCAAGGAGGACCAGTTCAGTTTAGTGTGTTCAGTTTATAGTTTATTGCGCAGTTAATTAAAACCAATGCAATACAGTACACAATAAGAAAGTTAAAATGCTCATTAAAAAAAACATGCGTTTAAGATCAATTCTATACTATAGTGCGATATGCATAAGCTATTCAACATGAAAAAAATATATTTTGCCTGCCGCCCACAATAGGCCGTTCTGTACTTCTCATCCACTTTGTAGGCCTGTTAGTCTATTCGTATTTCCCGTAAAATTCATTAAAGCAAGGAGGACCAGCCTGGGACCATCATTGGGGAGATGGTGGCAGGAGTTGGGGGACCGTACACTGAACAACATGACCTGAGCCAATAGCAACAGGGTGAGTAACGACCAGGGACTGGGAGGATGGGGTGAGATGCGCACAATGGCACACATGCACAAGTAAGTATAGCACATCTGCGGACAAACCATGCCCTAGAGTCACAACTCCGACCAAGAGCCCAATTTATGCAAGTCTGCAACATCTCAGCACTGTATGAGCACAGAAGTGAAAGGCACACTGCCAGAAAGGGATAAGGGCCAGCCACAGCAGGGCTGAAGTGGCAACTCGCCCACAATGCAGCACACACACCTAAGATAAAGAGCACCCCAACATTGACAACAATGTGTTACAAACTGCAACACTTTCACAACAGAACAGAGGACACAACTGCTGTTGCTTGTGTTTAGAACATGGCCATTCGCATTTGGCATAGCAGGAAACTGTGAGATGACAATGTACAACCCGACCTCACATCCCTGATGGCTTAGAAATGCCAAGTGTCCCGCTTCAAATAGGCATCTCCTCATAAACAGTCACAATGTACATTTCCATGCAGTCTGACAGTAAACATGTACAATGCGTGAACATCCTTGTGAACACAATGTCAATCTGCATTTCCCCTTCACATTGCAGAGGGAGAATCAACACCTCCTGCAGAGCAGACCCAACAATTTAGCACTGATGATGAAGAGGACCTCCACAACGTCTACCCAGACGCACACCAACAGCTCAGGGACAGCTCTGGTACCCCACCTCCAGGAGCAGGGCAGCCCAGCTGCATCCATGAGACCCCACCCCCTGCACAGACGACACAGCAGGAAGCACCCACCACCCACGGCTGTCTCCCAGGACCCCCACGACCAACACATGGCCTTCCAACGCCTTGTGTTAGGGTGCCAGGAAGAGATGTCGGACCAGCTGCAGGTTGGGTAAGAACTCATGGCAGTCAAACTAGATACCATACTTGGGTGTAAGTCCCATCAGGGACCACTCACAGTCCCTAACGGACACCCACTGTCCACTCCTTGCTCTACAACAAGCCATGGCTGACATCGCTGAAGTCATGGCTCTGAGCTACGAATAACTGTCTAGTCAGAGTGGCCCCGGCAATGTCAGCGAGGAGTTGCGTCACATGCGAATCATCATGAAGAACATGGAGCGGATGCAAGTCTCACAGATGGCTGCCACGGCTGCACACCAGCAAGATGTAGCTGTGATCTTCCACGCCCTGCAGATCCTCATCATGGCATTCCCACCACAAGGCCTGGCGCGGATGGATGCTGGTGTTACCACTCCATCCACATCTCCTCCCCCTGAAGTGTCAGTGCCACACAGTGCAGCAGACATTCCACCTCCGGCCCCTGATGTGTCACTGCCACACAGTGATGCAGACAAAACACCACCACCCGCATGTGAGGCACTTGACACATCAGAGGACGAAGATGATGATGAATCTGGCTTTGTGGTAAGAATGTGGTGGCAGCATTCATCTCTGCCATATGGCAGGGTTCAGCTTGGTTCTGCGATCTGCATCATGCCCTGGAATAACACCTCCCACTGTCCCCCTATACACTGAGCGACACTCACCTTGGATCTCGACATTGACTGCCATATTTGGTTTGGTTACCAATGACAAAGCAATCACACTGCGGACTGTAGACTTCCACTCCCTATGAACTTGTCAATCCTGAAAGGACTCTGGCTGGTCCTCCACGAGCCAACAATGTAAAGTGGTGTTTGCATGGCCCTGTACTGGTCCAGCTTCAACACTCCACTGAATGTGAATAAAGCATTCTAATTCATACAGATGTGTCATGGCCATGATCAATCAAGAATGAAAGTATGCATGAATTTAGGGGCAGTGATTCCACAAAAAGGTACTCCCTGGGTAATGCTAGCAATGCGCAGGCATGGCAGTGACCCTGATAGACACTGAATCACACATTGTCATTCAAATCAACACTCATGCCAGTTAAATACAAGTCAAGGTGCGTACACTTTATTAGCATATGCATGTCAGTACGGGCAAGATAAATGCCACAACATGCAGACCAATGCCGCAGTATGTCAGAATGGGGAACGTTGCCAAGCGCAGTTCTCCACTCCGGGGGAGTGCCTCACCTTTCACATGTGTGTGTTAAGCCGCGTTGTTGTCCGCTCATGCATTCGGAGTCCAGGCGAATGCAGCCATGTCCACTGTTGTCGTGGGATATGTGACCAGATCTCCAAGATGCAACAAGGTGTCGGGACATGTGCAATGTGTTCCAATCTGTTGTGGCTGCAGGCACGTTGTTACTCGTCCATGAAAGCGATTGCAGCTTCGTAGGCTAATATTTCCAACATGAGGTTGTTGTCGACTTCATCAAACAGGACGGCGAGTCCATCCATTAGCAGGTCCGGACAGATGTGCGGCGTCCACCCCCTTTCACCAACTTGTACTACAGCCCAATAGGGGAGCGGTTCAATGTGGTCACTGCACACGAGGATTTGTGCAATCTCCCAGGTCCAGCTGTCAGCATGTATGCCAAGTATCAAGGCATCCCATAAACAGGTATCAGGGTGACACTCCTGGTCATGTGCCATCAGGGGGTGCACACACGTTAAAATCCAGTTCATCTACCGTCCTGTTGGATAGGCAGACAAAATTTGCAACACTCAAATATGCACCATCGACAATACAACACAGGCTGAACGTAGGTTACGTTGGCAAGGTGGAAGCTTAGCTGATAACTGATCTGCATCACTGCCAATGGCAGTGCCCCCAGTAAATGCAGCATATGTGAACTGTACAGTTCCATGTGACAGGGGTTGTGCATGTGTCTGAGATGTTCTGCCATTGCGTCAGTGGCTCTGGTTGAAGCAGCACTGTTCTGACCTGCATCATTTCTGTGGATGAAATGCCACAGCTTTAATCACTGAGTTGTTTCAGTTTGCAATGGTTGTACGCCTGGGAGGGTGTGGGAGTAAGTGTGAAGGCCATTCCATGCAAGATAACTTTGAGCAAAGACTTCTGTATGTGGTGTGTGTATATGTTGTTCCTTTGTCGGGCTGTGCGTAGTGTGGGAGTCATCATCAGCTGCTATGGTATATGTCAGGGGGTGCCGGGCACATGCAATTCTGATCAGAGGTGCAGAGGTGCAGAGGTGCAGATGTGCTCCAGCCTGATAGTTCAAACAAAGGAGCTTTCATCCCTAATGTTAGTTTGTCATCTGCTTGCAATCAGGAAATGTAATGTGGCTTGTTGGGGGTGGGGTTTGGGTTGTGTGTGACTTTGGGATACATGTTTGACATTTCTTGCATGTGGCATTTGAGCGGCATCACTGTGTGTTACATTGTCTCACAGCTGCTCCTCCCTCCCCCAAACCCATTTACGTATGTGCGCTGCGCGATTGCATCACTTGCACTCCTATGGCACATTATTGTTATGCCTGTCTGCACGTCTACAAGCCTGACAACGACACTGTGATGTTGGCCGTTTAGGTTGGGGCACCAAAGCTGAGCGTGTTTATGTGAAGAAATTGTCAATGATTGTGTCCCTTTGGGATATTCCTGCTGCAGCTGCAGTGGGGTGTGTTACACCTGCCTCATCTTTATCATCTTCGTCCCAGGTCTTCCACACTGCCTGGGGTGACATTGTTGCATCCGCAGGACGTAACTCAATCATAAAGGGTCCATGGGTTGTGATGCACAGAGTTAGTGGCACCTGTGGCGCTCAGCGGGTGCGCAGCCTGTGATGATGCATCGTCTGTGAAGGACATGAATGGATTGGATGTGTGTGAACCCTGCTGACCGCAGTGTAGGCCGGAGGCAGAGGTCAGCAGGGGCCCACGGCCACGTGGCATTGACTTGTGGTGCACAGAGTTCATGGCACCTGAAGCGCTCAGGGGGTGCTCAGCCAGCGATGATGTGTCGTCCGTGAAGATCAGGAATGTATTGGATGTGTGTGAGCCCTGCTGACCGCAGTGTAGGCCGGAGGCAGAGGTCAGCAGGTGCCCACAGCCACGTGGCATTGACTTGTGGTGCACGGAGTTAGTGGCACCTGAAGCTCTCAGAGGGTGCGCAGCCTGCGATGCTTCGTGGTCCGGGCGGGCTGCACTGGTAGCAATGTCTGTTGCCTACTGGACTGCGTCATCTGCAATTGTGACTAGATCTGAATTGTGAGCCCTGCTGACCGCAGTGTAGGTTGAAGGCAGTAGTCAGCACAGACATAACTCAATGGTGCTGTGCCGCTGGGTTCGCTGGGGGCCTGTGTCGAGGAGGCCGCCGATCACGGCGGCGGCCTCATGGCAGGGTGAGGTCCGCCACCCTGGCAGACGTGTTGGCCTTCCCGGAAGTGAACCACGCCCACAGCCCCAGCCTATTTATTCACACTCCTACGCTGGACTGGAGTACGTCGGACCAGCCCACTCCGCTTCGCTTACAGGGGGGGGGATGACACAGCTACATAACCGAGGTCTTCCCGACAGCCTGAGGTAACATGGTTACGTCAACTGTCCACAACACTATAAACACCATCAGTATATGTCTACATGGAAAGGTCTGTGCTCTGCATACTGAGGTCTGTCCAGCATATCACCGCCACACTTGGCATTGTGTATATTCTTATTCATGGGTGACTTGCCTCCTTCAAACATACTTGGTTCCCTCCTTTCCCCACATTCTGCTATTGTGTGGCTGAGGGGCCATGCAGTTTTTAGAACGCACGCTGTCCTGTTCTGTGCTGTCTCGTGGTAGTCTGGGGGGTGGTCCTGGGAGGGGGCATGGGGGTGGTGGCGTTGGGTGTTGTGGCCCCCTTGGGCCTCCGAGGAGCACGATCAGTGTCTCCATGAAGTGTTGGTCTTCAGATGTGGCTCTGGGCTGGGCTCACTTTCATACTGCAGGTAGTCGTCTTGCTTAACACCAGTAAAAGGCAGATGTTAAATCCCTGCTGCTACCGCGCCTTATCGTCTTTTTTTTTTGATTGCATCACAAATCTGGCTGGTCATTGAGAATATTGCAAAGTGGTGTTTTCGTTTTTTTTGCAAAGGAACGCATACTCTGCATATCATTAGCATTAGTTGTTGCTCTCATCTCTGGCAATGTTTTTTGCGGAAGCTATAGCTGGAAAACTGGCGATATCGGCAGTTTGCACCAGCTTGAGAATGGGGCGATAATTCTTTTGCCACTTTTGCTGCGTTAAAGTGCCGCTATCTCAGCGATAAGGCCTTGAGTAGTGTCATGGCTTTTGTTTGTCTGTATGCTTTGTGGGTGAGGCATATTGCAACACGAGAGTGGATAGGAGGGTGTTTGGAATGTCGATGTGCGAGTATTGTCCTATATGTAGGTTTGACAGTAACGCTAAGACCTACGCTCTATATCAATGGTTAGTGACTCAGCTGAATGAAGGAAATGTATTCTACCTTGAAACGTGTCAGCAGGTTTCATTGTTAAGAGGGCTCTCACTTACACCTTGCACTAAAACCAGTGTATTATGATCGTTGCAACAATATCGCCTGACACAAACATTGGGCGATAAATAATGTCTACAAAGCAGTGCCAAAATGGAGTTATTAAATGAAAGATACACCCAGCGGACATTATTTTTGTAAAGGATATTTAAAGCTCAATATTAAAGTTAGACACATTTTCTGTGATCGATATTCTGAAAAGTACAGCCGAAGAGATTCAGACTGCCAATATTGACAGTTTATAGAACTGAGGCACAGGGAGCTACTATAACCTTCCCAACACCTTCACACAGCGGTCAAATCTGAATACAAGGGGCCTCATTTATGAGGCCTTGCGTCAGTTTTGCGCTTCCGATGTGACGCATCGGCGGCGTAAAACATGCCTCCCGTTGATCACTATTTAAAAAGATGCGTCACTTTGTAAACCCCTGCGCTACATTATACCTGCGTCAGGTATAATGTATGCGGCGGGGGAGTTCCCCGCAAAAAGCTTTGTAAAAGTGACGCCGTGAAATCTATGAGATTTCACTGTGTTACTTCTAGGACGCCGTTGCGTCAAAATCTTGCGCCTGCCTCACAGCAGGCATAAGACTAACGCAGGCCCCTTCACATGGGGCTTGCCCCATGTGAAAGGACGCATTGCTGGAGTTGCATCACTTTTGTGACACACTCCAGCAATGCGTCACTTTTGCGCTTACAGATACGTCAGAAATACTGAAGTATCTGTAACTCCTTGCAACATGATGCGTCATACATTAAATATGATGCATCAGGTATGTCGCAAGGATTGCGCACTGAGAAGTGATGCATCGCTGCTTTCACGCAGCGATGCGTCATTTCTCATAAATAAGGCCCCAGGATTTAATTTAGGAACTTCCCAATCGTGGAGTCATCATACTACACCTCTCCACTTTCTTTAAAAACACGCGACGTTTCTGATAGCAATTCCTGGCAGGATTATTGTGTTCTGTATTTTGTAACACAAACACAAAAGAACCGGTATATTCTACTAATTTTCTTAGGCACTGGGGAATAAAGTGGTTCGCCCAGAATCACTGGCGCTTGAGCCGCAGCCGGGATTCCAGCATGGCTCCCCCTGTTTAAATGTGTGCAGCTACGGTCAGGCCGCATCTCCGCCTTGTCTTCGTTCCCTGCCTCAGGCCACAAATTAGTAAATACTAGAATGTGAATCGGATTTTTACCGTCGTTTGAAATCTGTTACTGTCCACTTATTGCGCACTTTCTCTAATCCAATAGTGTCCAAACATGCAAACTCTCCTGAGATGCAGTGACAGTCCATCCATAACCTTGAAATGGTATCCAGCGGCCAAATGAGCAGGGGCGCACATAAAACAGCCATAAATTGTATGAGAGAAAGTCCGGGACCTACAAGTCACTGATTTATTCTGCATAGGAGGGTCCATCGTCTCTGTGCTTCCAAGGCTCATCTTTGCTGATCCCTGTCTCCAGACAAACTTGCAGGTTGCTATGGCAATACAAGGGAGTTGTGCTCTTATCTGCTGCAGACAGCACAAATCTGGCAGAAGGCAGTAATCCTTTCCTCCCTTCCCTCATCGAAGAACATCTTTTATAAGTGGGATAAGGGATTTGTCAAAAGGATCTACAACTGCAGACAGAAATGCAAAGGCGTGTTTGTAGAACTCAGTTCCAGGGGATGTTAAAGGCTGAGATCGAGGGAGAGACTCTTCCCTTTCTTGTTTCTTTCCTCCTTATGGTGCATGATCCGTTTCGGATGGAGAGGCCAGATTTTGGCTGAGGTTCAACTTTTATCATATTGCATTCACCGGCCCAGAAAAAAGCACATAATTCAAAATAACGTATATTTCCGCAGAGTCTTGCCGCTTTATCTCATGCAGACAAGTGTAGCAGGGAATACGTACCTGATAATTAAAAGGATGTTCAAAATGCATAGGTCCACCAAGTGATTTAGCATTGGGAAATTTCATCTCCCAAAAATAGTATATTTATAGAAACATACATATGTCGATTTTGCAGCCATAAATATGTTGCTAATTAGGCAATTAAAAGTTAACTGTAAATTCAGTAATTGCATCATAAAGGCCCATACTAGGTAAAGGGTAGTTGTTGCAGTTTTATAAAATTGTGCTACATAGGGATTACAGAATGTGTGCCCAATCCTAAGTATTTTTTAATTGCTTGTGTTCCAATTAGCCTTATTAAAAATCCTGTAGGTAGATATGAAATATAAAACATGGGAGACTGCACTTCCTGTAGAAAAGCTCATCTCTAATTTCCTTATTACAGATCTGTCATAAAGAAATTGATATTAAAAAAAATTTCAAAGTATTTTATCAATTTTATAAACAAGTACATTAGCATTTCTGTTACGGGGTTAGCCAAACTTAGCTTGTGTTGCAGTAATTACAGGTAGTTTGGTATTTATGTTTAGCTAATCCCCACTTCATTGACTTGCTGGGAAATTAGGCAAAGGATGATAGAAAGAGAGAAAATAGGAACGATAGGGGTGAAAAGAGGATACAAGAGTGGTTCTATAACAATAAGCCTAATTTGAGTTTATAGCCCCGTGTCAAAGCCGACACCACACTAGTTAGCCTGTGACACAATTACCAGCCCTGTGAGGCCCCTTGAAGCCTCATTGGCCCATGATGGTGATCTTCTATCTTCTATGAGGTCTTAGTTGTGTCCTTCCAGTTGGACAGGACCATTTTCACTGCCGCAGTATGTAGGAGGTCTAGTAGGTCTCTGTCATGCAGTGATCTTAGTCCAGTGGTCATGAATGTGGTGGTGAGGGAGGAAAATTCAGGTGTTAGTGTGCACCCTAGTGCTTTATTTATAACATTGAAGATTTTCTCCCAGAACGTTTTGAGTGATGGGCAGTAATAGATAAGATGTGCTAGATCCCCCTTTTCCTTTCCACAGTTCCAGCATAAAGCATCTTCCCTGAGACCTAGTGAGAATAAACAAGCGGAGGGTCCAGAAAGCCTTGTAGGGTAGCCAAAAATGTGTTTGTGATAGTACAGGGGAGATTTTATTACGTGAGGGAGAGGTCCAAAACATAGCCAGTTATTGCTCATTAACCCATTCGCTGCTCATGACGAGCTCAGCTCGCCATGAGGCACGGTTGAGCTGTGCTTATGTCTAGCTGAGCTCGTCATGAACAATGGGGAAACTCAAAGCTCAGCATAGGAGGGGAAAACTCAAAGCAGCCAAGGTGTTAAGTGAGATATTGCCTTGTTTTCCCCAACAGTTAGTTGCCTTACCGTTAAGCTTGGTGGAGTTTGGGCGTAGAAGTTTGTAGAGGTGTGATACCTGATGACCTAGTCTGTTGATTTTTGCCATATACTGTATGATTGACGGGTTGGCAGGCGATAGTTTGGCTTTGGGTAGGGCTGTGTTCATTTTCAGGAAGTTGTAGAACTCAATGTCATTTAGGTTATGTCTAGATTTCAGTATGGCAAACGTGATGGGGTAGCCCCCTCCCTCTAGTTGGGCTGGGTGGGAGATGCCTTTCTCTATCCATATGTCAAGGGCTAGGCATTTACCCTTCTTCTGGTATGTTGTTCTATAAAGAAAAAATATCAGTAGAAAGGAGATACTTATGGCAACATGTCTATTTCCCTGTTGTAGGTCATTACTGGAAAGATAGAATCTCTTCATTTTTCTACACAATCAAAGCTACAAGATTTTTAAATCTGATTTACATCAAACTGATTCTAATATCCTTTTTCAAACATTACTAGCTGCTTTTTGGTGTGTTTAAATTTGCAGTACAGATTTTGCTTTTCTTCTTCATGTCTGAAATGAACATGAAAGCAATACACCCAGTGGCGCTCCCCCGCTAAAGCGGAGGAGCATCGCGCAACTGCTGCAGCATTAAAAGAAAATAATGTGATGTTATTATCATTTTATTCTTCCCTGCTGCGGCTGCATGAGGACGGGGCTGGGCTGCTCTGCTGACAGAGCAGGGTAGAAGTGGTGGGCACACTATAGTGTGGATGATGCTTTGACCGGCCACTTTCTGTCTGGCCAAACAGTCATGCACACTTTACCATGTTCTCCATGCAGGCTGCATTACAGCCTGCATGGAGATCATGCCCAGGCCCTCACTACCCATATTAGCGTCAAACCATGGGGCTCAGACTAATCACAATGCTGCAAATGCTGCATTGCAGCATTGTGATTGGCTTAGGGGAGCCAATCACAACACTGCAGTTCAGTGTTGTGTTTGGCTCAGGCGAGCCTGGATGCTTCCTGTTCGGTGGAGGAGAGAGAACGCGGGACAGAGTGTCGAGGAGGTAAGTGATTTAAAAAATATATATATATTTATACCTCCTTACCCCCACCCCCTCGCCTCACCACCTCAGATCCGTGCTGGCCGCCACCGAATACACCAAAGATTTAAGTAGTTTGTGGGAAAGGTGATGGTGTGACTATGTACTATAAGGGATAAAATAAACTCTGTTGTGCATTAAAAGTATATTATGATTCACCATGGAGTTCCATGACTTTATAAAAGAACTCAGCCTTCGACTTCGACCCTCTATGTGGTTATGAAACTCCATAGTCATTAAAAAGCAGATAGCCTGGACCTGTAACAGGGTTTGCCATGGTTCAAACACTGTTACACTTCAACATGGTAGTTTTTGAATGATATCAAGTTACAAAATAATGATTATAGCAGGACTCTGCCAACATCTTTATTTTGCCAAACCATCATGGAGCAAACAAAGAATTAACCATTATTTATGGATGAACATAACATGAAAATGTTTGCAATGAGTGATTTAAAGAAATAAGAATGGAGATCAGAAGTGGACTGATCCAATATATAATTAAACATTCAGTGTTGCAATGAGAAGTTCAGAGTATGATTTAATTTACTTTAAAATGAAAACTATAATAATAATTTATAATACTTTTTATATCAGATTATTTGAATAACATGTTAATGATCCCAATGTGCCTGTGTATAATTGAACATCCTTTAAACCAATATGGTCAAAAACTGTTCTCAGAGAACACCTGGAGAGAATTAACATAAGAACACCCTAGAAGCAAACAATACGTCTTACCACATTCCAGAAAAATCTTCACAATTTTACCAGGAATGCCAATAATTACTACCATTATTAACAATCAGTTGGTACATATTTTGATCATCTTCTACTACATTTGGTTTGCGGATCCGATTCGGAGGCTGAATTTCTGTCTGAGTTGTACATGGGTCCAGATGTTGAAGTACGATGCAAACAAGCGCAAAATCTCTGTCCGAACCGGTCTGTACGACGCGGTCACAAGCACACTGTGGCGCGCAATGGAGACGTTTCACAACCGAGCTAGTGATGCTCGATTTGGACAGCCAGATCGAGTCGGAGCATCCAGCTCACAATAGCTCCCTGAATTGGACTTCAGGGGTTCACGTCGGACCCGCTGTTTTCCGCAGCCTTCTGACTCGGACACAGGGGGAGACCCATGAGTCTCCCCAACACAGGCATGTATGGTGCAGATGGCACCGATGCGTAACTACTGTAGGGGGGTCACTTGTCCACAACATACCCATTCAGTCAATGGGAGCCCATGTAACGTGGAACGACCGGCTCCCATTGACTTGTATGGGAGTCCGACCGAACCGAGTCCAACAGCATACGGCCGCATCGTACTCACTCCATCGGACGGCAGGAGTCCGGATCGGTGAAAAAACACCTGATCCGACTCGGTCGGAGTGCTTTCCGACCCAGATCGGAATAGGCCCCTAACTATATAGTTTCAAATACATTAGGAGTACTAATACATTGAGATATTCCCTACAGTTGTAAACCCTGATTTCCAATCCGGTGATGGGTTTGAACTGACACGCATTTCGGTGAAGCCAAAATGAAAGACACCTTGTGCAGGGTGCAAAAGAATAATCAGGAAGAAAATGGCAGCAAAAATATATAAATCACAAAAGGGTACCAGAGGGTCAAAAGTAAGACAGGCTGATTAACAGAGACAGAGACGGTGTAGCGCTCCCACTAGCCATATAACTGTGAAAGGAACAATGGAAAAAATGCCAGATCAAGAGCAGTGTCTGGTCTCTGGCTCCCATCAGTCACCACTCGGAACCGCCCTTCATCATTTGGGGCTCCGAGGACCAACACTATACTGGATCTTGGTTTCACAACAGAAAGGAATGAACCTTCCTGTTGGTAAGTAAGTGTTGGTGTAATGGTAAAGACCATATGTGTTGGTGAAGTAACTGACAGGGATAAAAAGTGTAGTGTGCAGTGCAAGGAAAACCAGGAAGGGTAGGGAGGAGTGGATAAAATTGGTTAAAAGGAGCAAAAAGATAGTTTAATAGGGTATAGCTCCTAACACCAATATTAAAAGATAGCCAAGACAGGGTAAAGCTATGACCTGTCTAGTGGTGTAACGTGGTCGACATGTTTCAGCAAATATTGGCCAATAGCCTTGCTTTCTTCAGGACAACAAATATACGGCTACTGCAAACAAAACACCAAGTGTGACAGATAAGTGAAAAATAATAAAAATGAAGGAACGACACAGAAAAGTCACCTGGACCTCCAGGTGTGTCTGTTCCGAGTCTTCTCACTTGATCAGCAATGGGCTGAAAAAATAAAAAAGCATGGCATGAGCTGATGTCCCATCCCTGTCTGAAATAAGCCTGTCATTTGCACCTGTTGCAAACATAGTGTTGGTCCTCGGAGCCCCAAATGATGAAGGGCGGTTCCGAGTGGTGACTGATGGGAGCCAGAGACCAGACACTGCTCTTGATCTGGCATTTTTTCCATTGTTCCTTTCACAGTTATATGGCTAGTGGGAGCGCTACACCGTCTCTGTCTCTGTTAATCAGCCTGTCTTACTTTTGACCCTCTGGTACCCTTTTGTGATTTATGTTAGGTGGGCATGTACTCAGAGCTGGTCACTAAATTGCCCGTGGGTCCCCTTTACTCTGTGTGGTTTGGAGCAAAAATATATACCAATGAGGGAAGAGGGACCTATACCACAGGCAGGAGAATTTCTGAAAACAGAATATGATGGTATGAAATCGAAAACCACAAAAACAGTTCACGGTGGAGCAATAATGCAAACAATGAATTCTTATAACTAGTGCTGATACTGCAATCAGAGAAAGTGTATCCGCAAAAGGTGATATGCATCCAATACCTGTGTATCCCCTATTAGATATTTCACTCATATCAATCAATCAATCAATCATAGAACTTGTAAAGTGTGCTACTTACCCACGAGGGTCTCAAGGTGCTAAGGGGAGGGGGGTGCTGCTACTGTTCCAAGAGTCAGGTCATGAAGAGTCTTCTGAAGGTGAGTTTGCCGTATGTGATTACGGAGGGTGTTCCAGGTCTTGGCGGCAAGGTAGGAGAAGGATCTGCCGCCGGAGGTCGTTTGTTGGATACAGGGGACGGTTACGAGGGCGAGGCTGGCGGAGCGGAGCTGGCCGGTGGGGGTGTAGAAGCTGAGTCTGCTGTTCAGGTAGGCTGGTTCAGCATTGTGGAGTGCTTCATGTGCGTGGGTGAGGAGCTTGAAGGTGATCCTCTTGTCAATGGGGAGCCAGTGTAGGTTTCTCAGGTGGGGGGCAATGTGGCTGCGGCGGGGAACGTTGATGATCAGTCGGGCGGAGGCATTTTGGATGTGTTGTAGTCATCGTAGCTGTTTGGCTGGGATTCCTGCGTAGACTGCGTTGCCATTGTCCAGTCTGCTGCTGATGAGGGCCTGGGTCACTGTTCTTCTTGCTTCAGTCGGCATCCACTTGTAGATCCTGTGGAGCATGCGGAGGGTTTTGTAGCAGGAGGAGGAGATGGCATTGACCTGTTTAGACATGGAGAGGGAGGAGTCGAGGATGAATCCTAGGTTGCATGCATGGTCGGTGGGTGTTGGTGCTGTTCCCAGTGTGGTCAGCCACCAGGAGTCGTCCCAGGCTGAGGGGGTGAGTCTTGTCCGAGTTCAGCTTCAGACAGTTGCTCCTCATTCAGTCGGCAACGGCTTTCATACCCTCATGAAGGTTGGTTTTGGCGGTGTGTGGGTCCTTCGTGAGGGAGAGGATGAGCTGTGTGTCGTCGGCCTAGGAGATGATGTTGAGGTCGGGATGGCGGGCCACTTGTGCGAGGGGGGCCATGTAGACGTTGAACAGCGTCGGTCTGAGGGATGAGCCCTGGGGGATGCCACAGATGATGTTGGTTGCTTGGAACGGAAGGGTGGGAGGCGGACGCTCTTGGTTCTGCCAGAGAGGAAGGATGTGGTCCAGTCCAGGGCCTTCTCTTGGATCTATGCTTCTAGGAGGTGTGTCTTTACGGTACGATGGCAGACCGTGTCGAAGGTGGCTGTCAGGTCCAGGAGGATGAGGGCTGATGTTTCGCCGTTTTCTAGTTGGCGCCTGATGTCGTCTGTGGCGGTGATGAGGGCCGTCTCTGTGCTGTTGTTATGTCTGAATCCGGACTGGGATGGGACCAAGATGTTGTTGTCTTCCAGGTGGCTGGTCAATTGCAGGTTGATGATTTTCACAATGACCTTTGCCGGGAACGGGAGCAGGGAGATGGGCCGGACGTTCTTGAGGTCCTTTGGTTCCGCTTTGGGCTTCTTGAGGAGGGCGTTGATTTTGCCGTGCTTCCAGCTTTTCGGGAATGTCGCTGTTTCGAAGGAGATGTTGATGACCTTCTGTAGTTGGGGTGCGATGGCTGCATCTGCTTTGTTGAATACGTGGTGTGGGCAGGGGGTCTGATGGAGATCCTGATTGGATGGAGTTAATGACCCTGCGTGTCTCGTCGTCATTGACATTGGACCAGGAGATTAGGCAGTTGGCGCTGGTGGTGTTAACCGGGGAGGTGGAGTCTGGCGTAGTCGGGGAGGTCGTGGTGTTAAAGCTGACGTGGATGTTGGCGATCTTGCGGTGGAAGAAGGTGGCTAGTGAATCGCATAGTTCTTATGAGGGCTGGATGTCATTGGCATTGACGTTGGGGTTGGAGATTTACTTTGCTGTTATGTGCGTTGTTATCCAAGCGGTCTTTGAAGGAGGATCTCTTGGCTAGTCTGATGAGATGATGATGTCTGGGGTGGCATCATTTTGTGGTTGTCCGGTGTGCGATTGTGGAGCAATGTCTTCTCCAGTTCCCGGCATGTGTGTTTGGAGGTCTGGAGCTCGTCGGTGAACCAGGTGGCTCTCTTGCTGGTGTGGCTGTTTGAGGGTTTCTTGAGCTGGGCGAGGGTGTTGGCGCAGTCGTCGATCCACTGTCTGAGGTTGCGGGCTGCGGCGTCTGGGTTGGTGAAGTCAGTGGGTGGGTTCTGGGCGAGGGTTGTGATCAGCAGGTCTTCTGTGACTGCTCCAGGAGCGGCGAGGCAGCTGTTGGGTGCGGTGGTGCGTGGTTGGTTTCTTGAAGGGGAAGTTTATGCAGCAGTGGTTGCTCCAGTGGAGTTCGGTGGAGTGGTCGAAGGCGACGTGGGGGTTTGTGGAGAAGACGGGTCCCAGCGTGTGGCCGGTGGCATGGTTGGGAGTGGTGACAAGTTGTCTAAGGCAGAGGTTGGCGAGGTTGTCAATCTGGGTGGCGGAGTTGGCATCGTTCTTGTTCTCTAGGTGGAAATTCAGGTCCCTGAGGAGAATGTAGTCCGTGGAGGCGAGAGCGTGGGTGCTGGTGAGGTCGGCGATGGAGTCGCTGAACTGAGCCCGTGGTCCGGGGGCGTCTGTAGATGAGTGTTCCTCTGAGGGTGGTGTTGGGGTCAGTGTGGATCCGGAAGTGCAGGTGTTCGGCGGTGTTGAGGGTGTCATCTGCGTGGGTGGCGACCTTATACACTCCATATGATTAAGTCTATCATGAAAGCTTCCTACAAAGAGATGATGTGCAAAATTCCAGATACTTTCATCCCAGTAGGGGAGATGGAGATAAGTCTACTGCAATGCAAAGGGGTCCGAAGTGCTCCTTATAGAAATAATATTCACATGAATGAAGTAAGCTCCAACCAAGAAATATCCATGATTTTGAGGTGTGCAATCAGGTTCTCTCTTACTTAAAATAAAAAAAAGCAAAATGAATCATACAGTTGCCTTCAAGTTATTAAGGCATAGATGCCCACTGTATATGTGGAGTTACTTACCTAAGGGACCCCCTGCACCAAAGTCAGCAAGGCCAAGGTAAGATTAACTCCAGAGAGAAAATGAAGGATAAAGCTCTGGGGCCTAAGTGACTTCCAGTCGGTAACAGTATAGGAAAGAGCCAAAGTCATAAATTTGTCATGGATGTGGGGCTGCTGCAATTAGAGAAAAAAAACAAAGGGCTAATCAGGTCTTATCCAGCCAAGAGGTTCATAGAGATTGGCCGAAAGATAACGAGAGGGCAATAGGCATCCAACAATAAGGTGGGGAAGTACATGTCAGATGCCAAAGATAAAGACAATTATTAACTCACTAGATAAAAGATTAATATACCAGCAAGAGGTGACCAAACAGCAGACTAGCAGAATATTGAAGCGCCGACTTCCCCAAACTGCTCAACCAAAAGGTTAATTACAGACAAATTACATGAGCTTTCGGGATTAATCCATAATACCAGGATAAGATTCTCCTCCAAGGGAAGGGCGGCTGCACAAATCAGATACACCCGAAGAGCACCATCAGAACTACACTGAGGGAACAACGGTGCGGAAAACACATCGGGACGAATGCAAGAAACAAATGGGAACTAATTGCGAAACTTACATTAAAGAAAAATCTGCCAAAGGCCCATGCAACAAGTCAAGAAAAAGAAAATGGGCAGGGTTTCACATATAATATAGTGTGCAGTGAGGCATCATTTAACAAAGAAAATTAACACACAAATCAAATTCTAAGAGAGACCGAACATTTCTAATTGGATACGATTCCCAAGGTCAATTGGAACGGCTGCCAGACAAATAAGGGGAATGTACTGCAAGTCGCGGAACATCGGAGAGAGCATCTGTTTTGAACAAAGAGCGGGAAGACTTTACAGGCTACATAAAGCATGGTCTAAATAGGTGGAGGACTAACCAGATACACGTGTGGAGATTGAGTCTAGAACTTTAACCAAGAGGGTGCCCTATCGAGGACGGGTCAAAGTTAAATCATGGGCTTTCCGGGGTTTCTGCAGGGTGTCATGATGTGATGGAGGGAAGATCCTAAAGAGAAAACTATGGTGCAATACACAAGCAACATAAAACAGCTGTTAAGATAACATAAACAGAAGGGAACCTTAAAGTGTTTCCTATTTAGCGTATTGGAAACAACATTCATTCACCAGGATAAACCAGAGCCCCGTCCAAGAAGGGCTCACAGAAGCTCATAATGAAATGCTCAGGATCACCAATAGCGGTCATCTTGGAACAAAAATGCATGTAATAGCAAGTAAAATCACCCAGACGCCAATTTGGCTGGGGAAAACAAAGACAACCCAACACAGATTATATATTAGTGGGGATTAAGAATGAAGGGATGTCTTCTAAATTTTGTAGGTTTTCCCCATTCCTTCTTAGACCCCACTATAATATATTCTAAGGGGCCTATTAGGATCTCGGGTGGATCGCAACTGCCGGGCTGGTGGTGGCCACCGCCGGCCAGGCGGTGGCGATCCGCCTGCCAAATGTTCCTGTGTCACCCCCGCCGCACTGCGGCGGTACGGAAAAACTGTCCTCCACTTTTCCACCAGTCAGGCACCGCCATACATATTATCATGTGCAATTTAAATGGCTTTTGCCATGGAAAGGCATGCGGAAAATGCTTTGGGGGCCAAGGTACCCCGGGGTAGGGGGCTGCACTTGCTGGGTACCTATGGTACCCCCTTCATTGGCATACACAAGGTGCCTGTCACGTTGTGCATGCCAATGCACAGCATGCATATTTTACATTGCGGCGGGTGCTGCTTACAGCATCGCCTGCTGCAATGTAAAATATGCAGGATGCGACCGGCAAGGTGGCAGTCGCATCCTAATGGGCCTGGCGGGATCATCGCACCTCTGGCCATTGGTCCTGTTTACCGGTACAGTGGTGGGCGGACAAAGTCCTCCCACCATCGTAATAGGACTCTAAGTTAGGTTGACTTTGTTTTCCCCAGCCAAATTGGCATCTGGGTGATATTCTTTACTTTTACATGCATCTTTGTTCCTTCCTGAGATGGCGCCTCTTGGTATTCCCGAGCATTTGATTATGAGCTTTTGTGAACCCTTCTTGGACGTAGCTCTGTTTATCCTGGTGGATGAGTGTTGTTTCCAATATGCTAAATAACAAACGCTTTAAGCTTCCCTTCTGTTTATGTTATCTTAACTGCTGTTTTATGTTGCTTGCGTATTGCACTGCAGTTTTCTCACTAGGAGCTTCCCTCCATCACATCATGGCACCCTGTGGGAACCCTGATTAAGCACAGGATTTAACTTTGATCAATCCCAATATGGCACCCTTTTGGCTAACGCTCTAGACTCTATCTCCACACGTGTATCTGGTTAGCTCTTTATACCACGGTTTATGGAGCCCGCACTCTCTCCTGGCTCTTTGTTCAAGATAGAAGTTTCAGGACTTGCAAAGGTAAGCCCCTTTATTTGCGGGGCTGCCGCTCTCATTGACCTTGGAAATCATATCCAATCAGGCATATTTTGCGTCTCTTAGATTTTGATTTGTGTGTTAATTGGCTTCATGACATGATGCCTCTCTGCACACTGTATTGTATGCGAGACGCCGCCTATAGTCTTTTTCTGAGCTTGTTACAGGGGCTATTTGCAGATTTTTCTCTTGATGCATTTTTACCGCATTAGTGCCCATGTGTTTCCTGCACTGCTGCCCCTGTAGTGTAGCTCTGATTGGTGCCCTTTGGGTATATCTGGTTTGTGCAGCCAGCCTTCACTTAGTGGAGACAGAATCCTATCCCAGTATGGTGTGCTTATCCCCAAAAACCTATATAATTTCCCCATATTTAACCTTTTGTTTGAACAGTTTGGGGAAGCCGGTCCTTCAATGCTCTGCTTGTCTACCATTTGGGCACGTCTTGCTGTTATATTAATCTTTTATTCAGTGAGGTATTCATGTCCTTATCTGTGGTCCAGACATGGACCACCTCACCTTATTGTGAGATACCTATAGCCCTCCCATAATCTCTCTACCTATCTCTATGGGCCTCTTGGCAGTATCAGACCAGTTTAGCCATTCGTTTATTTTCTCTGATTGCAGCAGCCCCTATATCCTTGACAAATTTCCAACTGTGGCCCTTTATAATACTATTACCAAAGGCAAGACCCTTAGGCCCCAAAGGTCTATTTTCGAATTTGGCGCTGGGGGTCCCTTAGGTAAGTAACACTGCATATACTGTCGGCATCTATGCCTTATTATCTTGAAGGCAACTGTATGCTTCATTTTGCTTTTTTTTAAATTAAGAGAGAGCCTGATTGCACTCCTGAAAATCATGTGTACTTCTTGGTAAGAGCGTACTTTGTTCTTGTGAATGCCATCCCTACAAGGAGGACTTCGGCCCCCTGTGCATTGGGGTAAGTTTATCACCACCTCCTCTACTGGGATTAACGTATCTAGCATTCTGCACACCATCTCATTGCATGATTGTTTCACGATAGAATTAATCATGTGGTGTGCATAGTGTATGAGTGAAATATCTAACATGGGATACACAGTTATTAGGTATATATCACCTCTTGCTCTTTTGGATACACTTTCTCTTATTGCACTATCAGCACTAGTTGTCGGAATACATTCTTTGTTTTATTGCTGTTTTTGGATTTCAGACAGCCTTAATCTTTTTTAAGATATTCCCCTCCCTCCTCTTTGACATACATGGTTACTAACATTTCCTTCTTGCTTTTTGTCTAGTGCTCTGAATAAGGTGGGTTTCATTTTGGCACCACCGAAATGCACGTCAGTGCAAACCCATCCCTGGGACTGAAATCAGGGTTTACAACTATAGAGGATATCAGGTTTCACCCTGAGAACTTTGGTACATGGACCACAGTGTGAAAGTCATAAATACTTCCAAGTTTTAATATTTGCACAAAGCAGTGTTGCAAGTACATGATGTGGTTGAAATGCACACTGCTCTTTTTTCTTGAGGATCCCCCTGCATGGTCCAAACTAATGACATATGAAATATGAATATTAAATCATAACGAAATCACAGATTGCAACGTCCTTTGACGTACAGTATTGGGATCAAAAATATTGTGTGGGAAGAATATTGTGTCAAAAATGGTTCCGAGATTGAGAATCGAGGAAGAAATATCGAATTGCATAAATATCATAGCAAAAATATTGTGGGTCAGAAATATCGACAGAAAAATCTTCGTGGTCAAGAGCATCGATTTTAGGTGAGTAATATGGATTTAAAAAATATCCAAGTGTTTAATATTTCTAGTAAAAATATAAGGTGCGATTACGATTGCGGAATACCCGTCACCGCCAGCCATGTGGTGGCGTTTCTTCCACAATCAAACTGCGATTTTCCACGGCCACATTACGATGGCGGAAGGAATCATGCTCAGACAGTGGCGGGTGCAACGACCTTCCGCCACAGGTCTGCCAAAAAACAATCTTACAGATTTCCTGGTGGACAGATCATATAGCCAGAAATGGTGGCTGTGCCTAACAGGCACCATCCACCAAATCATGAAGCTAGCTACAGTTAGCATTTCCATGGCGGCGATACCGCCTTGGAAAGGCTGGTGAGGATTTGTAATGGGGACCCGTTGCGGGCCCCCCTTGTGTTGGGGCGAGATGAGGGTGCCCTGGTGGGTACCCCCCTACACTTCACAGCACTACATGGCAGGCACCGTGTGGTGCCTGCAACGTAGCGCAGTGAAATGTACAATATGGCATTTTAACATTGCGGCGGGTGCTGCTGTCAGCAGCTCCCGCCGCAATGTTAAAATGCAGGATCCGTCCCCCATCGTGGCGGACGCATCCTGAACGAGTGTGCGGACCGCCGCATGCATGGCGGATGGTCCCGGTTTACACCAGGATGGCAGATGGACTCCAGCCATTCTGCCATCCTAATGACCCCCATAGCTGTTAAAAATATCGATTTTTTACTAATGTTATGTATTTTAGTATATATTTCATATGTGTGTGTTTTTTTGTGTGATAATTGTTTGTATTTTATTATTTGTGTTAAAATTTTAGTATTTATAAAACATTTTTTATTGAATTTTGCTTTTTTAGTTCCGTAGTGGGTTATTTTTTTAATTTAAGAGTTTTATATAGCGCTGGCTAGACCCGGAGGTATCAGAGCGCTTTACATGAGGTTCCGCAAAATTACACGATTACATCAGTTCCAATTTACATCAGTTGCTAGACAAACAATTACAAGAGCATAGAAAACTAGATAAGTGAAGAGTAGAGGGGAAGGGGGGTAAGTGTAAAGGGGTGGGAGGGAGATACAGCAGAATGACTAAGGAAAGTCTCCGTAAAGTCCGGCTGGATAGGTGATGGTCGAAGGGGAAGTCCCAAAATCCATCTCCTCTATAGCTATCAGGTAGCTCCATCGGGCTTTGGCCAAATAGCTAGGTCTCAATGGGAAACATTTAGCGAACATGGAGGGCAAAAAATGAAGAGTAGAGGGGAGGAGACAGGGAAGGTGAGAAGGGGAGGATAGGGGAAGAGACAACAAGGAGAGACGAAATGAAGTCTGTCTAAAGGCCGAATGGGTAGGTGATGACCAAGGAGGGAGTGCACGGCCCATCTCCCCTATAGCTAAACCAGGTAGCTCCATCGGGCATCAGACAAAATAGTTTAGTCTCAATACATTGAGAGAGGAGGGAAGGAGAGACATAAATAGAGGGAGGATGCAGGAAGAGACGACAGGCGAGATGAAAGGAAGTCTGGCTAAAGACCGACTGGGTAGGTGACGTCCAAGGAGGGAATCCCCAACCTGTCTCTCCCATAGCTAAACCAGGTAGCTCCATTGGGCATCAAACAAAATAGCTAGATCTCAAATGACGAGGGAGAATTTACAGGTAGACAGGGTGGGGACTAGGGCCAGGACACGTGAGGGCAGAGGTCAGTAGCAGGAAAGTGGAGATGAGTAGAGTGGGGAGGGGTAGGGGTAGGTAGTTCGGTAAAAGTTACATGGTTACAAACAGTTACTGGAGCATGGTGATGCATACGAAGCAGCTACATTAGCTTCCTGTGACGCAGCGGTCGATGTTTAAGACCGGATGCATGGTCTTTAAGGCGTTGTCTAGTTTGTCCAAAATGGACAGGTCCTGTGGGGATGTTGTAGTCAAGGCCCAAGTCGGGGTCTTTGGCATGTTTTCTGGGCCGGTCTCGGGGACCGCTCCGTGCTGCGATGCTCTCGGTTACCCCATTGCTGCGGCGACTAAAGGAGTGGTACGTGGTGTTGTGCCCATTGCGTGTATGCTGGGTTATCCTGACGAAGGAGTGGCACCCACCTGTCAGAGGATGGAATGCGTAGCCGTTCGATGGGCGTCTGGAATTGCGGGAGGCCTCGCTCCGGTCACCTCAGAGTTGATCTTACCACTTTGTCGTTGCGGGGGAGGCGGGCGCTGTGGCGCGGTCCAAGACAGAGCAACGTTTCACTGAGGATCTCTCCTATTCTCCTTGCCGCCGCACTCAGGGGCTGAGGAGATGCGGCTGGCGTCTACCTGAGCTCTTGTCGTTCCTTCCAGGGCCTCTCCTGCTGTTCCTGCACGGCAGTCCCGCTACTTTCTCATCCATACAGCTGTCCGCCTCTCGGTTCAGGTTCACAGTCCCCAGATTTTCTCTCACTCCCTCACACATGTAGCCTCCGTCTCAGGGCATACTGCACTGCAGTGCTAACCGGACTACTATTTGTCAGGGCCTGTAGGGCAGTGCTCACAGCCAATTCTGTTGTAGCGCCATCCGGTGTGTAGCACATCCGGGCCCGTCCTCTGTGTCTCCTAGCTTCTCTCGGCCTCCCCTCGCTGACACAGTCAGTAATTGTGCATTCTGCTGTTCAGTTGCAGCGTCCACGTGATGTTCCTCTGCCAAAGTTAGTTCCTCCAGCCATAGTGGCCTTTTCCACAGTCCACCTTTCAGGAGCCATCTGGTGGTCCGTCTCTCCCTGTGTAGTCACGTCCTACCGGTCCACTCAGCACTCCGCATAACACCACCGTCCCTTTATATATAGAAGCCCAAAATGGCGGCCCGCACCTTCACACAGCTCTTCTTTCCTCTGCCCCACTCTCTTAACGGCAGTGCAGTAGCGCCGGCCCCTTACTCAGAGCGCCACTTAGTCTCCTTGTGCCCTGATCTCACCTGCGCCATTCCGGAGACTGCCATCAATCAGGGCAGTGCTATCATCATCAACTCCTGTCCCGCTGAGTCCGCCAATCATCAGCCCCCAAGCAGCATCCTAGCTCTCGCTTATCAGTGTCCTCGGTGGCTCCCGGGACCCGCTTCAATGTGTGCTCCTGTTTGGTGTTAACAGGCTCCCAGGCCCAACAGCACGGGAGTGCACAGCAATGCGGGGCGCCGACTTTTGGGCAGTGCTCTCTCCGCCTCGCCTGGTTTTATAGGGGAATAGGGTTGGAAGTAGTTCAATTATTTAAAATTAAGTGATTATTTATACTAGTTATTAATTTTTTTAATATAATTTTGTGTTTTTAGTTCCGTAGTGGGTTGTGTGTTTATATGGGAATTGGTGGGAATTAATGTAATTATATCAAATGTATTGAATAATTTGTATTAATTAATATTTGTTTAATTGTGATGTTATAGTGTTAAATGCGTAAATTAATTTATTAAGAATTGTTTAATAATTAGTTGTTAATTAATTTAAAATTGATTAATTAGTAATTAATTATGTTAATTGTGTAATGAATTATAGATGTGTGTTGTGGTGTTTATAGGTATAAATGGTGTGAAGGCTTGAAAGTGATTTATTTTTTATTGATACATTTTATGGATATTATAGTAATAAAGAATGTGTACTCAATGAATGTTTATTATCTTTTTTATTAATAATATATTTTAAATTCATTATTAATTTTGTTAATTATAGAAATACATTTAAATAAAAATGTTGATGTATTTTTTTCTTTGTGTGGCGTTATAGGGTAGGAAATAAAATAAATACATTTATTTTTTAAATAATTTGTTTGTTAATATTTGCTCCTTTTAAAGAAATATTGTTTATAAATGTATTTATTAATTTATTTTATATAATATTTTAGTCTTTTTTTATAAGTAATTAACATTATAATATGTGTTCCTTTTATATGTTTAATATTTTTAATTGTGTATTTTTAAAATATTTTTTATTTATTTTTAAGATAATTTTTTTGTAAATTATTTTAATGTTATTAGTAATTTTTGTTTATGTTATACAACACTTTCTGTACTGTTACATTCACTAGAGTGGGAATAGTATTTTCTACCCCTCCGCTATCCAATACTTTCCCTACTGCTCCACTTATTGGAGTGGCAATAGTAATTTTTACCCCTCCGCTATTCCAAACATTTCCTACTATCCTGCACTTTCCCTACTGTTGCAATCACTGGAGTGGGAATAGTAATTTTTACCCTTCCCTATCCAGCACTTTCCCTGCTGTTGCACTCACTGGAGTGGGAATAGTAATTTTTACCCCTCTGCTATCCAGCACTTTCCCTACTGTTGCACTCACTGGAGTGGAAATTGTAATTTTTACCCTACCGCTATCCAATACTTTCCTTAATATTGCACTCACTGGAGTGGGAATAGTAGTTTTTACCCCTTCACTATTCAGCACCTTCCCTACTGTTGAACTCACTGGAGTAGGAATAGTAATTAATCCCCTCCGCTTTCGAAGAATTTCCCTACTGTTGCACTCACTGGAGAGGGAATAGTAATTTTTACCCCTTCACTATCCAGCACCTTCCCTACTGTTGCACTCACTGGAGTGGGAATAGTAATTATTCCCCTCCGCTTTCCAACACTTTCCCTACTGTTGCACTCTTTGCAGTTGGAATAGTAAATTTAATTATTTCGCTATCCAACGTTATCCCTACTGTTGTATTGCGAAATGTATGTTTTAATTTTGGTTTACTAGTTTAATGTTTTAATTAGTTGTAGAATGTTTTTTGTCATTTTAAATTATTGATATATGTATATATTTTATTTTTATAGAATTTAGAAGTTTAAAACTTAAATAAAGATTATAGTTAATACATTATTTTAAAGTGTATATATGTATATGTATAAATTATTAGATGTCCATGTTTATATTTTTTAATCAAGTTTGTTTGGTATATTTAGTTAAAATGTATATTGAATTTAATTTATTTTGTTAAAGATAATATTAATATTTTATATATATTTAATATGGATTATTTAATTTTATTTTTTAAATCGATATTTTTTACATCTATATTTTTAACTTCAATATTTTTGATTCAATATTTTTGTACTTACCTGTTTATGTGCAGGGAGTCAATATTTTTACAAACTAAATATTTCTTTCTATATTTTTACCATTAATCTTCTATCAGTGAACCGTCAAAAATATAGGGGACCAAAATATCAAGAAGGTAAATGAAAATAGGTAAGAATAAATTTACTATTCTTACCTTCATGATATTTGTGTCATCGGTATTCTTGACACAATATTTTGTACAAAGCGAATCAAAAGGGGGTGGTGATGGACGGAGCATCTGAACCAATCAAACACTCACACCCAGTCAACAGATCTGGGTTTAATCCATTACCATTCTTTAGCCCACTCTGCCACCCCAGTTCAGACATGGCCATATGCAAATCAGTCTGACCCAGTGCCTCATGGGAACAGTCCAGCCCGAACTGCCAAGCCATGCCTTCCCTGGACCGGTACCAAGCTTCCTAGGACCGGTTTCAGGCATTACAGCCGTCTTCAGCCAGGCTTGCTTGAATCCAGTGGCAAAGTGAGCAAGGTACTCACACCTGAGTCCCTTGCATACATGTTTTGCAAAGTATGGAAGACTGAATGGATTTGAGCTTGCTGCAGGTAATGTTTGTTTTAAAATCTGAGGGATCATCATTAATATTCGGTTCAGCAGACTGGAGCAGCATCATTTTGGCTCCAACTTTTCATGTCACTACTATGTCCTTTATACATGCATTTACTACCATATATTTGTGTACTTTAATAATATTATTGTAAAGTGGTACACTTTATTGGTACACTTTATTGAAACACTCAAGGTGTATTTGCTGTATAATACAGACATTTACATGATTGTACATACTAATATTTTTCTTATAGCGAAACCTAATTGCAGTTTTCATATATATCAGCATTTGTATAATTTGAGTAATGTTGTTAAGTCATGCATTCATTTGAGTGGTATCCTGTATTTATTGTACAGCTATATATGTATCCGTAAACAAGCGTTTAAGATTTGTATTGAAGTGTTTTGCCACATTAACTTGACCGAAGGCCTTAAGCATTTGGACTCTAATGTTAATCCTTCAATGTGAAAGTTTGCTAGGTTGCAGTGTTTTCTTCTTTTTGGAGATGTGTTCATATGATCTCATAGTCAGAGAAACACACCTTAGAGATGGTGAGGCTTGAAAGGTGACCTTTTGGCAAGGACAAGAGGCACTAGCGAACAAAGGCTGGACCCTGATTCATAGAGACAGATGGAATCAAAGGACGTTCTGATAATCAAAGTTGGGCGTATTGAATAAAACAACACACGTTTTACTGTGAGAAGGTGGAAAAGTACAGAGACACGATACGTGGTATTATCAAATATTCTGTGAAGTTTCACTTAGTAGTCACACTTAATTTTAGTCAGAATCCCTTGAGAATTAGAAGGGTACAGACTTCCTTGATACATTTCTGTTGTGTGGCATTATGCTGTAAAATAGTTTTCAAGAACTTCTACAGAAGTTGCAACAATGCTGCCACCTTCCTGGTTTACTGGATCTAAATAGCGATTACCCCAATTAGTGCTACTTAGTTTAGGAAATTTAGATTTACTCATGTATCTGCAAGAGGACCTGAAATTATATACCGACGATCAGATTGCATTCCTTATTTTCTGCATTTCTATTACAGAGGGGCTGATTACCCGCCCGTCATCGTAGTGGTACTTGGGACCGCCTGCCATGTGCATCCAGGGCTTCTAACATTGGGGGCAGTGCTGCTGTCTGCAGCACTGTACGCAATGTTAAAAGTGCTTTGCACTGCATTTCCCTGCACTACGTGGCAGGCCCCATGCAGTGCCTGCCACTTGGTGCATGGAAATGCAGGGGGGTAACATGGGTACCCCCGAGCAGCGACATCCCCCACCCACAAGGGGGGCCGCAACAGGACCCCAATCCCAGCCAGCCTTTCATGGCGGCGATGCCATCATTGAAAGGCCCTTCCTATACCCACATTCAAATTTGTTGTTATCGGGTCTGATGTGGCCTAAAATACCAGGATGGTATTAATAAGTGTGGAAGACACTGTATTGTAATTGTCTGCTAAGGTTTTGTGATGCCTGTTGTGAGACGTCATCAACAGCACAATTGAGACAGTGAAATGTATCTTTGTATGTGAACGTGAGGTGTGATAGGCGTGGTGGACCCTTAGCACAGGGGGAAGCTGTGCTTATCAGGGTGTCTGAGTAGGTCAGAAAGTGTTATTTTGAACCATTTCTTCTATGATTGAATACTGTTGATTTCTTTAGTGGAGCAGACAAAGTTATTTGTTGCAATTGCTTTCGTGAAAACTGTAAAGGAGGGTGAACTGTTGCAAGAAGTGAGACTGACGTCACAATGAGCCATGGCGAGATTGGTCAATTAGCGTAAAGCTGCTTTGCTACTGGCTATTTGTGTCATACTCATAGGGTGTCACGCTGGCACTTGGTCATTGATCCTGAATGAGGATTGTGTGCGCTCTATTATTTCCTGCTCTGAAATTAAATTCTATGTGTGATTATAGATGTTTTGCTGGAAAATGATGTGTTTTAAAGGTACACAAGACTTTTTGAGAGGAGATATGATAATACCTAGAAAGGTAGAAGAGGCGCCAACTGACGATACTCTAGTTCATTATATGGTGATAAATGTAGAGCTTCACAAATGTATTTGGCTAAAACAATGGCACAAAATTACAGAAACCGAAGGTACATCGGCGTTCCCATGCTATGATATATGTAATGTGAGAATCATTGAACATTTGAGGAGGACATTATATGAGATGAAACCACCACAGCCTAGACCTACACAGTTTGAAGCATTCAATGCTTGGGAATGTGAGGCTCATGCACGAGCGAAGGAAAGGTATTAGAGAGGAGCTTACTTACGCTGGTGGCCGACCACACTGGGAACAGCACCAACACCCACCGACCATGCACGCAACCTAGGATTCATCCTCGACTCCTCCCTCTCCATGTCTAAACAGGTCAACGCCGTCTCCTTCTCCTGCTACAATACCCTCCGCATGCTCTGCATGATCTACAAGTGGATCCCAACCGAAACAAGAACGGTGACACAGGCCCTCGTCAGCAGCAGACTGGACTACGGCAACGCACTCTATGCAGGAATCCCAGCCAAACACCTATGACGACTACAACGCATCCAAAATGCCTCCGCCCGACTGATCATCAACGTCCCCCGCCGCAGCCACATCACCCCCCACCTGAGAGACCAACACTGGCTCCCCGTCGACAAGAGGATCACCTTCAAGCTCCTCACCCATGCACACAAAGCACTCCACAACGCCGGACTAGCCTACCTTAACAGCAGACTCAGCTTCTACACCCCCACCCGCCAGCTCCGCTCCGCCAGCCTCTCCCTCGCCGCTGTCCCCCGCATCCAACGAACAACCTCCAGTGGCAGATCCTTCTCTTACCTCGCCGCCAAGACCTGGAACACCTTCCCTACCCACCTGCGGCAGACCCAAGACCTACTCGCCTTCAGAAGACTCCTCAAGACCTGGCTCTTCGAGCAGTAGCAGCAACCCCTCCCCCCAGCGCCTTGAGACCCTCATGGGTAAGTAGTGTGCTTCACAAGTACTCTGATTGATTGATTGATTGATTGATTGATTGATTGATTGATTGATGCTAATTTAGATGCAGGACAGAGGAAGTATATTCTGCATTAACCATTGAAGAATTTGAGAAAGGAAAGGAGAGGTAAAGGAAAGGACAGGTTAAAGGGAACCAGAAAAGAGAAGTCAGAACAGTGACAGTGACTCTGGCGATAGTCTTCTAAATGTGTTGTTGTCAGAACACCCACCTCCGTATAATGAGCCCCAATTAATGGGAGGTGGAAGCGCTAACATGAATGGAAATTCTGGAGCTGCTACTGCACCAGTAAATGTGAGTCCTAATGTGATAGAGGCACCGCTTTGAATATGAAGGACAATATGATGGGAGGGAATTCAGCAATTTGTGCTCCTGGTAGCTCTACAGCTTTTAGTGCTCCAGATGCTCTTACTGTCCTGGTGACCATTGGTCCTGTGGTTCCAATATATAACCCAAGTTTTGCAATCAACGTAAAATGCAATTTGGCTATCCCTGCCAAGCTGCAGGCTCCAGAGAGTCCAGTTCAAACGTGGAATGATCAGCGCCTTTAATTCCAATGGATGGGAGTTCTCCTTGGGGTGCCACTGAGGACCCCAAGATGAACCAGATAGGATTTGGACATTTAAGGTCATTCCTGGAATTTCAAGTCTTGGCTACGCTTTCCTGGGAGCCACCTCTAAATGCAAATAGTAATAAACCCAAAGACAGGGCAGTACCTAAAGCCCCTGGGGCGCAGCCTAGATTTAGCACTCAGGAATGAGATGAATGGTTGAAGATTGTTAATGACACTTAGAATAAGAGTGGAAGCTCAGAATTGAGCCAAGGAATGATTCAGTAATAAGTCATCAGTGAGGGTAAATTTAGTGGATGTAGCTAAATTGAAACTAGAATTAGACGAAATGATAAATGGAAGCCTTGAATTGACGCAACTTGATACTTGCCAAGAAATATGAAGTGTATCGGAATCGGACTAAATCCTTACAGAAAAGCTGCCAACTCTGTTTTGTGTTATAAAGAACTAGAGTGTATGAGAGTACCAGCAATGAACTAGCAAAATTGAGAATTGAATCCAAACATTAAAACATTTTAATATTTACTGTGCTATATAAGTGCGAAATAATTGGGCAAAAATGAACGGTCCAAAGAGGTCTATGAGAGAACCACCTCCTCCCATAGGACCCATAGTGTTGTAACTTTGCACTTGGTTCCGCCCACTCCCCCTTGTAACCCCCTCCCGCTCCTCTCCCACTTGGTAGGTCCCGTGCTGTCACTGGAAGGCAGCAGTAGAATGTTGACGAGAACGATCCTGTCAAGCTGGGAGCACTTTGTGTTATATTGAACTGAATAAAGGTTCCTGAATTCTACCACGTGTGGACCGTCTTTACTATAATTTTGGCGACGGAGGAAGCGGAGCTGAGCCAGGGTCAGTGTGGTGTCTCCCCCCTGGAGTGATATGAGCTTGGACAAGGAAAATAAAAGGACATGAATTGAGGACGTACCTTGGGCGTTCTGAGGAGACTGAGACATAAATGAGAAGTAAGACCCAAATCGATGAATACTGGAAGGTGCGCGAGTCCGTGAGTTGAGCCACCGCATTTTGAATTTGAAAATTCAAGCTTTGCTAGTACTGCATGAGGTGTGTTGCCAGTGAACATAAAGGACAAGGATTTACCGGGTGGAAACCGGAAGGAAAAAAAGTTCTGGTCGCTTTATAACGGAATTGAGGCAGTCTTCAGCCTAACGGGTTGCTGTTGAGAAGTGTGTGGCGAAGAGTGAAGCTGTCGAAGTTGATGTGACGCTGCGAATCACTTGTGGAGGCACTGCTTCGTTCCTGGTACTGAGTGGGCGCCCTTTCGCACCTTGCTTAGTCCCCTCCGTGGTTTGTGAGGACTGGTGTGCGGGCCGTGAGAAGCAGTGAACACTCGTGAGGGAGAAGACGTAGCAGATCTTGCTCCTAGGAACAGCAGAGTTGTCGACAGGAAGTTCCTGTCCTGCAATTGTGAAGTAGAAAGAGGACTTCGCAGCCTATATTACTTTCAGTGTGAATATCGGAGAAAAAGAAGAAAGCTGAAAGTAAAATCAGATCACCTCTGGTGTTTCCGTGTAATTGTCATTGTGCTGGGAAGCAAGACTCAAGTCGGTAGCAGAGGGAGACGTACAAGTCTATGAGGTGAGCCGTTGAAGCTGCGTGAGGAGAAGGGAGCGGAACAGGGAACTAAGCCACATTTCTAATGCCGCAATAGAATCTGACCCGAGGCAGAGCGCTTAGCGTTCGAGGCATGAGTGAGTGACAGCTTTGGGAAGCGGGTATCTCCTAACTCCTCGAATTTCCGGAGACGAGGGATTAATAATCTCAGAGAATTCGGGAATATTCAAATATTTTATTGGGAGGAAGATTAACCGAAAGGGGACCCAAGCTGGATTACATACCGTAGTGAGCCTTTGAAAAACTGTGAGGAGCGGTGAGCGGAACATGGTGTGTAGTAAACTTATGAAACTGAACGGTGGCAGCGAGTTGTAGCTGTGTGAGGAAATTTCAGAGGAACAGAGAGTGTAGCGAGCCTTTGTTCCAGTGTTTGAAAATTAACTGAGGCAGCATTTTGAGCTGTATGAAATATCTGAGATGATCCGGGAGGGCATGTAACCCCTGTTGCCACGTGTGAAAGGGAACTGAGGCAACACTTTGAAGTGGCGTGAGAAGATTTCAGAGGAACAGAGAGGGTGGCAAACCTCTGGGGTCCGTGTAGTAAACTGAACCGAGGCAGCAGTTGAAGCAGCGTGAGGAAATCTCAGAGGGGGAGGGAGTGCAATGAACCCCAGTGGCGGTGGTTGATACAGATATGAAGCAGTGCGTTTAGTGAGACATACGTAATCTTTTTTGGATCATGGACTTTGGGTTTACAAGGAACATGAATCTACAGATGTCGTGAGCAAAGTATATTCTGTGATCTCAGGGTTCCAAGAAGGGAAGTAGAAGGCAGAGCAGGAAACTAGACCTTCAAATTAAGAACCCCGGCGGCCCGAAGGAACCAACGTCAGTTACGGAGAGACACTAAGGGGCCATCTTTAAAGTGAAAAACACCAGGTGAAGTAACCCGGACACATTCTCCAAGTGTAGAGTAATATATACAGTATGAAAGTCACTTCGAGACGAGTCTAAATCCAGAGTTCAAGGTAAGAGGTATTTCGGAACGATCCAATTGGGCATTTCACGCACCGAATGGCGCAGGTAAATAATCTACGGAGCTTCATGTGCGGGAAGAGCACGAAGACTGTATCCTTTATAAGTTAAAATCAAGGAGAGAGTGTAGTCCTTGTTGGGAGAGTGCACAAATAAACGGGAAGTAGTCATCGGCACTGGGGAATATAAGATTTTAGAGAGATTTATTAGAAGAAGCAAAATGTGTAATTTACCGCATCCAGAGCCACCAATGAATGAAGAAGGTACTAGTATTGCGGATTGGGAAAAGGAGGAAGAATGGACAAACCGAATGGGAGCTGGAGAATGGATAGTGAATATTAACAGAGAAGGAAGAAACTTTAAGGGAACCGACAGAAACGGTCGGCGAAATGTCTTGAATGATTTAAATGTACACAATAAGCGAGAAGGGAGTGCCAAAGTACAAGGGAACAAAATATGCAAAGAAGAGGGAGAGATGGTGAGGAACAAAATTGAAGCAAATCAGACGTATACCATCAATAGAGGTGGAGAATTTAAGGGGTCTAAGGCGGATTCAGAGTTACAAAGTAATGTAAAAGACAAATACAGGTGGAAGAGTGAGTTGTCATTAACGCTAGGAAATGAAGTTGAAGCAGCAGACACGGGTGAAAACTTTATATTGAGAGGAAATGAAAAGAGGGAGTTGTGCTACATGAAGAAAAGTACTCAAGATAAGATTTATAATGCAGAAGAAGTGGTTGTGGTACCGGAAGGGAAGGAACGAAGGAAAATAAGAACAACGAAAAATCCCAATGGTTCTGAGTCCAGGAGAGTGTTGGCTGTAAACGACAGTAGTCAATTTACCAGGTTGGAGAGTTTGAGGGTGAACACGTATCCATCCTTAGACATTGTAAAAAGTTCGGAGGTACAAAAAGAGAACAGAAACAGTCATGGTCAAGTGCGAAAGAGAGCAGAAAACGTCAGTGGGAAAGGTGGTTGGAGACAATATGAGGAACATCGTTGGAAGAAGTATCAGTGAACTGGATGTTCTGGAGTAAAAGAAGTGGTTTTAGAGGAAACGTGTGGGGTTACACATTCCACGAGAGTAGTGGAAAAACTTTCCAAACCAACCGGCCTCAAGAGTGAGAAAGCATCAAGCTCTACTGCTCGGGTAAAACACAAACTCAGGTCGTGTAAGAAATCTGACCTCCACATGGACCCGGAAAGAGGAGTTTGTCATAGAAGGTGTGAGAATCCACTCAAAAACGTACCAAGCCAGCACCCTGAAGGTCCGGTCGGGAGAATCAGGGTGCTCCTAGAAGGCTGGAAAGATGATGTGTTAGGGTTTACTAGAGACAAAGCCAGATTCACAAGGCGAACCCAGGGGATGAAATGGGAGGAAAGTCCAGTCCCTGAAGAGGCATGTACAGGAGGAGGTACGAGAAGCTCAGTCACGGTGTGCCACAAGAGGAACTATGCGGGACAAAACACCTATGAGGCCAAGGAGAAGGAAGGTTCAGGTGCTGAGTATGGAAAGAGATCCGAAGTGAGAGGATGGTCTAGACCAGACAACGAGGATGAAAAGGTGTATGAGGTCTGTGGTGTTACTAGGCGCAGACGCAGTGCGGTTTGGTCCAGGAAACTACCCAAGGAAAAGACCTTAAAGTTATTATTACTCACCTGGAAGGAGGTGATGATACGAAGGAGAGAAGTCTGGAGCACTAGAGAACTAAACCTAGGAACTGACTGGTGGATGACTGGCATGGAGGAAAAGCAGGAGTGCTAGGAATCATTTACCCTGCAGCGTCCGCCTAGCCAGTCCGTGTTTCCACGTTGTATTAAGGCCTGGGCCTTTGGTTGGCCATCACGGGACGAATAACTCTTGTTGACAGTAATACCTCCTGTGTAATTTTTGAGCTAGGGACTACTAGATGTTTGATTTTGGGTTGGCCACCACAGAACTAATAACCCTTGTTTAAAGTTATACCACATCAGACATTTTACGGCGTATAACTTGAAGTCTGAAGGGTTGGCCCCTTTGGGCTATTACTAGGGGATAGTGATTTCTTACCAGTGTCTACATGATTTCCATTAGCTCAGACACTCGTATAATTAGGAGCATGAGGTCTCACAGATTTTGGTTAAGAATTTAGGGGTTCAGTGTGGATGGGAAGTTGGGGTGTCCCGCCCATGTTTTGCCCTTCTTTATCAGATAGGGCCGGGAGATTATGGGGATCCTTATAGTTTTAGGCTTTCACCCTCCCGTGCCTGGATTTCTCCGCCCCGCCCTTACAGAGACCGTTCATCCCGTTTATATTGGTCCTCTGCCAGTTTGGGTAGAGGCCTTGGGGTTTTCC